>NC_135211.1:53882127-54209627 GCF_052324685.1 Brachyhypopomus gauderio
GTGACGAACATCTTTGACCGGTATAATTCTTTAAAGCCACTTGCATAACCTACACGCTGTCATCCGTTATAAATATGCATGAATGGATGCGGAGATTTATCCCTGCGTCCTTTATGAAAGATGCAAATTGTGTGACGAAAAACGACACTTATTTCTGAATGTTTCAAAGTTTAATTACGGCGGAAATGTTCGGGTCAGATATCGTACGAGATGTTTTGAATCTTAAGTGGCGTTTAAGCGATTCAAAATTGTTTAACAATTCCTATGATGATTTTTTTTTTCAAATTGAAACTGCTTATTACATGGTACTGCTTATTACATGAGCTGTTCTGATGTGGTGTTATAATTACCCTGTTTATGTTATAATCACACTGTTTGTGTTGTAATCACAATGTTTACGTTGTAATCACAATGTTTATGTTATAATCACACTGTTTATGTCCTTACGGGCACGCGGCACGCCAATAGTTCTTTGATGTTCCTCCTCAGTATCTGTAGGACGGCGCTTTGCGGGACGCTGGCATTACAAGACAAACCATTTAATTTTACAAGAAATACACCTTACTATAGTCATAATAATAATATTATAGTAATATATTACTGTGGTGTATTTAGTGTAGTGTATTTTGTGGTGTATAAAGTATGTTAATTATTCATGACTATGCCTGCCTTTATTGCGTTTTCTCAGCTGTAGGCTACTGTTCGATTTGTCCGACGAGATTGGGACGACTGCCGTTACATCTTAGACTGTCTGCATCCCTTCAACGCCTTTTAGTTTCGGAGTTATGTCCACCTTTTTATTTCAGTTTGTTAAAGGATAGGACACCGTTAACTTTTTTGCCGACAGCGCACGTTACATAAACATGTGCTTCCTATCCGGATTGTGTCTGGGTTTACCTTGGCCTCATTCCGTTTATACATTTCTTCATCAAACTGTGTCTAGATCCCCTATCATAAAAACAAACCAACCCAGACATATTTTCCGTTGTATTCCCTGAAAATGACTGTAAAGTTACTGGTGGGCTCTGACGTACCCATGCTTCCGCGCACGTGACGGATTGGTTTGGCACCTGCCGTAATTTCTGCAGTCAGAAATAATTTCTGGTTGCGTAATTATAGCTATACGGAAACAGAAGACGCATAACGTTTACACTTGTGCAGTTGTGGTCCATCGCTGACCACCTCCGTCTGTGACGTCAGTGAAGCGTTCACAATGCCTCCTTTTCTTGTGCGCAAGTAAAATCCGATCCGATCATCAAAACCGCATGCTAATGCAGTATGTAAATAGGCTCTATGATCAGGCCTCCCAGGTACAGACGGTGCGTTATGACAATAGGCATAAAGCCCAAAACAATGGAAGTCAGCACAGCGCTGTGAGCTCACCAGCTCGGCCCCGAAGAAATCTCCCCGGGCCTTTTCTCTCTCATTCTCTTAGCTCCAAAAATCCGCAGCCTGGACAATGCCGGTTCAGTGCAGGGTCTGCACAGGAAGCTAACTCTCTCTCTCTCTCTCTCTCTCTCGCGTTAGGGGAGGCACGGTGAGCGGTAGGCCAGGGATGCTGTCCCAGTGATGCTGCACTTCACCCTGGTCTTATGTTGACATGGCAACCAGCAGGAAAAGTCAGTGTGGCAGTGACTGTGTGCATGCATAAAAGAGTGGCTCCCCGCCTGTATGTGTTCACCTAGGGGAATCCATTATCATTTCTCTCTGTGTGTCTGTGCCAGTGTGTGTTTATTTATAGCTGACAATATTTTTGGACTGATGCATTACATTCTGTTGTCTCCAATGCTTCTTATGGCATTGGAAATTATTTTATATATTTTTCATCTCTAAACAGCATGTGTAGTCTAGATGCTGTAATGGTCTTATACTTGTTGTCACAAACACACACACACACACACACACACACACACACACACATATGCACGCACACACACACACAAACAAACACATACAAACAAGCACAAGCACACGCTGAAACAACAAAAATGCATGCTCTCTCTCTCTCTCTCTCTCTCACACACACGCGCACGCACACGCACACACACACACACACACACACACACACACACACACACACACACACACACACACACACACACTGTCGCTCTCTTGCTGTCTTCTACACAGTGTACATTTGTGTTCCCTGTTAGAGTCCCCATTGCAGCCACCTCTCTATCTCTCTCTCCCTTTCTCTCTCTCTCTATCTTTCTCCCTGTTTCTCTGTGATTATGCCTTTACTGTTTGTATCTTCTCTTCCCATTCTCCCTCCCACCTTCCCTCTCTCCAAAAGGCTCCACATCAAAGGGCGGAGGAGTGCGTTTCCCTGACGACACCGGAGAGGATGCTCTCAGTGAGACCTCGGATGACACGCAGCAGGACAAGGTCATCACTGCTGTAGCAGAACCAGATGGAGCTTACAGTGTCAAGGTGAGAGTCCGCTATACATTGACTACATGTCTCTTTAAACCAGCATAAAAACATGGAGAGAAACACCTCGTATGAGAATATTCTAGTGAAACACCATATGTAAAATATGTAAAATACAGTATTAGTCATAGGTGATTTCCATGACTTTGATGATGGTGGAACTCAATGTGTGTAGGCAGGATTCCTCCGAAGCCAGCATAAATACGAGATCGTCTTCTCTATCCCACAAATCCCCACTCTGGGGAAAGACACATGCCTCTCGCCAGCACTGCGGAGCACGCCCAAGCCCCGCCTACGTGCCACTCGCATCGTGCCCCGCCCTGAAGGTACCACTTCCCTGGCTGGTCCAGGTTCTGCCAGAAAAATGAGCTATTACTGCATGAACAGCACATAGACAAAACAAATAAACAAATGCTGTCCGACACTTAACTAACACCAAGCTTCCTCGTTCTCTTGTGGCAACGTCACTGTTGTTATCATCGCAAAATCACTTTTGTAGAATGTCCTGCTCTATAAGCTATGATGGCAACTTCTTGCATTTTCCCTTCCTATTGGAGTTTTTATATGCCAAGGCATTTTGCGCTTCAAAACACGGCCAATCATTTTGACACCAGTGTTGTATTGGCTTAAATCAGTCATATGAGTACATGCTCTCCTACAGTCTCTGTGGGTGTAAGATCTTGATATAGTCCAGACACCCAGCTGAGTGCCAGATGACAGGGCAAGACCATTAGTCACTGTCAGTGTATGACAGCTACTGTTCCTGTGCGCTGGTGTTCCTTTGCTTGTTTTCCATTGGGCTGTAGTTTGTCAAAACAAAGATGACGTCTTTTAGTCAATCCCTAAAATTTAACTGTAGTTAATAAATAATTCACATTAGCCTTCTAACATTTAGGGCTGTAATAAAAGAGCTTAATAACCCTAGAGTTTAAGAGGTTAATATTATCAATAACATAAAAAATAAAGTAATGTACTGTGCCTTCCTCCCCTTGATCCCTTCCCTTGATCCTTAATCTCCCCTTTGTCCCTCTTCTCCTCTCCTTGATCCCTTCCCTTGATCCTTAATCTCCCCTTTGTCCCTCTTCTCCTCTCCTTGATCTCTCCCCTTGATGGCCCATCTCCTCCTCTTGATCCTTAATCTCCTCCCCTTTGTCTTTCTCCTCCTGCCCTTGATCCCTTCCCTTGCTCCCTCTGTAGGTGGAGTGAAAGTAGTGTGTGAGTACAGTGCTCAGCAGGAAGGAGTGGTACAGGAGGAACTCACACTAGTCAACCGGAGCAGACGGGACAGTAGTGTTAAAATCCGACTGCAGGCCAGAGTGATGGGTAAGACACACACACATATACTACACAAGCAGACACACCACACACACATACACCACACACATACACCACACACACATACACCACACAAACACACATACACCACAGACACATACAGCACACAAACACATACACCACACACACACATACACCACACACACAGACAGACCACACACACATAAACCACACAAACACATTCACCACACACACACACACACACATACACCACACACACACATACACCACACACACAGACAGACCACACACACATACACTACACACGCAGACACACACACATACACCACACATACATACACATACACCACACACACATATACACACACACACACACACACACATACACCACACAAACACATACACCACACACACAGACACACCACACACACATACACTACACACACAGACACACACACATACACCACACAAACACATACAACACAAACACATGTACGTGTGCCACTGGGGCTGGTTCAATGCCTGACAAAGATCTGACTCACATTTGGCCTTCAGCCACAACTAGCAGGTGTCCTGGCTGTACAGTGATATGCTACAAAAAAATGTAGTAGGGGGGTGGAGACAACAGCACCTCCTAGTGGTTCATGCAGGAAACTGTCTAATTATTATGAAATCCCTTCCATCTATTGTACAGCTTCTGTTACAAAGGAAATTGTTAGTTAGCACTGTCTGCATGAATCAAAGCTGACAAAGCAGTAATGTAGGCAGTAATTAGCTGAAAATCAGGGTAGGCCACTTCTGCAGAAATAGTTTGAATGCGCTGTAATTACAGTCTGGTGGCCTGTTTTTCCTCTGACAGTGTTTAATGTAGGGATCAGGCAGTGTGGCCTGATCACTAGTTATATTCAGTGCTGCATGCAGGATACATGACCGTTTCAGCTTCACAACACCCTGTCCGTGTTTTCACCTGCATCCCCCAGACCGCCATCACGGGACCCCCATGTTACTGGAGGGGGTGCGTAGCTTGGGCACAGAGAAGGAGATCACCTCGAAAGCCAATGACCGAAAGAAGATCTGACCACAGACGTTCCTTTGCTGCAGATTCGGTCTAACCCAGACCGACACGAGGAAATGACCGCGACGCCTCAGAGTCTGCTCTCACTGCTAACTGCTTCTCGCGCCGTTTTCTACCAAAACCCCCTCCAGAACGTGGCTCTTCAGCTTAGAACTTAACACAAGGTTGGACCCACGCTTTAGCCAGGTAGTTATAAGATGCTCAAAATCAGACATAACAACATGGACAAAAAAATGTGACTTCAATACAACGCATTCCAGCAGATCCCTGAGAATGGAGCTGGAATGCATTGTAGTGATTCATTAGTAAGAGTGGCAGTACTGAATTCCTCAGCTGAGGACTGATGCATGTTCAAGTCAGGACTTTTGCATGTTTGAAGAACAGGGGTGAGATGCAAGGCTGCCTGGGACATGGGTGCTGTGACAGTCATATTTAAGCAAGTTTGAGGTATGCACCCTCTCAGCTTCTGAAATCCCCGATCTCTAGTCCAGATAAGGTGTGATCTTTAGGAAGGTGTGATATTTAATCTTTAGGTGGGACAAAACCACTTTCCTTGGGGAGTGTTCTAAGAACTGAGGAGGGAAAGAATATTTAGCTTTAAATATTAAGCAAAGTAATTAAGTAAACCAAAGCATAACTTTTATTGTTTGTAGTTTAATTTAAGCTACACTGCATTTATATATCAAAAAACCATAGGAAATCTGAATTTATAGATATATGTTACTGATAAGTATTCAACTTATCCGTCAACAAATCCGTCACAAAGGCTCCAGCTGATAGTGAATGGTCACTATTTAACAAATATCCATGTTTGAAACCATGCTGTGTTTGTTTTTCAGCTAAGTTACTAATCATTCATAATTTTTGTTTTTTTGGAAAGAAAATGTTGCATTGTCTGTTAACAAACACTAACGCAAACAAATGGAGAGATTTTTGCACTGTTTTCCATTATCCTTTTTTTCCACGACTAATCGTTTATGTATTGCATATACTTCTGTGGATCATGTCTTCATTTGTACCAACCAATCAGCATTGCCAGCACAATCCATGATAATATTCTGGCCTCAACTATACATTTTGTCCACTGTGATTTGAATGCTTTGACAATGATTAAACATTGTACCAATGAATGACATTTTAAATCATTTTAAATTGACAAGAGAGAATTTGAAAAGTATGACAAACTGTTCAATCAGCAAGTGTCTCAGCAAGGGTCAGTGCATAGAAGGTGGTGGAAACCAGCCCAAACAGCTTGTAATTTTGTTAAGACTGGTTTCATTTTGTGTGCATGGAATGATGCATGAGTTCTGGAATGGAATGATGCATGAGTTCCGGAATGGAGCCCATACCCCAGTACTCCCAGTTTGCCAAGAAGTCAAACAATGGGTGTAAAAAAAATCGCACCATTGCGTTAGTCCTGGTTTTGTCAGTATACTCCCAGGTCTTGTTTCTTTTTTTGTTGTTTTTTTTTGTGGGAGGGCATCTGTTGTATTACATTTCCATGGACACAAAACATTCTGTTTTTCAGAGGTGGACTTATTGCTTGCCTAGTTGTTTAGAAGGGTGTGTATTTCTGCGAGCTCTGCTCAGAAAGTATTCTGTTTATTTAACTGACTGGATTATGGACATGGACAGCAGGGCAACTTCTCCGATGCCCTGGACTACCAGTGGCCACCCAAGCCTCAAAAGGCCATATGGAGCTGAGTACCAGGCCACGTGATGGATACGGTGCAAGCACTAGGACCCTGAACCTCTCCACTTCTTGGTAAGCATAGCGAGGGTCATTAGGCCCCTGGGTGCTCTTAAAATCACTATATCCGTTTAGATTAAGACCTCTTCGTACAAACAAGTCACAAATAACTCATCAAATGGTTGTTTGCAAGCCTGGTGATTTATGCACATTTAAATATGACAAGGGCTTATTACTTGAAAGGTTTACAGTGCAGTGGGATTGGCCAACAAATCATGTTGTGTCTCTCTATATCCCCCCTCCCCCACCCCCGTCTGTTTCTCTCTCTCTTTGTTCTCTGTCCTATGCATTCAGCAAGACTGAAAGTGAGGCAGCTCAGGATTTGGTTTAATGGCTCCAAAGGGAAGACAGGAGGAAGTCAGAGATCTTATTTATCCCAGTGCTGCATTAGTGACGCAGCAGTGTGAACATGGAGCGGCCATTAGACTGCATGGCACCAGCTCGGCCTGTGGGACGCCTGCACAGCCATATCACTCCGCCATGTTTGCCATCGTAACAGTGCGCAGTTGCTCCCTGTGAGCTGTTAATTCCATTGATGCACAATGATGAACAATGTCATCCTGGTTGAATCATCAATGACCTTGGAGGAGTTCAAAGGCAGAAATGCAGAGAGGACATTGCCCCTACAGTTATGGCTAGAGCTTAGGTTTGGCCTCAGGACTATACTTGACATTTTGTGCATTCACCCCTTCATTCAGCCTGAGAGGTGTGTTTGCTGCAGGGATCAGGCTCCGAAATGTTGTTGCTATTCAAGCTTGTAATAATATCAAATATCGCCAGTTGTAAGTATACACTGTAAACACCTCAGCTTCTCTCAAGAGATCCATTTATTATCTTTCTCTCTATGTGTGTGTGTGAGAGGGGGGGGGGGGTGCGTGTGTGGGTGTGTGTGTGATATCAAATGCCCTCTATTACATGGAGCTCAGATTACGCAATGACAAGCAAAAATGATGAATTATGTATCCAGTGTCATTCTAAAGTGCACCAAGACATTAAAGCAGTGTTTTACAGGTCTAGAACTATTAAGGTCAAAGTGGATTGGTCCTATTATAGCACTTCAGAATAAGAGTCCTGTTATGCAGGAGATCCGGCTATTTGGCAGCACTACTGGACTCTGAGACTCTGTAAAGGAAGGTGTGTGGACAGCATTGCAGACTGACACACAAATCCCTTCCCAGCAAATATCATAGTTTAAATTTCCTGTATGCTTGATGAATGCAGAGTATGGAAGCTCAAGTATTCAGAAAAAAAGGTTAATTTCATCAAAGGCTAAGAATAAATGTCAGTTAAAATTGCAGCTCAGAATCGATACATTCACCTTGCTCAATTTTCCACAAATCGAAAAAGGTTCCGAGCAACGTTCATAATGCACTGGAATGACCCAATTCATAGAACACGGCTAACAAATTCCCAGACGACATGAAGTCCGTCTGAGTAAATCCAAACAGTTGGAGAGGAATTTCAGTGTTTATTTTCCTATAAAGTGTAAGTACCGAGTAAACTAACAGTGTGTGCTTCAGATAGCTTAGAGCTGGATGTCTGCATAAAGACATCTGTGAGTACAGCAAAGAAAAACACAAAAAAACTTATTTTGCTTTGTTTTATTTTTAACTCAAAAATATAGATTCATATCAGTTTCATTAGTTTAATACCAGGATTCCATGATACGTCTCATGCTCATGAACTTCATGCCGCCCCAGTTCCTGAAGTTCCTGTACTCTCCAGGACCGAAGTACCACATCCTGCCTCTGTAGTTGGGATGCTCGTACATGAGCCAGTGGCCGTCCATCACGTGACAGGAGTGGCAGCCGTCAGACCAGTGGTAGCGATCCATGAAGGAATCACAGTCATCCGTCATCTCCATCATCTGACCCATGAAGTTCTCCTTGTCATAGATCCTCATTCTGTGGGATCCTCGGTACTGTGTGAGAAGAGAAAAACATCATTTCCGTGCTTGGAAAATTTATGACTTACAGCGAGAACTTTCTGATACACTGCTGGAATAATCGTCATACCCAAGGGATCATGCGGCAAGACCTGATGTAGTTGCCCGTCCCCCATCCCCACATGTTCATGTAGTCGGCGTACTCCCCCCTCTTCATGAAGTAGCTGTTTCCCATGTAGTTGGGGTGGTCGTACACCATCCAGCAGCCGCTCTCCACCCTGCAGGAGTGGCAGCGGCTCATGTAAGTGTTCATGTCAGAACAATCACCGGTGCACTCGTAGGAGCGACCCATGAAGTTCCTATCCTCGTAGAAGATCACCTGTTTGGAAAAGTAAACGAATTATCCAGGAGTCATTTGGAACAATGCAGCACAAATTTTGTTCCCGCATAACTGAACATCACGTTTTCATGTTGTCCTCACCTTGAACATCATGTTGGTGGGTTGAGCTGGTTGGTCTGTCCAAGCTGTTTCTGACTGGTGAACTGTCATCCTCCTGGTGTGAACCCTTGTTTTTATACCAGTCCAGAACCAAAGAACGTGTGCCTCCTGTTGTGAAAACGCCTGACCAAGCAGCACATCACAGAGGCCCACAGTAATGTGGCTTTCATCCCCATCCACATGTGACCTCCAGAAGACTATACTGCCAGTTCTATTGACAAGACAATAATAGACAAAGCTTGGGCTTTTACAGCTAGTTCTGGGGACGTGGGCTTTATTTTTGCCTAAATAACCAATATGCAGACACACTTCACACTGTACTTCTGTCAGCACTGTCATACTCAAATGACCTGTAGTCAGATCCGTTGTGTTTTCTGGTAACAAAAGTCAGATGTGCATGCGTATTTGTGTTCACATACCCCCCCACCTTTTCATTTGTAGTTGCAAAATATACAGAAACATGGAATCGTATGTTTATTTGAGAAGGAGGATTGGTGATGTGTTATAGTGTGATGATTTTGGGTTATTATTGCATGCCAGTATGTAATTTCGTATGGTTTTGCTCTAAAGTGTCAGTCCAAATTCTGCAATTCCACAGATCTGAGCACCTTCGTGGAGAACAATCACCCCTGATACAACAGCTACAATTTTACAGAGAGCATATGGAAGCAAAAACAGCAACGTTTATCTCATGGTGGGTTTGATCATTAACAAACAATTCATTTCTGATGCCTTAGATCAGCGTGAAACACTGTAATGATCTTAATTTAGTGCGTTAAAACTGACAGACTTGTGGAAAGACACACATACACACACACACACACACACACATATATGCTCACCAAGCTGCAAACACCTGATGGTGCATTTCAACAGTTCTTCACAAACTGTGTTTCTATTTGTCTTTTGAAGGTTTGATGAATAAGAGAGACTTATTTAAAACAGTAACAACAGAAAAATACATGTGCTCTGAAAACCAAATCATGAGAACCATAAGCTCCATACAATGGAATAAAACATATTCAGTACTAGGATAAAACCTGCATTACCTAATTACAAAATCTTGCCTTCTTGGACAAGCATTATAAAATAGGTATATTACACACCTAAGAATAACAAACACAAAGGCCCAGGTTTAAGTGCAGTTGCAGGTGAATTCTTGTAGCATGTAAGTTTCAAAACCACACTGGGTGTGAAGTGACACAAATGGACAACTCCACTGATCCAGTCCCTTTCCACCAGATATCCCAACTTCCACAGCAGAGACACCATGCTGACCACACACTGTGGGTTTCAGAGATTCAAATAACGCCAAACTACTTCATCTTCTATGCATAATACCTACCAGCAGATGGCAACACAGAGCAATCGTGCATCAGCGGAAGAAGGGTGGCCATATTACAGTTTTTCTCAATTGCTGAAACACAAAACTCTGTCGTCTGAACCAAATTCTCAGTGTCCTAAACCCATTTATTGAAAGTGTCACCCATTTAGCAGTCAACCATTTCACCTAGTTAGTCACAACAGGTTCACCCTTTTGTCAGAACCTTAAGCACTTTTCACCTATTAAGACACAGTTTGCAAACGTATTTTCACCCACTAAATCACAAATTGCACTGTGATGCACTTGGGTTGCATAATGGTAGGCACAGGTAGCAAAAATGAAACTCAAATAAAGCACAAGTGTCACAACCTAAACACAGCCACTCTTAAATGATCACACATGTGGCTAATGATGTGAATAACCCAATATAAGCCAGTACAAGGAGGCCTGGTAGAAGGTGGAAGAGGAGGAAGAGGAGGAAGAAGGGGTGGGACGGCAAGAAGAACAATAATTCAGATGAAATACGGGCAACCATCATTGACCATGTTCTTGTCCATGGACTGACTATGAGGCAAGCAGGACTTGGAGTTCAGCCCAACCTGAGTAGATTCACAGTGTCCACCATAGTCCCAACATTCAGAGAGGAGAACAGGTACTTGCTTTATTCATTTCATATATATATGTTTACCGTATGACTCAATACAAATCTGTTGCATACAGTGAAAAGATATTTCTTTACATGAATTTCCTAAGACATTTGTAAGCTTAGTGCTGCATGTAATATTTTGTAACGGCATATTTTGTAGAATCACAAGACTGCCACATCAGGGGGGGAGGACGTCTATGTTGAACCCAAACCAAGAGACCCTCATTGTTGACATGGTCTGTCAGAACAATTTGATCACACTGCGTGAAATACAGCAGAGAATCATTGACGACCATGTCAACTGTGAAAGCATCAACAGTATAAGCCTTTCCACTACTGACCGTGTCCTAAAACACAACAGAATGCAGATGAAGCAACTGTACAGAGAACCCTTTGACCGCAACTCAGAAGGGGTCAAGGAGCAAAGATTACAGTATGTACAGGTAGGTGTTGAATACAGCAGTCTACACAACACAAGACTATCTTTCTGTTCTACTTACAAAGCTTTATGTATTTTTTTCATAGAGATTGTTTCAAATGGATTGCTCAGACTGTCCACATGAATATATTTATATGGATGAAGCTGGGTTCAATCTTGCCAAAAGGAGGAGGAGATGCAGGAACGTGATTGGCCAACATGTCATTGCTGCAGTCCCTGGCCAGCGTGGTGGCAATATGCTGCCATCAGCAATCATGGGGTTCTCCACCATCTTGCCATATTAGGGCCATACAACACTCAACATCTCTTGGCATTTTTGAGTAACCTTCGAGATATTGTGTTGGGGCGTGAGCAGCAGGATTATGAACAGACAGGGCATCCTGTCTATGTCATTGTGTGGGACAATGTGAGTTTTCACCATGCCGTCCAGGTCAGAGAGTGGTTCAGTATTAACCAAGATTTCCTAAATCTTTTTCTTCCACCATACTCCTCTTTCCTCAACCCAACAGAGGAGTTCTTCTCTTCATGGCGTTGGAAGGTCTATGATCGGCAACCCTACACCAGGGAAAATCTCTTGCAGGCCATGGAACTGGCCTGTAATGACATAAGTGTGGATGCATACCAAGCATGGATCCGGCATACTAGAAGTTATTTTCCACGCTGCCTGGCCAGGGAGAATGTAGCCTGTGATGTTGATGAAGTCCTGTGGCCTGACCCAGCACATCGACATAATGCTGCAGTAGAGTAGATACTGTATTCACTTCTGTTGTAATGTATTTCTTTGTATATACTTTTACTCATTTTTGCTAAACAACATTTTTGTTTTGTGGCCAATAAAGATTATTTCTACAGGTTCATGATCTGACCATTGTGTTTTCCTTTTTTCGGTGTTGTGTGTAATGACTGTTCAGTGCTGTTGTTCATTTTGATTGACTTGAGGCTTGATTTGACAACATTGTTTGGTTTTGAGCACTGCTTGAACTGTTCTGAGGCAATAGTTTGGTTTTGCAGGAAGAGTCAGAGGTTTTGTGAATTTAGTGTGTGAATTGGGTTTTATGTTTACAGTTTGGAGAAATAGATGCATGGTTTCAGGAAATGTGTCTTGGCAACTGAGAAAAACTGTAAAGGGGCGCAGTCATTTAAACCATGTAGTTTCATGAAGAACACATTTCTGATACTTAAGCGCTAATGTTTACGCTTGTTCAACACAGTTTGTTTAGATTTTAAGACTTGTGCATATCTGATGTAATTTCTCCTCTTTGTATTGGATATGCTTTTATTAACCACATAAAGATAGAAAGAGACATCTCTATCACCTCAGTAGGCTCAGGCACACAACTTTCTTGATGACAATTAAACCAGCGCCATTGTCCATTATTCTGTGATCACGCTAGGGGAAACTAGATGAGCTTTACTCTGCTATTCATACTCTGTGACAGTATCACTTTGAGTCAGATTTAATTATTGAAACTGATACAATTCACAATACTTTAATTATTAAAGGTTAGTAGATAAATCCTCTACATTCTGGCTTTCCAAGGTGCCATTTAAAACGGTGCAGGCACTGTCTCTGGTGTGAGCCGTTTACGAGATTAGTTGGTCTTTTAATTTAAGCCTTATAGTATGTCAGTGTGAGGGAAATTTGCTAATGTCATTTAAGATCACATAAGAACATGATTTAGTACATTAGCAGAAAAACTGTGAATACAGTTGATCAGTGATTCAGTTCAGTGATTCATTTGTAATCATGTCCTTGTTTGTGTGTAACTGGCGTCAGGAGAATGTGTATATTGGAACAGGTAAGTCAGAAGCATTCCTAGACTCAACAGAGTGGGTGTGACAGCATGGGAGAAAGCCACAAATGAGGCAGAGATGAATCCACTAACACAGATTATCTTTATTTTTTACAGAATTCACCAATTGTATTAGAAGTAGAGGAGGCTTCCCTGCATACAGTTACAGTGCACTGACTTTTTTGGTGCGATCTCCGTGGACAATTATGCTGAGCACTCTACCACCACCTGCTGGAGCAATTGATGAACTTCAACTAGCGCGACTACACGGCAGAAACTCTTCTGGTTGCCGGAGAACGATATATCATAATGTGATTATGGTAATATGCAGTGCAGGACTCGAGGTATTTTCTTCAGCTTCTCACATGCACGGGCTCCAGAACCTAGTGAGCTGCCTCAGTGGACACTGATTACATACATAAGCAGCTTTGTAAATGACAGGTTTCATGTCTGATTTTGCCATGTGAGGCAGTCCACTCGAGCTTGATCTGATTTAAACATTGGTCAGCTCAGACTCAGATCTGTTTTAGTTGGTTCATCCTAGCCAGAGGGGTCAGACATAAATATTCACTAAATATAGCGACAAAGTTTCCACTGTGTAACGTTTGGTTAGGTTAGACTGGACGCAAGTGCAGGAGAATCTAGATTTAATAATGAAAACTAACAAAAGTGAAACAGCGACACACACCAAACCAAACTACAAATAACAAAGCCCGCTAACTGAAAATATAGCGACGTTACACAGTACAGAGAAAACTAACACGGAACAACACACACGCGAAGCCGGGGCTAGACAACACAAAGGTACAGATTAAGGTAACTAGGTACTAAACGAAAGGAACTTACATGAGGTAATGCATGCAGTAATCGACAAAACGAGGAGCAAACATACATAGACTCTCGGCACATAGACTAGTGATGGCCAAATTACACCGAGGCTTCGGGGCGTGTCACTCTTCCTGAAGCGGAGTGATACGAAACGCTCTGGGCCCGTATTTATCAAACTTCTTAGAGTGGAATTTTGGACTTAAGTGATGAAAAATTCTTAGATTTGCTCCTACTCACAGAGTTAAGTGTAAGTGCCAGTTATCCAATCTCTCAAGTATAAGAATTACTCTTACTCTCCCGAAAAGATAAGACTGCTCCAGAGGACTCATAAGTCGTTAAGAGTTGCCACTAGGGGGCTGAGATGGCACTGAGAAGACAGAGACGCGTGCGAACCTTCATTTTAGGTACACATTTCAATTTTATAGATATATAAATATGCACACAAATATGCACAATGCACAAATATGCACAATAATTAGGCATTAAGATAAGCATGGGTTAATTTTTTTTTCTTTTTTTCGTGCAAGAGTGTAATATTCATGCTGCGATTTTCATACTTTAATTTTAAGCTTTGACTTCTGCCTTGTCAGTTATTGTATGTGATTTGGGAGTGAGTCCTCTGCCAGACTTCCTTCAGACGCTCACTTTTCCTCCGGCCATTCATGACTGGTGGTGTTTGGAAGCGCTGTCAGAGAGGGAGGGGCAGATGGAGAATCTGCGCTCAAGCCAGCAGGGTCTGGAGCACGAGCTTTAATACTGACAGATGCAATTATTTTATTAGCATCACAGTGTTTGTGTGCAAATCTAAATAAATTTTAAAAACATTGTCTTTGAGATATACTTTAGAATTTCATTAATGCAGGATCCATTCCACATATCACCACAGTGTCTTCCCCCATGATACGCTGCACCACCTCACAAACTGCGCTAAGAGGCTTGCCCGGTGGTCCTCCGCCTGAATGTGATTCAGTTAGAATGTATGCAGTATCCAAAATAAATCAGAGAAAACATATGAATAACAAAAGAAAGAAGGAAACAAATTTTTTATAAAGATTATTTATTAACTACGTAAATACGCTGTGTTATTTTACAAAAATCATGACTGCAACATTATTAAGTTAAATGTGAAGGTATTTCAACATTTTCTGAATTTTATCTTGACATTTCTCAGGAAATATTCTTGAACATGAAATCCGATCCAGTGATTGGTTCTTGCAGGGAGTTTTGAAACGACGTCATCCAGGATCAGCTTTGCGGTACAGCCAGATGTCGTAAATCAGCTCTGAGACTGACACTTACGAATTGCTCCTACACTTCGCTTAAAGAGAGACTGAGAGGCTTGATAACTAACTTTTAGTCTCAGCTTTTAACTAAGAATTATTTTAGACATAAGTCAATTCTTAGCAGCATTCTTAGGAGTAATTCTAAGAAGTTTGATAAATACAGGCCCTGATCGAACATTTAACCCTTAATATAGTTTGTATTTATTTGATGGGTTAATCTGGAATGTGTTAGAGTATGGGGGAGAGCATCTGCATTTTTATTATAATGACAATATAATCATTATTTGGTATAAATGAACAAATCACTTGAATGACCACTCAGACTTTTCTGAAGGATTGAAACAGTGCCATTGCTTCAGTGATTCTTTTTAGATGTTGCTATGACTTCAGTTGTCCACCAGATGTCACCGTCACTGAAGCCTTGAAGCTTCTAATCACAATTGTTAGGAAAGTCCAAGTCCAAGGGCACCAGGAACAGGAGGAGGAGGGAGAACACCACAGCGGTGAAGATATGGAGGAGGGAGAGCATCACCAAGATGAGGAGAGCGAGAGACAAGACAACACGCAGTTTCACTCAGACAGTGAGGAAAAGGAGAGTGCCTGAGCCATCACCAACAATCTCCAGGAGAGAATTTTTGCTTAAATGAATAATTGATGAAACTTGGAAAGTGTGACGAGATGGGGACAGTTTTAATATTTTGTGTACAATGTATCTATTGCTAAAATGTTAGTGTGTGTTGACACAGTCTGATGGGGGTGAATGTGTGTTCTGAGTAAACAATAAAAAAACAATAAAAACAACGTCCAGAACCTTGTTTGTGTCATGACCCTTTTATTACCACATTGTGTTTATGCTCGCCTTAGTACAGCTCAGACCATAAGTTTTCATGGGTAAGTTTTTCTTTGAATAGTTTGTTCTTGTACAAATGCTTTCTGCAATTCATCCACTCTGACACAGTCAAAAACTGTTGGCTTTCCCTCTCAAACATCTGCCATTCATCACCTGTGTCTTACTTTATTGCCTTTCCTTTGATAATGCTCACCTAAAATAGTTACCATACTTCTATCTCCTATCAAGTTTTTTTTTTAGTTTATTACATTATATGGTAATTTATTGCTAATATGAACTGTTCCACGAGAAACCTCAAATGTAAGACATCGATCGCATGAGATTTGTATGCGTTTGTATGAGTTTGTAAATGGCAGCCTGTGCCCTTTTGTAGTGTGCACATACTATTTCTCATCAAACTGATTAAATTCAGAATATATACGTCTGACATATGTTGCCACCCCTCAAAAATTCCTGCTCCCCTCTCACCACCCCATCAATATTTTTCTAGACCCGCCCCTGATTGTTGTACTTGTCATGTCTGTTGTCGACCAGAAGAGGATGGGTTTCCCCAATGTTTCTTCCTCATGCTCTAGAGTTTTTCCTTGCCAATGTTGCCTTTGGCTTGCTCACTGGGGACTGGGACTTTTACTTGTACTTGGACACATGTAAAGCTGCTTTGTGACATCTTCTGTTGTAAAAAGCGCTATACAAGTAAATTTGACTTTTGAAATTTGAAAAGGGGGGACTGTAAGAAAATTTGTGATTTACTGTCTGTGACCATCAGTCAGAACACTATGACATTCAGTTCTCTCCCTTATCTGTGTGTCTGCTCCTCAGTTAGAACATCTCTCCTTCTCCTCCTGTCTGTCTCTCTCTGTCTCCCTGTACTTTTCCATCAAACCTACATCCAGTCTACTGTACCTCCTCTCCTGATAAGAACACCAATCATACATGTGTTTTATTAATCTTACCCAATTATGTTGACACGTCTTTATTCTGTACATGTATTATCATTAAACTTTGAAGAACTCTTTTCCTGACACCTCTGTGTTGTGAATCTGTTCTCCCAGTGCTGGCTATGGAACACTGAGGGCCAAATAAATTTATAATCCTGATTAGGAACCCTGATCGTTTTGATTTACATCTAAAGGACGATTCTAAAAAAAAAAACCCTTAACAGTCCCTGTTGTAGAAATACAACTAATGTACTTCACATGTAAGCAGTACTGCTGTATATAGACAGTCATGGCCTGGTGGTTAGGGAACTGGTCTTGTGACCGGAGGGTCCCGGGTTCGATTCCCAGACCTGAGGCCATGACTGAGGTGCCCCTGAGCAAGGCCCTTAACCCTCAATTGCTCACTTGTATAAAAAATGAGATAAAATGTAAGTCGTTCTGGATAAGGGTGTCTGCCAAATGCCATAAATGTAAATATATGTGTACTTGGTGTAGCTTGTTCATTTGAGTCCTACACAAAATGTACTTATCTCTCCAGCCCATTTGTATAAAACTCTCTTTTGAAAAACAGAAATATGCTCAGTGCAATACGTCAGAGGAGATCTCAGAGGAGGGACCTGACGGGAAACGTTTTTCACAGCATACCTGACGGAGACTGGAGGAGCTGCAGTGGAATGTTCAAAGTGTTAGGTAAGGAGTTTAAGTCTAGAAAGGTCAATGCTGCATCGGCAGCGATGAGGGGCCGAGAGGTGCAAGGGGTGTGTTTGAGTCTCTCTTTTCTCCACAAGACTCCAAACAAAGCAAGAAGCTGGCAAATGAATAATATGCACTCGCTGGTGTAGACAATACAGCGATAGGGGATGACTGAGTGAGTGTGTGCTTGTGAGTGGAACTGGGTGTGTTCTTCACAGAGGGACCATCGCAAATACTTGATATTTCAAACTGATTTGGTAAGGCATAGAGAATATGTCTCTCAGCTGTCCTGGTAACGCCTCGGTGTTGCCCCAGAAGGGCTGGAAGAGGTGCTGGGGGAGGGGGTAAACCTGGGCCTCCTTGCTTAGGCTACGGCCCCCGCAACCCAGATCAGGATAAGCAAATGTTGATGGATGGATGGTATCGTAAATTTCCTTGGATGTCTTTTCTTCATTTGCTCTGCTTTCACCAATTACCTGAACGGGAAAAATTGCGAGATTCGTCAGTTTTTGTGTATGTGAGTGGTGGGCAGTCAGGCCCTATCAGAAAAGAGATAAACATATTGAGGAATAAAGGATAAACATATTTAATAAATCATGTAAACTAAAAAAAGCTTGAAGTTATTCATATAGGTTGCTTCACATATTCTGCAGCAACTCAATGCTTTACATGTGTCTTTGTGTCCCTTCTGGTTAAATTAAGAATGTCTATTAGCAAAATGCCAACACACTTGAGCGATAAAATAATTTTTACTATAGGGCTATCTTACAGCAACCTAGCTGTTCGCAGCATTCTGAAGAAAAGGCTATAGTATCATCACTAAAACATCACTGTACATGTACGTGTTACCTTAGCCGACTTTGCACTGGACTACAAGACAAAAATAGTGGAGCACTCTTCAAAACCTTCCCCTCTGGCAAAAGGCTGACGTCTGTTTCGATCAAAACTCCTCACCACAAGCTTGGTTTTTCCCTGTTGTAGTCCGAGATCGGAGTACCCTACTGACGTAAACGCATTGCACTCTGACTATGTGAGCTCTTCAATCTGTGCAATTTTCTTGCACTATTCCTTTGTATGTATAAATTGTGGACTGCATATTTTGTTTGTAAATATCACAATCTCACACAAAAAAAGTAAACAATCCTGAGGAACTGGAAAGGACTAACATTACTGGAAAAACCTATACCAGAACTATTTGGTTTCCAGTCTATTCTTGTGATTGAACCTGGTTTCACTTTGATTTCACCATGGCCATACAAAGGGCAAGGGAAATGCGAATATTTGATATTTGAACTGAATTTTATACTGACATCACATAAATTTCATTAGGCTTTGTAGTGCATTACGTTAATGACCCTCAACCCTGTTTTGTAACAAACGTCATGTACATCATGATGACAATGTAAGACTTCACTAAAATCATAGCTCATTATTATTAAAATGAAAACAGCCAGTTATGTCAGATAGGTTTTAGTTTTTTTTAAACGTCTTTGAAGCTAGAGAATGCCTGACCTTTACCACAGTCTAACCCCTAGGGTTTACCTTCCTGCTACGCTTTGAGATCCTTTTGACTGGCTGATCGTTCTTATGCCACATGCATACAGCCCTTAATGTGCAGACAGCTGGCTTCTTAGCTGTTGGTTCTTTGCATGGCTTTAGGTCTTTTGTGCTTTCACGCCGACGGCGGTCATGGAAAACGACGTGAGGCATTTCATCGAGGAACCAAAAGCCTCCAGGACGAGTCAGACTGGCTCAATCTGGAATGTATGCACACACATGGGGTGAGGCTGATGCCCAGTAGCTTAGTTACAACTGGATTACATCCCCCAGGCTATGTGAGGTAAATAAATGCAAAAGTAAACAAATCAGTTTTCCATTTACTTAAATGTCAATCAGTGCCTTTGCCTGAAGATGATACACCAGTCACAAGATCTACATTTGCGTGTGCGACGGAGGTCAGGTTTCTCCAGGGTAAATCCGATTACATCCCTTACAAGTAATACAGTTAACAACTCCTGCTGTGGAGCATGAGGATGAATGGGTGATGACAATTTATCCTTTTGTGCCAGTTATTTTAGTGTTTTTGTTATTACATTTACACGAAGCACATCTAGATGCATTGCAGGCTACAGTACCACAGCCTGAATCTGAATGGTCATTATATCATTCTTGAAGAGCATGTTAATGTTTTTGTCTCATCTATAAGAGATTAGTGGGGGATGTGTCCTCTACATCATCCTGAGGGATTCTGAAATGGTATTCCTCATGCCAGGATGTGTGTAACGCGTTACTCCGCCCCCCCCCCCCCCCCCCATTTACGTACGTTTATTCGTCGGTTTTAGTGCTTTGCACCGCCTAGTTCCAGCCCTTGGTATTATGGGTCTCACCTGTACCTCATTGTTGTTTAAATAATTGGGTATTTAAATCCTTAGTTAGGACACGGTCTTTGGCGATCGTTGTTTCATGCCCTCCGCGTTTCCAGTCCAGTCCAGTCCAGTCCAGTCCAGTCCAGTCCAGTCCAGTCCCGTCCCGTCCCGTCCCGTCTGTCAGTGCTCTAGATTTTAGTCGATTCACTTTAGTTTTCGTTTCAGTCTTTATCAGTCTGATCTATCTCTGGTTATTACACGTTTTGTTGTTATGGTTATCGTGTGTCTGTCTCCTTCGGGGTTGGTCGTTGCCTTTGGTGAAACGTTGTCCTTCTAGTTCGCAACCCTGTTATGTTTGGTTGTTCCCCGTGTTTGTTCCTTTGATTTCCCTGTCTGTCAATGTTTCTATATTAAGGTCTTATGTCCGCGTGTGTTCTAATTTTGAGTTACGTGGTTAAAGTCCTGTGTAGTTGAATACTTAAAGTTTCGTTTGTCTTTTCAAAATCCAAGTGTTTTCTCCCGTTCACTCGCGAATTATCAAAGACTACTGACGTGGTTGTTTCTAATGTCTTGTTGATCTGGTCACCGTTTAAAGAGTTGTTACCGCCCATAATGTTATGTGGTTTATTTAAATGCCTCGGTGATCTAGTCGTCACGTAAAGAGTGTTACTGCCCATGTTGCATATTGTCGGTGATCTGGTCGTCACGTAAAGAGTGTTACTGCCCATATGACATGTGTTATGTACTGTCAGTGATCTGGTCGTCACGTAAAGAGTGTTACTGCCCATATGACATGTGTTATGTACTGTCAGTGATCTAGTCGTCATGTAAAGAGTGTTACTGGCCATGTTACATGTATTATGTACTGCCTCGTTCATCAAGTCACCATGTTAGAAGATGTCATTGTTCTGTCTTAATATTGTTATATCTAGGTATTATAGTGATGTGACGGGTAGAAGTCTGGGGCAAAAGGTGAGACCGTTGGGTTAAAAATGGCCGCTTACCTGTAGCGACTCTTATAGCCTCCTTGTGCGACGGGGGCTCTGTACCGGCAGGAGGGTGCTTTTATTTTGACGCTTGCATTGTTATTGATTTCGCTTTCACCCGCTATATAGTCTCGCGTAGGGGGGGCGAAGTATCGTTTGATCTCGTGGAGGCAAATCTGAGCGTCGGGAAGATCGGGTGAAGTTATTTGGCATTTTAAACCTTTGGGGAAGACCCTAGGAACGGAACTGAGCTTGCTGGCGCCGCGGGTGTGTGAGAAGCCCACATTTATACAGGTATGGCTAGTTTTGTTTAGACACTCTGTAAATGCCGGCAGTTATGGTATGGTGTACTACGGTCGTAGTATCGTCAGGCATTGGTGTTTTTTTTAATAGTAACCGGCGGTCCCAGTCCAGTGTATTAACGGTTTGTTTGTTTATTTGTTTTAAAAGGAGATTGGGGGCTTTCTGAACCAGCAGTGTCGGGTGGCAGATTTTGTGTGGCAAGTACAGGCCTCGTATATGCTATGGTATGGTATGTGGCTACACGCACAGGTAGTTAATTGTTTGTATGCTTTATAGAGTCCCGGGGAATATCTGGAAGTACTACAAAGCGAAGTTGTGCGGTGCATTCCATCTGCTACAGTTAACCGGTATGCATAGTTAGAGGCATTTTGCCCTCAGTGGGTCAGCTTTCATACTAATATGTGGATAACCATTCCTTGTGTTTTTTTTAGGTCTGTACAGCCAGTAACAATAGCCACTGTTTTTTTCTTCCCCCTTTTTTTGGGTATCTCTGCATTATACTTTAACTAGTTAATAACGGGACGTCTTAGTGTTATTTGGAGGCTTTGTAGGGTGGTTTTTAATACCCTCCCCTGGTTATTCTGGTGCCCTGTTTATTTGGGAACGACGATTGGGAATAGCACGCTGAAAGGTAGAGGATATTTAGCCCCTTTACGCTGGGTTTCTGTCCCCCCGCCGGATGGACGGTTGCAGTGTCACGTTTGGTTTATTTTGATTTGATTAGTGTGGGTGACTGGAAGTATATTTATGTAAGTTTTTCTCATTTTATTGTTTGCTTACTGAATTAATGGAACGATAGTGGGTAATTTCTTACGGGGAGGTGGAACCCAGGCGGGCATTGTTGGTCCGTTTCTGCGTGGTTATTCTACTAGGCGGCCTCTATAATCTATCAGGGCCCAGGTTGTGCTAGGGGGAGGTGATTTTAGACGTGGGTCCGATATCGCTTTGATGTGTGTATCTGTCAAATTTCTTGTCCATAATAAAACTGTTAATGTACCAGCCTCTTAATGTTTCTGGGTGCCTTGTTTAGTTAATTCTTTGAGTTGGCTATTGAATAGCGGTGGAATACGGTACTGTGGGGTCACATTTTGGCGTAGTCGGCAGGATAAGAGGGCTGATGTAGCTTTTTCGAGCGTATATTAACCGATTTGTTTGGGACACTTAATATTTGATAAGCTAGCGGTGCGTATAGGGTGGTTTTTTGCAGAGAGAAAAAAGGGGTGGAAGAAAAGCAGTGGTTATTTGTTAGCAGATCCAGCGGGACCACGGACGGGGTGGTCTGGGAAGCTGCCAGTCAGGAGGCCGCGATCAAGGAAGACTACAGACCTGACGGCTCTTCGGGACGCTGGAAACCATTTTTTTGCTCTCGGGTTTTTTTTTCTTGGTGGTTTCTTATTGGGGTGACATGTCTCTCCATAATTCTGATATGGAAGAACAATTAAGGGTTTTGAATGAACGTGTGCAGCAGTTGCAAGCCGAAAATGATAGATTAAAAGTTACTGAAGGGGTTAATGTGGGTGCTAGCACCAGTAATGGGGAGGAGACCCAAGCCAGTAATGGGGGGGAGGCCCAAAACCGGTTTGAGCGGTATATCTACGTTCCAAGAGAGAGAAAATGTCCTAGGTTTTCTGGTAAATCTTCAGATGTGCCCTCAGTAGATGATTGGGTTGAGGAGGTGCGCAGGTCGTTGGAAGGTCGTCACATGTCGCAACGTGAACAAGCCTTATTTATATACGATCATTTAGATGGGGAAGCTAAAACGGAGATTAAATTTCGCCCCTCTAGTGAGAGAAATGACCCAGAGAAAATTCTCACTATTTTGGCTGATATTTATGGCTGTTCGAAATCTTATATTGGGCTACAAAAGCAATTTTTTCAACGTCGACAGTTAGAAGGGGAGTCTTTGCGAGAATATTCACATTCTCTTTTATCCTTAATGGAGATTATTAAACGCCAAAGCCCTAGGCCCATTGCAAATGCCGATCATTTGGTTCGGGATCAATTCATTGAGTACGTCCGGGATAGCATGTTACGGCGGGAGTTAAAACGTACAGTGAGGCTTAACCCTAATGTTCCTTTTTTAACAATACGCAGTGATGCTATTCGTTGGGTAGAAGAAGGTGAGCATGGGGTAGTGCCAAGGACCCGCGCATACTCCTGTGATACTCAACTGGAGGTAGTAGGTGAGTATAGGGCCGCCAGCCAAGCAGTAACGGCTCAACCGAGTAATGAGTTAGCGGAGTTGAAGGAGTGTTTGAAAAAGCAGCAAGCTCAACTGGATATGTTGTTGACACATTTGTCTTTGGGCGTCAAGCCACCTTCTACAATGGGGGCTCCCTTGGGTCAGACTACTCCATCCTACCCATATGATTCTTTTGGTAGGCCAATTTGTGTTCGTTGTAAGCAACCAGGCCATATTGCAAGGTTTTGTCGGGAAGGGAGAGGATCTAATCCAGTGCCTAGGGGGGGTAGGTTTCCAGATAGTGGGGGGGTGAGGGGGGCAGGTATCTCTCCCGAGCCGCAGGAAAACTAATACTGGCTGGTGGGGAGGGCCAATCCGCCAGCTAGACCTATTGATGGCTCGACTTTGCCCTCTAGCCCATTATCTAGATTGATGGGAGTTTGCCCTGTCATGGATGTATGCATGGGAGGGGTTTCTGTTCCCTGCTTACTAGATACAGGCTCTATGGTTACCACGGTTACTGAAACATTTTTTAATCAACATTTTCAGTCTGCTTTTAGACCCTTACAGCAATGTCGCTGGCTTCAACTTAGGGCAGCTAATGGTTTAGAAGTCCCCTACATCGGCTATTTGGAGTTGGATATGCAAGTATTGGATAGGACCTTGGTGGCAATGGGCGTGTTGGTCATTAGAGATCCTGTTGACCCCCATAGTACAATTCAAAAGTCTAGGGTCCCGGGATTATTGGGCATGAATGTGATCGGCCCGTGTTACTGTGAATTGTTTGAACAACATGGCTCGACCCTTTTCCAGGCACCTTCTTTGCAGTCAGTGGGGTATGTGTGGCAGCAGGCTTTCAAAGAATGCCATCAGTTAGACTGCCTGCCTCCGAGTGGTTGCCTGGGCTCAGTGAAGGTGGCGGGACGGACGGCCATCCGCATTCCAGCAGGCTCAGTTCAATTAGTGGAAGCGGTCGGCAATCAGCATGTGGGGTCATCACTACAGTCGGTATTGCTGGAGCCTGGGAATAGTAAGCTTCCACCTGGCATTTTACTTTCTAGAGCTTATCTTTCCTTTGGTAGAGGCCAGACTTGGGTGCCGGTGGTTAATGTGGAGACCAGGGATGTGTGGCTACCACCCCGTACTGTGTTGGGAAGTCTATTTTTGGTAACGCTACAAACCAAAAACCCGGTGGTGACTTTGGAGGAGAGGGTTGAAGATCAGGGGAGTGTTGCTGTTATACAGGCACTACATGTTGGGAGTCCGCCACTAGACCTGTCTAATCTTTCTTGGCCTACCTTGTCAGTAGCTCAGGGACAAAGGGGGAAGGAGTTGCTCCAACGGTATAGTGGGGTCTTTAGCCAAACTGAAGGTGATCTGGGGTGTACCAGCTTAGTACAACATGAAATTCCATTGATTGATGATACACCAGTTCGTCAACGCTATCGCAGGCTTCCACCTTCCCAGTATGAGCAGGTTAAGGCACACATTCAAGAGCTTTTAGAGAGGGAAGTGGTGCGGGTGAGCTGTAGTCCCTATTCCTCTCCAATTGTGGTGGTCCAGAAAAAGGATGGCACTCTACGGTTATGCGTGGATTACAGACAATTGAATACAAAGACGAGAAAGGATGCTTACCCATTACCAAGGATTGAGGAATCTTTGGACGCTTTGGCTGGTGCTCAATTGTTCTCCACCTTGGACCTGACGAGCGGATACAATCAAGTCCTTATGGCAGAAAAGGACAAGCAAAAAACAGCATTCTGCACTCCTTTCGGCCTATTTGAGTTCAATCGAATGCCCTTCGGCCTTTGTAATGCGCCCAGTACTTTTCAGCGACTCATGGAGCGCATGTTCGGAGATGAGCGCTTCCAGTCTTTGCTACTGTACTTGGATGACATTGTGGTTTTTTCCTCCTCTTTTGAGTCTCACTTACAGCGGTTGGAGATGGTTTTGGGAAGATTGCAACAGCACAATTTGAAACTCAAACTTGAGAAATGTCATTTTTTTCAGGATGAAGTCCATTACCTCGGACATGTGATTTCGGCCTCGGGGGTAGCGACTGACCCTGATAAGATTACCGCGGTGTCGAAGTGGCAGCGTCCAACAACGGTGAAGGAACTTAGATCTTTTCTTGGGTTCGCTTCCTACTACAGGCGATTTGTCCCTCAGTTTGCGAGATATGCTGCGCCGCTTCATAAATTAGTAGCCGCCCTTCAAGGAACTAAGTCGAGACCTAGGCTGAGCCCACTAGATGGGCATTGGAGTGACGAATGTGAGGAGGCATTTTGCCTACTCAAAGACAAGTTGGTAACTGCCCCCGTTTTGGCATATGCAGATTTTGCCAAGCCTTTTATCTTAGAAGTAGATGCAAGCCATACGGGTCTGGGGGCCGTGTTGTCCCAGGAACAAGAGGGAAAACCACGTCCAGTAGCATACGCAAGCAGGGGGTTGCATCCGACAGAGAGAAATATGTCCAATTACAGTTCCATGAAATTGGAGCTTTTGGGGTTGAAATGGGCCATTACCGAAAAATTCAGGGAATACCTATTGGGGGCCAAGTTTACGGTGCTAACCGATAATAACCCTCTGAGCTATCTTCAGACCGCGAAGTTGGGCGCAGTGGAGCAGCGCTGGGCCTCACAGTTGGCCCTCTTTAATTTTGATATCAAATATCGACCTGGAAGCACCAATAGAGCGGCGGATGCTTTGTCCCGACAACCTGACTTACCTGCACCTTCTTACATAGAAGACCTTGCTCCCGGGTTCTCTGTTCCATCCATTGGTCCAAGTTTGTCTCCGCGTGTTGGTTCTCGGGCTACTATAGATGCCCTTCCCATACGTCGAAAAGTAGATCTCGTAGCCCTTCAAGCAGTAGATCCAACCATAGGAGCGTTTCTAGTGTATTGGGGGCGGGGCCGACCCCCTTCTTCTGAAGAGCGAGCAGTGGAAAAGAAACCGGTGCTGGGGCTGGTCAAGCACTGGAAACGGATAAGAGAACGAGGCGGGGTGCTCTACCGCCTGACTCATGGGCCGGGGGAGTACAAGGAGTTGTTGCAGTTGCTGTTACCAGAGACCTTACAGGCCGAAGTACTTACTGCTCTTCATGATGACCATGGCCATCAGGGGTGCGAACGAACAGCATACCTAGTGCGGCAGAGGTGCTATTGGCCCCAGATGGGGAAGGACATCGAACGGTGGTGTCAGCAGTGTGCCCGTTGTGTAGCAGCTAAAGCTGGGTTCCCAAAGGTACGAACTTTTCCAGGCCATTTGGTTGCCTCCAAACCTCTGGAAATACTGGCCATAGATTTCACCTTGCTTGAGAAGGCCAGCGATGGTCGAGAGAATGTACTGGTGGTGACAGACGTGTTTTCAAAGTTTACACAGGCATTCCCTACTCCTGACCAAAAAGCCAACACTGTGGTACGTATCCTGACCGAGAAGTGGTTCTATGTGTATGGGGTGCCGCAACGAATACACTCTGATCAAGGCCGGTGCTTTGAAGGTGAGATGCTAAAAGCATTATGCAAATTGTATGGCATACAGAAAAGTCGAACAACACCATACCACCCCCAAGGAAACGGACAGTGCGAAAGGTTTAACCGCACTATGCATGATTTACTGAGGACCTTGCCAGTGGAGAAAAAACGAAGATGGCCACAATACTTACCCCAGTTATTGTTTGCATATAACACCACTGTGCATCAGTCCACAGGCCACACCCCGTACGAACTGATGTTTGGGAAGAAACCTCAACTACCCATTGACGCACTGCTGGGCGTTGCAGAAGAAGAAATGGTGGAGGGTATGGTAGGAGATTGGGTGCAAGAACAGCAAGAGTTCCTACAGTTTGCGTATGCAAGTGCACAGCGGCAACTAACAGCGGCTACCATGCGGCAAGGACCGACCTCATTAAAGGGGGTGGCCCCGGTACTTCCGGACGGTACTATAGTCTACAGAAGGAATCACGTTCAAGGTCGGAATAAGATCCAAGACACCTGGGATAGTACGCCATATGAAGTGGTGAAGTGCCTGGATGGAAGTGGCCGAGTTTACACAGTTAGGCAAGTAGACGGTCTAGGTCCTACCAGAAACCTGCACCGGTCGGAGTTGCGAGTGGTCCCGGGACAAGTTACACCCCCAGCGGCTTCACAGAGAGAACACCCGAGGATGGTTGAATCAGTGGAGGAACATTTTCCAGAAAGTGGTAGCGAAGAGGATTCATTTTCTGGCCAGTGGATGGTGCGGCGAGAGGCGGTTCCAGAGTTCGACCTGAACATAGAGCCAGTAGGAGACCTTGCCCCACCAGAACAGGAGTCATCCGCGTCAGTGGCATCAGTGCCAGTACGGCGTTCAGTCCGGAAAACTGCCGGCCAGCATTCAAATTTGCATAACCTCCCACGATCAGTGACCTTCCAGCGGGAGGAGGTTGGGGCTACAGCTCAGCCCAGTGTTAATACGGTCCAGTGTTTCTTTAGACCATGGTGACCCTGGTGGCTTGGTTGTCACCGGGACGGTGACATTTCAAAGTGGGGGTGGATGTGACGGGTAGAAGTCTGGGGCAAAAGGTGAGACCGTTGGGTTAAAAATGGCCGCTTACCTGTAGCGACTCTTATAGCCTCCTTGTGCGATGGGGGCTCTGTACCGGCAGGAGGGTGCTTTTATTTTGACGCTTGCATTGTTATTGATTTCGCTTTCACCCGCTATATAGTCTCGCGTAGGGGGGACGAAGTATCGTTTGATCTCGTGGAGGCAAATCTGAGCGTCGGGAAGATCGGGTGAAGTTATTTGGCATTTTAAACCTTTGGGGAAGACCCTAGGAACGGGACTGAGCTTGCTGGCGCCGCGGGTGTGTGAGAAGCCCACATTTATACAGGTATGGCTAGTTTTGTTTAGACACTCTGTAAATGCCGGCAGTTATGGTATGGTGTACTACGGTCGTAGTATCGTCAGGCATTGGTGTTTTTTTTAATAGTAACCGGCGGTCCCAGTCCAGTGTATTAACGGTTTGTTTGTTTATTTGTTTTAAAAGGAGATTGGGGGCTTTCTGAACCAGCAGTGTCGGGTGGCAGATTTTGTGTGGCAAGTACAGGCCTCGTATATGCTATGGTATGGTATGTGGCTACACGCACAGGTAGTTAATTGTTTGTATGCTTTATAGAGTCCCGGGGAATATCTGGAAGTACTACAAAGCGAAGTTGTGCGGTGCATTCCATCTGCTACAGTTAACCGGTATGCATAGTTAGAGGCATTTTGCCCTCAGTGGGTCAGCTTTCATACTAATATGTGGATAACCATTCCTTGTGTTTTTTTAGGTCTGTACAGCCAGTAACAATAGCCACTGTTTTTTTCTTCCCCCTTTTTTTGGGTATCTCTGCATTATACTTTAACTAGTTAATAACGGGACGTCTTAGTGTTATTTGGAGGCTTTGTAGGGTGGTTTTTAATACCCTCCCCTGGTTATTCTGGTGCCCTGTTTATTTGGGAACGACGATTGGGAATAGCACGCTGAAAGGTAGAGGATATTTAGCCCCTTTACGCTGGGTTTCTGTCCCCCCGCCGGATGGACGGTTGCAGTGTCACGTTTGGTTTATTTTGATTTGATTAGTGTGGGTGACTGGAAGTATATTTATGTAAGTTTTTCTCATTTTATTGTTTGCTTACTGAATTAATGGAACGATAGTGGGTAATTTCTTACGGGGAGGTGGAACCCAGGCGGGCATTGTTGGTCCGTTTCTGCGTGGTTATTCTACTAGGCGGCCTCTATAATCTATCAGGGCCCAGGTTGTGCTAGGGGGAGGTGATTTTAGACGTGGGTCCGATATCGCTTTGATGTGTGTATCTGTCAAATTTCTTGTCCATAATAAAACTGTTAATGTACCAGCCTCTTAATGTTTCTGGGTGCCTTGTTTAGTTAATTCTTTGAGTTGGCTATTGAATAGCGGTGGAATACGGTACTGTGGGGTCACAGTGAGTTGATGTAATCCCAGTGTTACGTGGTCTGTCCAGAATGCCTCGTCGGTCTCGTCACCGTGTCGGGAGTTTGTCAATTGGTCATCTGTCTTTGGATTCTCAATTAAATATACAGTCTACTGCAAGTGCAACCCTGGTCTCTACGCGTTTGTGTCCTACTTCACCCAAGTCCGCAACAGAAGCGTTACAATGTGCTATATTCCTGTCATGGTGTGCTGGGCCCAGCTCCCACAGAGACTGTGTGCTGATTGGGAGACTGAAACTACTCAAACCTGCACCCGTCCTGAGCGTTACTCAGCCTGCTTCCCAATTAGGTTTCTACTACTTCGTCGCTGTTTATTCTGTTATTGCTACATGTTGCAGTGGAGAATAAACAGCATCACTTGCACACCCCTCCTTGTCTGTGCCTCCTCTAATGCCGCCACAATTCCATGTATATTCATGTGTATTCAAGAGCTGGTGGAACTTGCAGAATGAAGAAATGAACAGTGGGAGCTCTTCTATTGTGCATGTAGCAATACCACAAATGGCATCAATGTACCTCAGAAATTGTAAGTCCAGTGTATTGCTCAAAAATGTTTCTCGCCAAATCCAACTAAAAGTTTAGAATAAGATGGTCCCGTTTTACTTCCCACTCTGAGTCCTTATTTGTGAGTAGTACAAGTGTAGCAAGAGTAGTAAGAAGTGTAGCAGTTTAGATTTAACAATTCAGCCAGTATATTTTAAGGTTCGTTATCAAAATACATGATGCTAGTTTGGCTAACTTTAGCTTCATTTTTACGGGCAGATCCTGCGTGCTGAGATGTAATAAAAATTTAATGATTGTGGTCGCTACACTTATTGCAGGTAAGCGGTTATATGTGTCTTCTGTTTTTGTCTTTTATGGTCACCAGTAAGAGACCAAGAGTTTGAGTCAGCCACAGAGCGAGTGTGATTTATGCTACCTGTGGCTGGAGACGTTGTTATAATTTGTTATTTTTAACTGTTAGCTATGATTATACCGATTATGGGATACTCGCGGCAGAAATGTTTGTGTACTGCCACAAATCCTGCGTGCTGAGATAAATAAAAATTGTAATAAAATTTTAATGATTGTGGTCACTACACTTATTGCAGTTACACAACGCAGAGTACTGAGAGCACAGCAGAGATCCCTGACGTCAAACATCCGTCACATAGATATATAATTTATTTATTTATTTATATAGGTGACTATATTAATATAGCATCAACATCTCAGATTACAAGAAATCTCAACAACTGGGGGCCCCCAAGCTCCACACCTTCACATGTAGAATATTAACTGAAGGCCTGATTAAATAGGTGAGTCTTCAGTCTAGTTTTAAAGATTGGAACTGTGTCAGAATCTCAGCTTGGAGCTGGTAGGCTATTCAATAACTGAGGGGCTTTAAAGGAGAAGGCTCTGCCTGAAATCCTGCATTTTGGGAGCGCAGAAGGCATGATGGGTTGTAATGTGTAATGAGTTCACTCAGATGTTGTGGAGATATTGTCGGCTGTACATCAATGATGTGAATCTCCTGTTCTACCACCAAGGGCGTAGGAGCGGGTTTGACATTGGGGGACATTTGTTATCAAATCAAAGCCCACCCTATCCTCTAAAATATTACCATAAACTGATTCTACTGTAGGTAAGGTAGTTAATCACTGTATGTATAGTAACATAGAACATTTGTGTGATTATGGCAGGCCCGTAGCCAGCATTGTGATGGGGGGGATCTTTTTCCCCCAAAAGTGGACTTCATTTGGCTCTCTACTCCAATGCCCCCTAAATACACGAGCACACTTCAAACCTTTTAATTTACACATATTTTATTAATTATAAGTTTATTGTTTGTCTGTTGCTCCCCACTGTTAACATAAATTTGAATATAATATAATATATAAAACGTCCTACATCTGATGACTTCATTGTCTATCTCTCTTCTTCTTCTATGGTTTCTATGACATCAGAACGCTCATCAGCTCCATACATACATCTCATCACACTTTTTGATAGCTGAGGCACATGAGCTTGGTCTTTGGTGTGATGATTTGGCCTGCCACTTTAACTTCCACCGTTTCAGCTCCTGGTGAATGACCTCTGGTGATGGCAAGTCATCTTGGTACAGAGTGACTGCTTCGGAGATGTCCACAGTCACGTCTGAGTTGCACTGGACAGATGGAATTAGGCCCATGAGCCTTGATGCGGACACGGAGAGGGGACTAAATCTGGACTCAAACTCTGAAATGACATGGTCTAAGAAGGGTATTGCCGTGTTCCTGAGATAGTACTCCTTCACTCCTTCAGCGGGTACATTTTCCCTATGTTTCTGCCTTCCAGCTGCTCTCGGCTGGGTTGGTTCCACGTTGACCTGAGCAGCCATCCTAACTGCTTGTTCGTAGATTTGACTGAGGTCGTCGATGATGTTCTCACGGAGCTCCTTGTAGACAGACTTCACCTCATCAACCATGCTAAATGCCTCAATGATGTCGAGTGAGGTACTTTGCAGTTTCACCGTGATGCCCGTCAGGTGGGATAAAACTTGGTATACGGTGAGGAATGTGAGGATGAATCCAAAGTTTTGTAGCCCACTCAAGAGACCATAGGCCTCTGCTTTGTACTTGCCCTCCCATCCACTGGTGAAATCTTCACTGTACTCATCTGTATGGAGACCATGTGCCACGACTTCTAGAGCCTTAATAATGAAGACAAAGGCACTGTAGAAGTGACTGTAGGCATCGTGCCGTGCTGCCCATCTTGTGCGGCTGAGGTCAATCGGGGGCTTCCGCTTTCCAGTAGAATATGCCTCCTTATCTACAACATCCTTGAGGAGTTCCCTCTTTGGGCTGCTGGTGAAGAACATGACGCTGTACTTCATCTTATCAATCATGTTGCGCACAATTGGAAGAGCACAAGAGCGTGCAATGACAAGGTTCAAGCAATGACCATTGCAGTGCATATAAACTGCCTTAGGTGCATCCTTTTTTATCAAAGCTTAAACGCCAACATTTTTGCTGCTCATATTGCTGGCGCCATCATACCCCTGGCCTCGACAGTCAGCAATCTCTATGCTTAGATGACTCAGCACATCTTTGATCGCGCTTGCAATGTGGTGACCTGTGATCCGTGGCAAAGTACCAACCTCAAGCAGCTCCTCTCTGATATTTAAGTCTTTGTCCACAAAGCGAACACACATTGGCATCAGCTGAGCATGCCTGACCTCTTCCACAATCTTGGCCTGAATCATCTGCTTCCCTATTACATCAATCATTTCATTTTGGCTTTGAGGTGATAGATATGTGGCATTTTTTATCTTTGGTTTCTCCAAATGCTGCTTCAGCTTTTCATTGTAATTTGAAAGCAGTTTCAACAGGGCCAAGAAATTCCCAGGATTGCCACTACAATGCTGCTGCTCAGCTGATCCTCTCAGTGCAATGCACTGACGGCCACAATAGAGAACAGCCTCTGCAACACACTTGAGAATGCGCCTGTTCTCTTTGATGTTGGCCTCTGTTACGACCCGGCCTAGGCTACCAGATCGTAACAGGTAAAGACGGAGAAATATTTATGATATCTACATCGACCCCAGGGCCGTAACAGCCTCCTTTGCACTATCCATACAAACAGATATCCGAGTATTGGGGTTTTCATGTGACTGTAGAAACAGTTTTCCTCTTTCAAATGCCACTAAATGGTTTGCTTTTGATTGGTGGCTTCCAATTATCTTTGTTTTTTTATGCCATTTACTGAAGGGCGCATTTATCAATGACGTTGACTGTTTCCTCTCTGTGGCATTGAGAAAGAGAGCCCAACATATGCAGAAAGCGCCATCAAGTTTCATGCTGTAAACCAGCCACCATCCATGCTCCTCAAACCAGTCCTACCTGAATGCCCTGTAGCACCCACCAATGAATGTAGTTGGGAAAATGAAATTTTTCGAAGGTCTGACGTGGTTTTTCAGCAAATTGTACTTTTGGTCATCAGACATCTGACACACAGCCTGTGCTATTTCCTCAATAGATTTGGTTGCATTTATGAAGAATCCAAGGTCACTGTCAAGTACAGAGCTTGGCTGGGCTACCTCACATTCTGCTGCCTGTCTCACTCTCACATCCTCAGCCACTTCAGTAGCTGCTGCATCTCTCTGCTCTTCCACAGCACTGTTACATGCCAAAGCTGTTTCACTGCTACTAGCTGTTGATACCTCACTCTCCAAATGCTGACCCACTGAATAAATACAGCAAAATAGAACATTTAAAAATATTTCCATATTTAACCCCTTTTTTACACCTCTATACTGTATTTTATTTACTGGAACTGGTCTTGTGACCGGAGGGTCATGGGTTCGATTCCCAGACCTGAAGTGCCCTTGAGCAAGGCACCTAACCCCAACTGCTCCCCGGGCGCCAGGCTAGGGCTGCCCACCACTCTGGGCACGTGTGATCCACAGCTCCCTAGTAATCACTAGTGTGTGTGTTCTGAATGCACAGATGAGTTAAAAGTGGAGGACAAATTTCGATCGTGGTGTAAAAATCACAATTGACAAAATATGGCACATTTACATTTAAACTAAACAAGATACTCAATAATACATGATAATGTTGTCCACAAACTTTAAATAAAGTATGCATGCAATGTATGGATTATATTCAGATATAACCAAAAAAAAGATTGTATGCTTTCTGTAGGAACTGAGCTTTAAGCATTTAGACCCATGGTCTATGCTAGAGAACCTAAATATTTTCTTCTCTTATCATTCACAGCTACAAATTCCTTGCAGATTGTCTTTTTATTCAACAAATCAAGCTTATTCTGATGGACATGACAGATCGCGACATGGTTAAGTCTGTTTTGAGTCATTGTAGAGCGGAGCCACGTCTTGAGCCTGCGGAGGCCACTAAAACTTCTCTCTGCCCCAGAGAATGAAAGGGACTACTAAAAGCAACCTGACCAGAGCTTCCATTTGACCAAATAACCAACGTACCTCTGAAGGCAAAGCACGAATGATCTCTGCAGCTTCTGCAAAGTTACTGTACACTCTTTGTACCAGTACTCTCCTAATAAGGTGATCCATAATATTTAAAATAATATAACAGCAGGTGTGATTATTAGTTTTATTATTATTATTATTATTATTATTATTATTATTATTATTATTATTATTATGTCTAAACTCTGTTGTATACTTACACAATCTCCACTCTTTTTTTTAACTCAGGAGCATTGTGTCCTGTGGTTTTATTTTTTTCTTTGGTGTCATGCTGAAATTAAATGACAAAAAATGTATGTTAAGGTTTCCTGACTAGACTGTTAGACAAGAAGTTTAGAAGGTTAGACAAGATTAACATTAATGTTAGACAGTAAGGCTGTGTCCCAAACAACACACTCTGGAACATTACATATTGCACTACTGAAAGGACTTCAAACCATGGTGTCCTTTTATTTATTTGTTTGTTTATTTGTTTTATTTATTATATTTTATTTTTCACACATTCAGTGTAGTAGCAGTCTGCAGTTTAGGACATGGCCAGAGACATTGGGACATTTCAGAGAGCTTTCTGACAAGTGTTAATATAAACATTAGCTAACCCAAACCCTTCTAGTCTGTTACCATAACAGCACATTACAATAAAGCTATTTTATTGTCATATATATGGTTATATGGTTATATGGTTAGCTATTCATTGCCCTTATCAATGACCTCACGTTTAACGCTGGCGCAAACTACCCGATGCTGCAGCGAGGCGAGAGCTCGGGTCAGTGACGCTATGAGTGCGGGATATTTCTGAACAGGCATCTCAACACAAGTCTTAAGAAAGCGAAAGACCCAGAGAGCACCTGACAATTTGCTAACAACAAACACAGCGAGTGAATTGCGAATGCTGTCAAAATGCGCTTTTAGAATAAAGGTTTTTAAACAGTTTCCACTTTTTCTGTGGTAACATTTTTGGGTGGGGCAAATCTACCTGTTTCTGATACGTGCTGGATATCTGATATCTCACTGGATATTTTCTCTTTTTCTGACCATTCTCTGTAAACCCTAGAGATGGTTGTGCATGAAAATCCCAGTAGATCAGCAGTGTCTAAAATGCTCAGACCAGCCCGTCTGGCACCAACAACCATGCCACATTCATAGTCACTTAAATCGATTCAGTACCAGTAATATTTTTGGTCACTAAGATGATTCAGATCAATCTTGGGTCCTCACTGCTTTATGTCACTCAGGTTAAAACAGCATTTTTTAAATCCATTTTATTACACTCCTTGTGCACACCTCCTTTAAGCCTTATTACATTGCCAATGGGAATGCTATTAAAATGCCCTTTAGTCTAAAATTAGGCTCATAGCTTCTGCTAAAAAAAAAAAAGCTACATATTGTAGTAGAATCACGTGTGTTCATTGCAATGAAGATGAAAATGAAAGCGTATGGAGGAAGTGTCATTTAATTATTCTACCTAAATAAAGACGAGCTATACGAGTTTGAAAATACAACACAGAATTAGAAGAACACCATTTTGAATGGCAGCATCGAATGGTACTAATTCAGAGTAAAACACTGCAGCAAAGCAGGATGTCACTTCTCATCAGAGGAATTTGCAGAAAGGCTGGTGAATCACTGCTGCACAATGTAGCGAAAACTTTAGGGTTCTGGACCCATAGTATTGTTAACCTTGTAAATCCTGTAAAGCTGCTTTGTGACAACTTGAGTTGTTAAAAGCGCTATACAAATAAACTTTGATTTGATTTGATTTGAAAACTTTAAGAGATAAACCTGTGCACTCTTTCCTAGATCAGAACATGAGAAAAGAAAGAAAGAAAAGCTATCAAACATTGGTGGGCAGTTAGGGCTGGCAAGGCTCCCTCTGTTGCCTCTGACACCACTGAAATAACTGACTTATGTTTTAACAAATTTTTCCATGAGAATGTATTAAAATAATTCCAAATGTCCTGTTCTTTCATAGCTTTGCTCTTGGTAGCACCGCTTCCAGTCATGTATATTTATACTAGAGCTTTTTCCCAATCATATTTTAGCCATCATTCGTTGCCATCAAATAAATCTTGTAAGGGGCAGGCGATTTCTTTAATTGTGCTATGTGTGTTTGTTGTTTTAGTCATGGCATTATTCCAACTTCATTATCCATGAGTTATCTACAATGCAATAACTCACTATAATACATTCCTGCATATTGATGGCTTCTATAGCCATCATGATTGTGGTTATTAAGAGGTGGATATAATCAGGCAATATGCCACTGGAGGCCTAGGTTTGAAATACATTTGTGACAATGGGTGCTATAAAAAGAAAATAAAAAAAAATGTAAATGAAGAGGACACTCATGAATACATACACCGCCTAACAAGCGAATAATTGGAAACAGGTGCGAGTGAGGGGAACTGTATCTGGTGAAGCGAAGAGAAAGTGTAGCTTGAAGCTTCTGGGAATTGGAACTGGAGTTGGTTATCTTCCTGAGAAGAACATGACAGGTGACATATACCCGAAGGGGTATCTTATCTTGTAACTTGGGCAGTTCTACAGAACCATGATAGAAAGCCTCCTGACCTACTGCTGTACATGTTTGGTTCACCAGGTTTACAGGGACAGGAGGGACCTGCAGGGAGTGCAAAAGGTCCCGACAACTGAAGTCAACCACCAACAGATTGAAATATTGCTTCTTCCCTCAGGTTGTGAATGCCTGACCCCCCACCCCCCTTTGTTGCACATATCACTTAAATTAAGTTTATCTAACTGTTTTCAGCAGTTGCAGTTTAGCATTCATGCCCTACAAAATTTGGGCTGATTTCTCCACAGTAGCCTATTTTATTTTTTTTTTATCATGTTTTCATGGGTTTTATGAGCTGGAAGCCCAAATGATGTAAAAAAAAAACAAATAGGTACATGAAATTATTTACATTGTGGGCTCTGAATCTAGAATCTATGAAAGTTAAACTTTTTGAATGGAATAATGAAAATTAATTATTTTTTTCATAATATTCTAGTTTGTTGGAATGGGTCAGTAGTTCTTAGGTTATCTCTTATTATAAAAAGTAATGGTCTTTACTTACAACCATCCCTGAACTCCCTTGTGCGCTTCTAGAGAAATACAGTATGTTACATGCTTTTGTAGGTCATAGTCACTGTGATATGCATGCAGGGAATGCTGTCATAAATACCGATGACTTTCAAATTGATTTCTTTTAACTCGCTGGGCATAACTGGTTTGAATTCTTGGCATGTGTGTTCCTTTGTTGTTGAGTCATGGTTTAGAACAGGAAATTATTGTCAGTCTTTGGTTTGGAAGATTTTTCAATACAAATGCAATTATAATTTCCGAAACTTTTTCCCTTCATTTCTACTAAATTGTTTGGAATTGTTTATTTTTTAGCTTTATTCTTGGTCATGTTTGCTGTAGTGGTTCTGAATTTAATGCAATTGATAGTACAGCCCAGTAGTCCAGAGATTAAAGATGATGTTGAATGTGCTTCAAGTCGTCATTGTACCTGATTCTGCATCCCCAGAGCTGGCCGGAGCATTCACATGGCACGTTTTATATTCTGAGTAACACTTCATTTCAGTCTACTGCATTATACATACATTTGACCTGACCTGTTATGCAAAATAATAAGCCTTACTTCCTCAAGTGATAAGCTTCCTCCTGTTTCATAGGACCTGGTCTATTTTCAGTGTTAACTAATTAAGCGTTTAACACTCTGTAGGATAGTCATTGATTCTTTTGCATGCATTTTAAAAAATGGTGTAGTTTGATATTTTGAATGTAAGAAATGTCCATTAACAACTCATATTTGTAGAATATGTTGGATATAAAAGAAGTGAAAGGGAATGGGTTGGATCACATAAACTGAAAGACAAAATCTGTCCAGTTCTCAGATCATGAAACAGAAGCTAAAATGCACATTTAGCATTAGCATGTGCACACTCACTGTAAAATTTCAATGTCTGTGCTTGCATTCGTTCTGAGGCATTCAAATTTTAGAGAGTACATTCTTGATGATTTTTTGGTTTTCTGTTTACAAACCAAATGTTGTTTTGTACTTGAATATGAGCAAATTCAGCCTTGGATGTATTCAAGTATATAGTACACCTTAGACCCAAAAAACTAAGCAACTCAGAAAAAATAACATTATAAAGCATTATGAATGGTTTAGTAATAACAACAACAACAACAACAATAATAATAATACTAACATTCCAGTGTCACTATATGACACATGAGGAAATTACCTTTTTTTTCTTAAACTCAAGCTTCACTTTTGTAATACATTCTATGCCCTTCAGCATGATTAAAATTCTAATATGGCTGTAAAACTTTAGGCTATTTAAAAAGCACCCCACACTTTTGTTTTTGACCTAAAAACATTTGGTAGCAGCTATTACCATGTCATCTCTTCTCTTTCTTAAATAGGTTGCCAGGAGAAGGTGCAGTGTTTTAAAGCAAGAGTGATAACATGACATTAGTGTACATTCATATGCACTATAATACACAGCGTAACATACTGTAAAGCACGTATATTATAGAACGTTCCTGGCCTCAGTGACAAACCGAATATACAGAACTATGCTGGTATTTTGGTTAGACTGAAACTGATAAGGATCTACAGAATATGCTGTATCTACTGAAGCAACTACTCCAACCACAGCTCTCAGGGAAGCATATACTACGACATCTTCTCAAGCACCTACTTTATTTCTGAAACTCTCCCTTAAGAGTCATATGCAGAGTCTAGTGCTGCATGAACTGTAGTTCTTTGTGCAGGATCTACTGTAACTAGCTACTGTAACTGATTCTTTCAGTTTTATAGGCATTTACTACTTCTCGACAGCACTGAAAGATTATGTATATCATTGTTATCATATCCTGTTTCCAGTGATTTCTCTGGTCTTATCTGCTCTGACTGTGGCTCATTTTGTGGGAGAATTTTTATTTTTATTTTTTTAGAAAAAATGGAATTAATGTCATCCTGCTGTGTTGAACTCTATTATGCAATCCATGAACTTTGACATTTGAATAAGCAGGTTTTAAAAAATACTAGCTTAAACAAAATAAATGTTTGCTTTGTATGAGCATCACTGTGACAACGCTAACATATGGGGTGCCACAAACCTGTTAGGCAATGTACTAAAAATAATTCCACTCGTTTGCATGAGAACGTAGTGTTCAGTACTCCTCTAGTTCTTCATTTATGAAAGTTTCTGAGGTAAAATTGAAAACATAAAACAACAAACAGGAAACAGCTGTAAACTGGTTTTACTGATGTACTGATGAAGATGACTACAAACATTTATTTCCATGTGATATTAAATACTAAATAAATAATGACAGTTTAGGGTGAGCACTGTATGAGAATACGACATAAGCAGAGGAAAGTCTCTTCTGTAACACTGGTTATGCCATTCGACATGATGTAAAATTCAGTCAGCAAGAACAATGGCATCTTTGTCAGTTAATTATATCTAGGTTTCCTTCCTACGAGTAGAATTTCAAAATTCAAAGTCAAAGCAGTCTCTGCCAAGTCAGACTCACACATATTCATCTGTTGCTGTCTTGATTTCTAAATTAAGATATATTCTAAAACATCTGTCATTAATGCTGACCTTAAAATTTAAATGACCTTTTCTCCAAGCACACCACAAATTCTAAGCTGGCCAGCTCGGATGTCTATGAAATGGCCTGTGGTCAGAAGCAATTGAATAAGTGGAAGTGCTATTTTGCAGAGCCTCAGGAAGTATAGAGTGTGAAAGTGTGATTTGCTTCTGGTGTGTGTGGTAGGCCCCTGAAAGTGGGTTCTTAAGTTGCTGACCTTTATTAAAGATAAATGCAAATCAGTAATAATTTTAATGGTTGAAGTCATTATAGCCAGAGGCTTACTTACCAGGGTTTTTGGATGCCAACATGGCCACATTTGGAGTTTCATGCATTTTTATGAAGTTGACATTTTAGGTAAGGCTTATAGGGTTGAGCTTGAACTTTTGTTTTTTGGAATGTTTGGCTGTCTGTGTTGTGTAACCTGCGTACAGAATAACACCAATGTTGACAGAATGGGCTCTGCTTGGTAGGTTTGTGCAAGGGTGAAGCTGTTTTTAGTCAGGGGGACAAAATTAAAGCTCATTTGCTGAAAATTAAATGCGCTCATAAATTGCCTCACTTGATCGTGTAGCTTCAGTAATGTTTCTGAAAACAGCCATTCATAAAAACACAGACATAAATGTAATGCACTCATGCTGAAGTAAAGAGGTGAGCATTACATTAGCCAATCATGGTGTATGTGCGGCAAAAGGATTTTGCGAGTTTGCACTGTTCGTTCTAGCTAGAGCTAAGAACTTCCGTGGATATTTCACTGCTGATGGAGACAATAAAAAGAAAAAATCCCACAGCAATTCCTGATGGTGTTACCAAAGGGTGCCTCCAAAATTCTTTTGAGAAGTTAATCATGAGGTAATGGTACAGACAAGATCATTTTAAATGTTTTATTCTGTGGAGTGGAAAGAAAGTAAAGAAATAATGTCTATAACCATTGCGAAGTAAGTGGCTACCTACTGATCAGCCACAGACACCCTTCATCGTCCTCAGTGTGGTGACACCTAGGAGAAAGAAGGAGAAGTACCTTTGATGAGGTGTGGTAATTTTCCGAGTGAAGATATACTGTTAAAAATGTTTGACACTTCTGGAATGCTTCTCTATTGTATTCCCACATCCCTGTATCTGACTTTAGTTGGTCTGTCACAGGGACTTCAGAAACGAGTATCTCCGGTTCATCAGCCCGTCTACAATACTTTCTATATTGTAGTTGCCAACTATTGCCGATGTTTCATTTGGTCTGTACACAGAAGGAAGCAATAGCCCACTTACCACAATTCAGCATCTTGCATGGGAGATATTATCAATGCTAACACATTTTCACGTGTAAAAGTTACAGACAGGTAAGGATTTGCTTCTGTTCACTAATCAAACAAGCTGTTACATCCCCAAATCACTATAACATTAAAGCAATGTCATTTGATGCCAAGGACATCAAAAATATTGATTGAAAGAATCATTCCTTTAGGCTACATTGGGAAGTTCATATTTTGTCGTTCTGAAGACTTTAGGAGTGCATATTTGTCAGTTGAGGAAATTATGTTTACAACAATGTGTAATTTTTGTTTGAGGTGTATTTAAATGTAGACAGAAGTGACTCATTTTGTACTCTGTATCAGTGTTAACCCAGGTAAAGGAAATAAAATGCTTATTTTAGACCAAATGTCATATGTTGAACATTTCAATATCTAACATTTTACTGAATGTATAGAATATTATTCAAATGAGGCACAGACTTTTAAAAAACTTTACCATGATTTGTGGAATTGTAGAAAAAATATGCCTTATGTAAAGGGGCAATAGAGAAAAAAAAGAATAAAAATATTAAATGAATAAAACCTATACATATAGCAGACAGGACAGTGGTGCTTGCATTAAACATAGGTACACTACAGAATATAGAATAAAGAACAAATATCTCTTTAGTACATAGAATGTACAGTGATTTGGAATTACTACAGATCTGGCAACATATGACTGCATCAAGTGTGCGTGTGCAATAATCCAGTTTAAAAGTAGATTAATGACATGCGTGTGTGACACGAAATATAACAGCTGTATAATGTGCAAAGGCACCAGGAGAATGAACAAAATGTACGAGGTATACGAGACCAAATATTACAGTATGAGCTAAAACGTTTTGAAAAATGCACATAGGAATGATTTTAAGTCAATGTTTTGGGAAGGCTATATTGTTTTTTTTTCTGTTGACTGACAGCTTCTACCAAGCTGCCAATAAATGACTATCTTCATCAAAATTTCTCTTATTAGATGAAGGATTGCCAAGATGGCATTAGTGTCCACATGATGGTGGTGTACCTGAGGGTGCAATGCATGTTTACGGTTGTCATACACAGTATTGATGTTAGAGCATTTACGTGTCAGTGTTACTGCTAGGCTGGTAAAATATATTTCATCTTTCACCAAAAGTGACCCTCTCAGAATTGGCTGGGTCGCAAAATATTGTTTCGCTCCACCTTTCCCATAATACACTGGGAGAGAGTGGGAGACGAAAGGCCCTTCCTTTATTCATGCAGCCCTTCGCAGCATGCAGAGTGAGTGCATAGTGTGTGCTAGCCGTGCTTCATGAACTAGAAGAAACCAAAAGATTCTCCGACAAACAAGGAAAGACTACCACTGAAAACAAACACAGGACACTAACACATGAAGCAATGCAGATTTGTTTCTTTCTTTCCTTGTTTTGAACCCTAAACTTATCCTTGGCCTCTCTGTCACATATAACTTGGTGCTATTTGTTATCTGGTTTCAGTTTCATTTTCTAGATGTGATAGCTTTTTTATTTCATTTCATATGTATTTGAATATATAATACCATTTTTCTAAGTGAGCACGTTAAAGCATTATTATTTAAAATGATTATAACAAGTTAAGAAATAAGAAATAAACAAAGACAAATAGATTATTTTTAGCACTTCCAGCGGCTTCATAGAAAATCAACAAGCAAGATTAATATTTAATTTATGTATTGTTAATATATTAAGTCATAGATTGATTGATTTTTTTATTTTCTATATCTAAGTTATTTGCTATATCCTGGTGCTATGTGGCATCTAATTACAGAATTTCAGCTTCTTTCTGTAATTGTCCAATTCTGGTGAGCTGGGTTTTGGTTATTCGTTCATCTGATATGTGTTGGTGTTTTCCTTGACCATTTCTCTTAAATCTACAACTAAACAAAACAAAAATTTGGCTGGAAATACATCGGCTGGATTGTTAGACATAGTCTGGTCTTCAACTTGTAATATTTGTTGTGTTTCAGAAATTGCAATCTTTCAGGTACATTTAGGACTAATATCAGTTAAATCTGGCTTTAATCTATGTAGTGATAGTGTTAGCATTAGTAGCTTTTTTTTTGCCATATTTTTATTTCAATGTATATGGTTTCATTTTTGCTTTTGCATAACTGTAGAGGCATTCTCAAAAAAAGACCCATACACAAATTATAGTTAACTAGTTACTGATGTGTGCTGTAGTTGGTAATAGAATTAATAATGCAGATGCCATTGAATCCTTACAATACAATCATTATATGTTTGTATATATCATATATGTTATATGATAGAGTCATGAAAACTATCATGTAAAATGGTATCTCCCAAATTATTATTATTTGCTCATCATGATACCCCCCCCCCCCCCCCCCCCCCAAGAGCACCAAGGTATCATGATGAGCCTATTAATTGCATAAAAATTTGGTGCTGAGGTGGTGGTATGGGAGGCCCCCTGTCTGCGCTTTTCTGTCCCTGTTCCATAAATTAAAAGTGTTCGTGGTAATGGAGTGGTTCTTTTAAAATAAAATTAACCACACACTCTCAATCCTGGCACCTGACATTTTGGTTAGACGTCAACAGCATAATGGGATATCGCTAACAATGTTTTCCAACCTTTTTCCAGTCGTGGCACGTTCTTATAAAGGAAAGACCAAATGCACTAAGCACTAAAACCCTTGTCATGCATGTCCAAAAGCGTCTACGGTTGGGTTGCTCATTAGGGATCTGGACCCATACAATTGTAAAGCTGCTTTGTGACAAAATGTGTTGTGAAAAGCGCTATATAAATAAATTTGACTTTGACTTTGAATTTACAGTTTAGTAATAATAGAATACATACCTGCATTGTGACACTACAATGAGTTCTTGGTCAATGGCCCTTAGTCTCCACTTTGGCCTTCAACGCGAAGCACAGTTTGCACATGTAGGTGGCGGGATCACAATGAAAGTGACGCTGAGGGCTCTGCGCAATGTCCAGGTACTTTGTCGCAAGGGTCAGTCAAAACTGCCCAAAAGGAGATCGCTGAATTTCACATTGAAGCCCCGAGCCTGTCTCAGGCCGAATAATTGCTTTTGTGTCTATAAATGTGCACCTTTGAGGCCATTTTATCATTTTTGGTGGGACTTATGCACGTCTAAAATGTCCATGAGAGGCCTGTGCGATACAACGACCAAAAAGAAATAAAAACCAAAAAAACAGTTGCAGTTTCATTAGCGCTGAAGCTGCTGTATCGCGCGCAGTTCTGGTGCTGTGTGTGTGTGTGTGTGTGTCCCTCCCTGTGTGTTTAAAGCTCAATATGACACCGACACAGCAGTAAATGAGCTGGTAAAATATTGGAATATATAATCACACGTGTGATTTCAACTTTCCAGCTGTGTATGACCGCAGTGTAGGTCCACACTGACATGAGAACAGAAGTGACACTAAACTCAGATATTACGTTGCATTACCTTACAACTAGGCTAAATAATAGTCATGCCAGGCTTAACAATTATGATCTTCCTCTTATCATGAAACTCTTCTTGTAGTCCAGCCAATACAAAACTAGCTAGTCAGCACTAACAATATGCATTGTGGGTAATTCCATTTAAAATACACACACACACACACACACACACACACACTGGGAATCAAACTCATGACCTTGGTTTTGCAATACCTTGATTTACCTGCTCTTCAAGAACACCTTTATCAGCTAGAACTAGCATGTCTGAAATGTCACAGTTTAGCAGAGAGCCTTCAGCCAACTTTTGTTGGGCAAATCTTCATTAAAGCATTAAAGCCACAGCGGTATTATATACTTAGAAAGATGCATTATGTAACATTTCACGGCAGGGTGGAGTCAAATGCATTAGTGGATTGGGTTCAGTTTTAGAACAGCAGGGATCCTCGTGTAGGCTCACTGACCCAACACGACAGGTACACGCTCGGCGGAGCATCCTCTATGAACTCAGCGTATTAAGATCAACAGTCTCGAAATGAAAGCAAGAGACCAAACTAGGATAATACACGTTTACTGAACACAGGAGAAGGATGTGCAACCAGGGAATAACACATGTGGGAACCAAAGTACAAAGCACAACGAACACGCAATACGTACAGTAAACTCGAACAGAGCAGACACACAAGGATGAAGACATGAATGAAGATAGGGGGAAGGATAGCTGCATACACTTATGAACTGAACAACAAACAATACTAACGAAGGGCAGACAACACTGTTAGCAAAGCAGAAGAAGAAAGGAACAAACGGATAGACAATATCCCCCTGAAAACCCCTAGACAATACATCGGGATTAACATGACCAGCGAAACTAACGTAAGGAGATAATAACAGGTATACAAACATGAACTGGGAGCCAAAATAAAAAAATAAATCTATGAACCTCCAGGGTATAGTCTAAGACCAGGGAAGAGCATACAGTAAGGGTAACCCTGTCCTCATGGGGAGGACATTGACAGCATCACGGACTGCATCATGGAGTTTTCTGTGTGGAAAACAGTGTGCCCATTAGGAGGGTGCGGTGTTTTTCAAACAACAAACCCTGGATCAACCCCAGGGGGGTTGGAATAGTTTGAACTCAATCTCAGGCCACAACACAAGCTCTAAGGTTGTTGGAGACTTGGAGTGAGTGAACAACTTGAACCAGTTTTTTTACAGGTTTGATCAGTCGCCCACCCCTCCACCAGTCCAGCCATCCCAGCCACCCCAGCTCTCATCCATCAACCACCCCTTTCACTTCAGATGACTGCATCCCACAGCCCCCATCCCCCACCTTCTTCACTTCAGTGGTCTCCATCCCACAGCCCCCCTCCCCCACCTCCATCTTGTCCTTTTCAATTCATCATGAGTAATGAGCTACGTAAGATCAAGGTGCGTAAGGCTACAGGTCCATAGGGCATCAGCTCCAGACTACTGAGCTGCTGCGCGAATTAACTGTGTGGCATTATGGGATACAAGTTCAACCTGAGCCTGAAGCTGGAGAAAGGCGAAAGTACCACAACTGTGGAAGACCTCCTGTGTGGTACCGGTACCAAAGACCAAGCATCCAAAGGATCTTAGCAGCTATAGGCCGGTAGCCCTGATGTCACATTTAATGAAGACCCTGGAGAGGCTGGTCCTCAACAATCTACACTTGATGTCTGCATTGGACCCGCTGCAGTTCAGCTACCGGCCTGGCATCGGGGTGGATGATGCCATAATCTATCTCCTGCTCCGAGCTCTGACCCACCTAGAGAAGCCTGGTAGCTCTGTGAGGATCATGTTCTTCGATTTCTCCAGTGCTTTCAACACCATACAGACAGGACATCTGAGGGTCAAGCTGCAGCTGATACTGGACTACCTCACTGACTGTCCACAGTACGTGAGGACACAGGGCTGTGTCTCTGACAGGCTGGTCTGCAGTACGTGAGGACACAGGGCTGTGTCTCTGACAGGCTGGTCTGCAGTACGGGGGTCCCACAAGGAACTGTGCTGGCACCGTTCCTCTTCACCCTCTACACTACAGAGTTCTCCATCAACTCCCCACACTGCCATCTGCAGAAGTTCTCTGATGACTCTGCCATAGTTGGCCTCATCACAGACGGGGATGTACAGACAGTGGACCCAGGACTTTGTGGACTGGTGCCAGCAGAACCACATCCTGATCAATCCCGCTAAAACCAAGGAGCTCGTGGTTGATTTCCACAGACACAGACCCATATCACACTGACACCTATAATGTACACCTATAAGTACCTGGATGATCACCAGAACAAGAAACTGCACTGGACTCAAAACACTGATGCACTTTACAGGAAGGGTCAGAGCAAACTCTTCTGAGGTCTTTTGGAGTGCAGGGGGCACACCTGAAGATCTTCTACGACTCTGTAGTAGCATCAGCCATCTTCTATGCAGCAGTATGTTGGAGCAGCAGCTTATCTGCAGTGGAGAGGAAGCAGTTAGATAAGCTCATCAAGACGGTCAGCTCTGTACTAGGATGTCCTCTTGACCCAGTGCAGGTGGTGGGAGACAGAAGGACTCTGACCAAATGAACATCAGTGATAGACAAGGTCTCCCACCCCATGAAGCTGTTACTGGAGAGCTCCTTCAGTGACAGACTGCTACATCCTAAATGCACAAAGGTGTGTCACCGCTGATTCTTCCTCCCTGCAGCCGTAAGGCTCTATAACCACCACTGCTCACAACACAATTAAAATGACAAAAAACATGCACATATTATATGATAACATACAGTATTTTGTAAATATCCTGTCTTGTTTAAGGGTTCAATACACTGGCACACCACGTACATTTTCAGGTAAACCCAAAACTGCCATAGTTCTGTACAGTAGATGTTATTATTATTGTTGTTGTTGATATTGTCCTGCTTTTATAATCAGTTTATTTATCATCTGAGGCTGCTGTTACACCAAAATTTCTCCTATGTGGGACAATAAAGGCTGTTTTTATTCTATTCTATTCTATTTTATTCTATTCACTAAGAGCTGAGAAACAGGGAACCACAGGACACAGAAAAACCAAGAAGAAATACACAGCGTTTACAGATCGAACACACCACAAGATCGCATACGGGGGCATAAGAATAGCGTGAGACAGAACTGACATGACAAGCTTATGCATCAAACATTGACCCACACTGAACCTAAAACACACAGAGGATAAATACTGAACGAAATCATAAAGAGAAACGAGGAACAGCTGGGACAGAAGACATAGACGGGACCAGACCAAAGGGGAAAAACTGAAAACAATAGGCCACAAATACAGGGTAGGGGCTAACTGAGGGGTTAACACATAGATGGGATCAACAGGTGATGGAGGAGCCACATGTGACACATTATATCTCATGGGTGTGACTGGATTTTTTGTAGTCACAACACAAATCTCTCTCGTACTTCTCTTTAAAATGTCTGTGGTCTACAATCAATACAGACAGTTAATCAAATTTGTTTTGCACCACTTACGTGCATCACTGCACTGGCGAAGAACTGAACTGAAGCGTTTAATGAAACGACCGAAAACGAAACCGAACGTGCACTAGAAAAATAAAGGGAGGGTTACATCGACACAAGTCCTGGCAACACAGGTTTTAAAAATAAGGAGACATGAGAACACAGAGATGAAGTGGCAAAGGAGGCAAGACGCACACCACCTGGGTGGGGTGTGGCAACTAACACAAACAAAAACACGTGTAACTGAAACACCAAATATAAACAAAAGCCTCATGCACAAGGGAGAAGGCATAGATCGTCACAATACGTATTTGTTTTGTTCACTTGTTGCCTTTATTTCATGTACTGTGCCTACAAAAGCTTTTATATAATTGGTGTGTTATACTATTAAATCTTGACTTTTGTCTGTGTGTAATAATATCACAGTGTGTTTATTAGTGTTATTATTAATAAGAATCATGCATACGCTTGAAGCACACCATTATGCCATCTTCTGCAGAACCGTGCATGTGTAATAATATAGTCACGTAGATGTGAACGTGTAGTGTAATTACGTAGTTCCCATAAAATGCTTGTAAAATATGCATTTATGTAAGAACAAAGTATATTTTGTACTGAGCACAGGATTTGAGTTATATATATATATATATATATATATATATATATATATATATATATATATATATATATTCTTATATTCTTAAGATTCTTATATTCTTATATTTATTAACCCACCCCAGGTGTGGCTCTGAGTCACATCAGGAAAAGAAACGCGTAGCATTTTGATTAGCTTCACGTTTAGGGAGGGATATGAGGAAATCAAATTGAAATACGTCCTTTAACCATTTTTTATGAATTTCAGATTGGTGCAAAATTTTGCTGGGAAGAATAGTTTTCAATCCATGCAACGCAAAACAAGTCACATATTTGTTTTAGTTGTGGATTACATTACATTTCAAAAAGTTCACTGATATTTACTCTCCCTCTTTAAGAGGATCACCTTACTAATATGTCCATTTGGATCACATCATCTTCTGTTTATGGCATGGACTCTACATGTACATTCCTTTTTTGGTCCATGCTGATGTGATTACATCACATAATTGATGTAAACGTGTCGGCCTCATATTCCAGAGGTGCTGTTTTCAATTCAGGTATGGTAATTTGCCTCAAGGTTCAGTGTGTTGTATGCTGACATGCTTTTCTGCTCGCCATGGTTGCAAGTGGTTATTTGAGTTTCTGTATCCTTCCCGTCAACTCAAACCAGTCAGGCCAGTCTTTTCAGACTTCGCATCAAAGCATTTCTGTCTGTTCCTGTACGTGACGTTTGAGAATTCTGGAAGATCCTGAAGCCTGAATAGCTCCAGTCGCCACAAAGTCTTGGTGTGGCCTTCAACACCAAATCATTAAATCTTAATTCACTATTGCAAACGACACTGACATAATGTGTCAGTTTGTATCACAGTTATTATGACCACATGACTAATGATGTCCGAAGCTTTGAAGGTCAGCAAAACACCAGATGGGTCCAGACTGTTTTGATAGGTTTGTTACTATAACTCACTAGCTATAAAAGTGTGTATAATCCCCAGACATCTTTTTACAGCAACATTGGAAATATAGAAAATAAAATAAGGATGAAGCAATATTCAAAATTGTCAGAACGCATCATACCCGTGGTCTCCATTTGTGTTGCCAGTTCCATTTTACTTAAAGACTAAACATTAATTATATTTTGTTTGTTACTTTGTTTGTCCATTAACTACATTTTTAGTTAATGCACTTATTCAAGACAGTTGCTGAAAGTCCATAAACTGCAGGTTTATCCGATGTGCAATTTGAGTATTTATTTATTTATATATATATCACTTATCCGAGTTTAGGATTATATATGTATTATATATTATATGTGTATTTTAAATAGTCTTGTATTGCCTTTTTTTGTAGGTATTTGTAAAGCTCTTTGTGAGTCACTCTAGAATATATGCTAGAATTTACATTTACATTTACGGCATTTATCAGACACTCTTATCCAGAGCAACTTACAAAGTGCTTTGCATCTGATCACAATTATATAGAATCTAGTGCTATATAAACAAAGTTTTACTTACTTTACTTAATTACTTACTAGATTTACCCAAAAGTCAGAGAGCGTAAAAATGCTCAAACAAACAAACAAAAACCTCTTCAAGCTTAATGTATACAATGTTAAGGTTTGTGCATGTTCAATCAACAAAATTACTCAATAATGGCTTTCATGGATGGGTAGCCCCTTCTCTCCATAACAAAATGTGACGCCACTGCTTAGGGTTACAACCTAGCAAGGTAACAAAATCCCACCTGTGAATCAAGAAAACACATAAAGACAAATACCAAGTAGAAATGTGTGGCTGAACATCCATTTCAATCATGTTGTCTTTGCCTGTGCGTTCATTTCAATCATGTTGTCTTTGCCTGTGTGTTCATTTCAATCATGTTGTCTTTGCCTGTGCGTTCATGCTCTGTTTTTGTGTGAGTTCTGGCTTATGTCTGGTCTTTTTGGTTGATCTCCGTTTTTGTTAACACCATAAGAACCAGGTTAATTTGCCAAGCAAACATGTTCATTCAGGTTTGAGAGTAGATGAGGAGTTATGGGTGCTGGTGGTGGATAGGGCAGGAAAACCTCCATCCAAGGTTGGAGCTAATCCAGACGGCTCAACGGTGTGGCTGCCAGGACACTGCCCTTTATGCCACTTGTGTGATATATTAAATGCTTATAATGTGTAAAATGCTATAATGTGTTGGTAAGAGGCAAAACTACAAGAAAATGTAACTGACCATTGTTTCATTTATTTAAGACAATAATTGTTTGCAAATTTGAAAAACAAAAGGTGCAGTTTTCCGCAGAGCCTTCCAAGAGATCAGCGTAGACATTTTTTCTGTGGTTGTTGCCAAAGTTGAATGCTTCTGCAAAAATAATAAGTAATCCATGAATTTGGTGGCACTACTGGCTTAACAGGAAAGTGAAGACATTTCTAAGGCTTGACAAGGGCGTTGATTGCCATTTCAAGTAAATATTTTAACTCCCATCACATAATGTAAGTGTATTACTTCTTTTGTTCTAGAGTTTACCACAGCACTAGGTGTGTGTAAACGAGAATGAAGATGGCGGCCCTGATAGTCCTATCAATTCTAACAGGTACAGAGCCATCATTTATTCAGTCCCTTCACTAATAAAAATCTACCTTCACTTATTTGTGATAGTTGTAACTAAATATCTACATTTATCTACCTTCTAACTGTTCCATAAAAAACACTGGACATACTGAAGAAAATGGTTAATTTCATGTTTTCAAGGACTACTAGGGACGACATCCGATAATCCAGTGATTTTCCGTGGCAATGGACATGAAACAAGCATACAGACCATAGAAACTGGTATTGAAAAAGATCTTAACCATGTGTGTAAAAAAATTGGACTGGATGAATGCAATCATAAACCATGTTTATTAGACAATCTGTCATTATCTGGGATATATTTGATTATCATTTATTATATATTTATATATATAATATATTATTATTATATTTAATATAGGTTCTTTCCTTTTCCACTTTCCTCCATGCACAGGTTATGCTGAGAACTCAACATCAACAGATAGCAGCATAGCCAATGGAGCAAATGTACTGGCATTTGAAACATCATAAATGTTCATAAAATGTCAGAACATGTTTTAAAGAATATGGTTGCCCTTACATTTCACCAAATAACTACAAAATGTATTTTGTGGATGTATATATTGTTTTGTTGTTGTTGTCAAAAGATATCAATCATAAAATATATATTTTGCTGGCTTTGACCAGTTATAACTTGACCAGTTATGTTTGTAAGTATAGAAATGTAATCAGAAATGTAACCCTAACTTTTTTTCTGTAGAACTCTGCATTGGAGTCTTGGTCTGTGGCCAATCTAACAGATGTCAAAATTTTTAGGTAAGATAAAAAATTTTAATATTGTGAATTAAGGAGTCTTTATTGTCATCATACTGGTGAACAAATACGTTTAGTAAAGGTAAGCCTGATATACAGTAATCATTGTTAGGTGCCAAGCATGTATGTGTTTTTTCTTATATATCAGGAATGGATCTGAAGTAATTGTCCGGAGATTCTGGTATCCCCATATTGTTTTTAGTAAGATATTTTGATGCATTTTTGTCTATGGTATTTAGCTTTAAATGGATTTTTCATTAAACTGTATCTGTATGTAGGCACTACGCTGATGTAATCACCCCTCTCTCCCATTTAGGAGTCCTAGTTAATGACTACACCACTCCTGCAATTACTGAATCCACAACACCAGTACTCCCTCCAACAGGACCGCAACCCAACAGTACCACAAACACAACAGTACTGCCATCTGCTGCTACAAATCTGACACAAGCCACCACAAGATATACAACGGCAGTGAAAAGAACAGTGTCATCAACAGGTTTGCCCAATTAAGATTGTCAAACTAATCATAAAACACGTGGTTTTATGGTTTTATAGTTGAGGATGTAATACAGCAGACACGTTAATTTAAGATGATCTTAACACTGAGACCACTTAACAACACTTTTTTATCAGTACAGATTTTCCAACTATATTAACTAATTTTACCTCCTCTGTAAAACCAACAGAATACCCAACCTCCAACACCACAAACACAACAGCACCCCCTGTGGCCAACATTACTACACCTGCTACAGCAACAAATGTGACACAAGCATCCACAGTATCTACATCAGTAATGACAGGAACAACGTCTTCAACAGGTTTGCCAAATTATGTTTGTCCATCTCTGTCAAAAGTAAGCTAATTCATAAATAATGTTATATGCATTAGAAGCATAGTTCAGTTTTCACATCTACAATAATTAATGTTTTGTCAACATCTTTGTTACATGTGCTACAGTTAAAAAATTTCATCAGCGTTGTTGTTATGCTTGGTTATCTTTTGAAACCACTTGACAACTTTTAGGCCATTTCATTATTGTTTTGTGTTAAATATCTGTCTGTGTCTATGTGTTTTGTATTTGTTCCTATTATTTCCAAGACTGTGACCTATTATATGTTAAAGACAAGAGCGAGATGTTTTATTTCAGAGATGTGCAGGCTACATGTGCACTGAGTATGAGTCAGAGAAGTTGAAAAGATAGGGCAGAGTTTCCAGACCATCTTCTATTAGGACTTCTAATGAGGCTCTAATGAGGTTCTAATGAGGTTGCTCCAATCCAAGGTCTAAACAGAAAGGCTAAGTGTGGGAGGTATCCAAGGCTTAGGCAGGAGGTCAGGAAGGAAAGCACAGATCAGCAGGCAGGCAGGAGAAATGCCTGATATGCAACATTAGTTTGGCAATATTTCAGAGAAAGAGTAGAATAAAAAGGGAACATTTTAAGGGCAATGAACCAGAAAAAAAAAGGAACAGGTGGGGGAAATTAACACCCAGGTGACATAGATTAGTGTTTCGATTTATTTCGGGGAGTTAGGGTTAGTAGATCTAGGTGGGTTATTGACGTTCTGAAAATCAGAGGGGTGCATGGGATACATGACAGTCTGGCAGACTATATAGTGTAGAAAACAAAAGAGTGACGCAGTTCCAGAGAAGAAAGTAGTTTCCCCCTTTTTTCTTTTCCTTCAAATACAACAACTACAACACCAATCCCTTCTTCAATTATTACAGCTCCATCACCACCAGCACCACCAACAATAGCATCTTCAACAACAACAGCAACAACAACAACTACACCACCAATAATTGTAATACCTACAATAGCAAAATCCAAGATGACAACACCAGTTCATTCGTCAACTACTACATCACTACCACCATCAGCATCTTCAACAACAACAACAACTACTACTACACCACCAATAATAGTAATACCTACAATAGCAAAATCCAAGACAACAACAACAACATCGGTTCATTCGTCAACTACTACATCACTACCACCATCAGCATCTTCAACATCAACAGCAACAACAACTACACCACCAATAATTGTAGTACCTACAATAGCAAAATCCAAGACAACAACAACACCAGTTCATTCGTCAACTACTACATCACTACCACCACCAGCATCTTCAACAACAACAGCAACAACAACAACTACACCACCAATAATTGTAATACCTACAATAGCAAAATCCAAGACAACAACAACAACATCAGTTCATTCTTCAACTACTACATCACTACCACCACCAGCATCTTCAACAACAACAGCAAAAACAACAACTACACCACCAATAATTGTAATACCTACAATAGCAAAATCTAAGACAACAACACCAGTTCATTCGTCAACTACTACATCACTACCACCACCAGCATCTTCAACAACAACAGCAACAACAACAACTACACCACCAATAATTGTAATACCTACAATAGCAAAATCCAAGACAACAACACCAGTTCATTCTTCAACTACTACTACACCACCAAAAGCACCAATACCCACAACCGCAAAATCCAAAACAACAACAACAGTACATTCATCTACTACATCAACTACAACAACTACTATTAAACCACCAATAATAGTAATACCAGCAACACCTGCAGCAGCAAAACCCATAACAACAACAACAACTACTACTACTACAACTACTACGACTAAAACTACTACTACTACAACACCAAAAACAACAATTCCAGTGCCTCCTACTCAACCTCCAACAATATATGAACAGGCAGTAATTTTCATATTTAAGCTTGATATGGTTTTCTTCCCTGCACTTCTTGATGTACTGTCGGCTGCTTTCAAAACCTTGGCCATTGAGATTGAACTTCAGGTAATTTGTATTTACTTATTTATGGTTAGGTGATGTGGCAAAGGCATTTTAAAGAAATATATTAATATACACTGCTCAAAAAAATAAAGGGAACATTTAAACAACACAATGTAACTCCAAGTCATCCACACTTCGTGTTCAGATAGGAAGCAACACTGATTGTGAATCAATTTCATCTGCTCTTGTGCAAATAGAACAGACAACAGGTAGAAATGAGAGATTTTCAACTGATTTCAAAGATTTTTATTAATTGAGATCTAGGATGTGTTATTTTAGTGTTCCCTTAATTTTTTTGAGCAGTAAATTTTCTTGATCAATATATTTATTATTAATAGATGTTCCTTGAAATAAACGTGTGCATTTTTTTTTTATCAGATTAATATGGTTCTTATGGCACAATTTCCAGAGACCTTTCATCGATGCATAGTCATCAACTTTGCGTGAGTATTGTACATATACCTTCACAAAAAAAACATTTCTTCACAAAATGTTTCATTTTTTAATTAACACATTCTCCAACACTATATTTTTACCAACAGTCCAGGATCTATTATAGTGAATTCATCACTTGTCTTTACCAACAAAACACTGCCTAGCAACGTCACAATAGTGGATGCCCTGGTTGAGGCCTGGGAAAATCATACCATAACTTTGCCTTTTCAAAATGGTACATTGTATATTGGTAAGTTCATGCTTTGCTTTCTATCATTACAGTTCTGTCAAGACCAGCTATGTACTGAATTATCAACATCTCTTTCTTTTTCTTCCCACAGATACCCCCACCCAAAGTAGTTGTCCAGAACTTCCAAACTGTTCATCATTGGTTATCATTCTGATAACTTTGTCACATATTCTTTTGTTAACATAGTCTACAGAAATACCTGCTAAAAACAAATTACAATGCAACTTATGTTTTTTAATAGTTTATTAAAGGATACAAAATAATTGGCCTATTCCAAAGTCAGCATCACTTACAACCTTAACGTGTGACTTAATGTGATTTTAGTCTGGTACCTTTTCATCTTATTATAATGCCACAAACCTTATAAAACAGCTATTGATTGATTGAATAATCTGTAAAAATTATGAAATATGAAGGTGGCTCTACAACAAAGGCAAGGACAGTACGGTGTTTGAGGACCACCAGCTAAAATGTAATACCTCTTGCTTCTCACACTGGCATTAAATAAAATGTCAGATAATTCAGGAATTTAAAGATTATTTAAGAAAACATTATTTGTTTATTAAGTGAAATTAGTTTCATATTTATAATTGTTACATCTATAATTATTAAATCTTGTCAGGTTTTAAACTGTGATGCATACAAGAAGACAGAACAGATTCCATAAATCTTTAATATGTTGGTAGGACCATGAAATTGCTCTCAATTACATATTAATATATTACAGATTATGTATGTAGATATTTTATATATAGATTATAAGGTATCTAAAGTTATTTTTGTCCTCAAAGGGTCATATTTATATCCTCCTTTAAATTTTATAAATCCTTCACTTATAAGTATAATTCTAAGCACGACTCTTGGCTAATTAGTCAGGCTGTTATTCAAATTGTTCTGAGATTTCTTTCTATAGTGGAGTCTGAAAGACTCGCACTTTGCCCTCAAGAAAAAAATAATAAAGAATACAAAATTAAATACGATATAAAAAATTCAGCCCCCACCTTCTTGCCCCAGACTGTACTAGATCACACCTTGCCCAATAACAGTTAGAGGGAAAACTAAGACATCTCAACTGTTCATAGTAATAATCATTTGCTCTAGGATCCCCCTGCAAACAGTAGCTTGCAAGATTAAAATGTCACATAGCTTCCCTCCTAACTACCAATAGCAACATAGAGAGGATTTGTGATACAGCAGAAATGAGAACTGCTGTTAGTGTAATGTGTTGGCGCTGAGCAATAAAGAAATCCTTGTCTGCATTACTTACTGGATTCACTACACCAATCAAACTAGCGTGTGTGTGTGTGTGTGCGGATGCTCTTAGCAAAGAGAGCAGGGCAGGGATAGAACAGAGAAGGTGGATCGTACCATTTAGGAGAAAGAAGTGGATAATTTCAATGAGCCTCATTGTGTAATCCTGTACTCCACTGAATCTTTTCATCTTAATCTGAATATGTTATATATGTCATTATGGTTGAGTTCAGTACACCCAAGTCAGAGCACACAATACTGAGGGGGAAAAGGATGCTTGTATACCAGAATTTGCACATGCACTCTTGCTGCATAATACACCGAATAAGATTCTCAAGGAGAATTATACAAAGTCGAGTTAAACAAGCCAAGCTGTACAGCAACATACGTTGCAAGATGGTTATCTGTATCTCCTGCACACATTTTGTTATAAAAGATGTACACAGAAGCCTTTTTTGCAGTTGTATATAACACAAAATAAAATAAATATGTTTATTTTGACTTACTTGTAATATCATTTTTTCACACCATAAAAATGTGTTCACAGTAAAAGGTCTATTCTTCTCTGTTACAGAGTTTCTATTAACATACATTTTATACTGATTAACACTGTCACTATCATATCATAACATAACACTATCATATGTAATTCAGAACGACTGTTATGGGCAAATAGTCATGTCTCTTTCTTTGTAGTACTTTTAAACCCAGCTGATACTGTAAGACCACTGGTTATACTGGAGTTTATAAAATTCCTCTTGTACAATGAAGTGGACAAACAGGTTAAGTTCCAAGGCTCAACCCACCAAACTGACAACGCTTTTCCCTTTCAAAATACCAAATACCTAAATTGTAAATAAAAGATAATTCAAGATTTAGTGTACCCCTGCCTTTGGTACACACAAGTCCAGATGTGACCCGCAGCACAACTCCTGGATGCGCAGCTCCAGGGACGGTCATCTTGGTGACAACAGGTCCAGGGACGGCCATCTTGGTGACAACAGGTCCAGGGACGTCCATCTTGGCAGCAGCAGGCCCGGGGACGGGCATCTTTGCAAGATCCATCTTGGCAGCTGCAGGTCCAGGGTGCTGCCTGAGGGACATATGCAGCAGCCAGGTGCCTGCACATATAACAAATTCTCTCCTGTCCTGGTGCTGTGGCGACGAGTCAAGCCGGGGCTGACAGAGCCTGCGAGAATCCCTGGATCCTCCCTCTCGACCCCAATGTTGGGAGGAGTTCAGGACAGGAGAGTGATGTACACAGTATCATTACACACATTAATATTAAACAAAATTCTAGAAATGAGTCTTAAATACCTCAGTATTACTGTTAAGGGCAGCTCTGGAGAACATTGATGTCCCAAAGTCTTTTAATACTTTGTACTGACTGAGGGACTACAGCAGAAAAATAAATAACTCAGATGAGTTATTTATTTGTTGTCTCTTTATGAGAAATTAAACACTAAATTTAATGTATGTTCACATTAAGGTAAAAAGAATGACGTTGAAGTGTGTGGAGGGGGTCAGAGGTGCTTCTTACTGTAGCTTAAAGCAGAACATCTCAGTCATATTGCAGCTAACAGTGATGGAAAGAATATCTTTGAATCTACAGATACCACAACCTGCAGCTCCAGCATAGTTTTAAAAGTAGCTCACTTACACAGATTTTACATGCAGAACCCACTCCATGGGCCACATGAGATGCAAGGGGAGGTTCAGCATGTGCAGGTGCAGTCAGTGAGTTGAACAGCAGGGGGCATCACAATGCACATCCTGGTCAAACAGCAGGCATTGGCAAATCCATCATATAACCGTTCCCTCCATTCCATGGTGATGGGCTTTATGTAAGTGTGATCTATAAAACAATAGCAGAACATTGAGAACATGTCAGATCTTTAACGCTGTCTACACACAAGCACGTTAGATTAGTTGGAGCCTCCAACACTAATACCCATAAAGTCCAGAAGTTCTGTTTGCTTTCCTTGCATTTCTGAATCTCTGTTAAAGATCGAATTGTGTGGAAACATGAGATGACTCACAAAATTATACTCAGCATATATACTGATGTAACAAATTATGTATCCCATAGTGCAAAACTACACATATTACATGTCCCAGACACATGCAGGACACAATGACCCCTAGAGTTTTAGAAGTTTAGATACCTTCAAATAGCATATAATATATATGTAATATGTATGATACATATGGTGAATACATAATCTGATATATGTGTTCAACACAGCACATATATTCATCTTTTTTTTACGTATATTTTTATTGAACTGAGCAGATACTTGAAAGACAAGTATCAGACAACGTTTTTGCATTACAATTTTTCAAAACAAAAACAATCAATAACACAAAAAACCAACAACCCCCCCCCCCCCCAAAAAAAAAAAAAAAAAAAAAAGAAAAAAAAAAAACAACAGAAACAACGCAGCAGGGGAGATCATGTACCGATTCTATTATCAGTTCAATTAAAGTATTGTAATTTTACTTAATCCTGGTTGATTGTTTGCATATTTTCAAAATGAGATAGTACTGGGCTCCAAATTTTGTAAAAATTTTTAGTTGATCCTCTAAGAGAATACTTAATCTTTTCTAATTTAAGAAATAGTAAAAGGTCTTTAAGCCAGTGTGTAAATTTAGGTGGATAAGCCGATTTCCAATCTAGCTAAATTCTTCTCCGTGCTAGAAGAGTAGCAAAGGCAAAGACATCTCTTTCTTTGTTACTAACTGGGGCAACATCTTCCAGGATGCCAAAGATAGTTGTTACCACATTGGGTTGCACATCAGTGTCCAGTGCTTCTGATAAGAAATAAAAAATGGCTGTCCAGAACTCTGACAGTCTGGGACATGCCCAGAACATGTGTGTCAAATCAGCCTTGGCGACGTGACAACGATCACACGAATCACAAATGTTGGGATAAATTTTAGCCAATTTAACTTTAATATAATGTACTCTGTGTAGCACTTTGAACTGGATTAAACTGAGTCGAGCACAGGAGGATGTTCCGTTGACTCTAGCTAGTGCACTATCCCAGGTTTGGTCAGATATCTCCATTCCAATCTCCTTCTCCCACTCCAAGCGCACCCTTTCCTGTAATGAGTTTTTAAAAGATAAAATATTGTATATACGTGAGACCAGACCTCTGGATTCTGGTGAGATCTCTAAAACCATATCTAGTCCAGATCTTGGAGGCAAATATGGAAAAGTTGAACATTCTTTATGGATGAAATGCCGTAGTTGGAAATAACGAAATAAACTAGCGTTGGAGAGCTTAAATTTAGCAGAGAGATCTGTGAAGCTGGCAAAAATGTCTTCTAAAAACAAGTCACTGAATTTGGTTAAACCGAGCTTCTGCCAGTGTGCATAGGTAGAATCTAACTTCGTTGGAGGGAATTGATGATTATTGCATATTGGGGCCTGTAACGAAAGGTCTAAGAGTTTAAAATTTCGACGAAATTGTGTCCAGATTTTTTGAGTGTTTTTAACAACTGGACATGTAGTGTACTGTGCAATAGGAAGAGGTAATTTGGAGGTAACTAGCGCAGCAAAAGATGTTGCAGAGCATGCGCTGGATTCCATTTTACACCACTCTGCCTGTGGAGATTCCATCCAAAGTATTATTTTTTGTAGATTTGCTGCCCAATGATAAGACATAAAGTTTGGGAGTGCTAATCCACCCTGAGACCTAGGATTTTGGAGAAGCTCTTTGTGTACTCTGGGGACTTTACCACACCATAAAAATGATATGACCATTTTATCGATCATTTGAAAAAACGATTTTGAGAGAAAAATTGGGAGACTCTGAAACAGGTATAAAAACCTAGGCAGTACATTCATTTTGACACAGTTGATTCTACCTGCAAGAGTTAATTGTAACATGTTCCATTTCGGAAAATCAAGTTTGAGCTTATTAAGCAAAGGTATGAAATTATTTGCATAAAGGCTGGCCATGGTACGTGTAATGTTAATCCCCAGATATCTGAATCCTGATTTGTTTATTTGGAAAGGCATGTCTGAGCTTGTTATTGTCAAAGCTGGACCATTTAGAGGAAAGCATGTACTCTTTGATAAATTTAGTTTATATCCTGAAAAACTACCAAATATATTTAATATTTGGACTAGATTTTGAATAACCTTTACGGGGTCTGAAATAAATAATAAGAGATCGTCAGCATAAAGGCTTACTTTGTGTTCCATGCCTCTTCTACAAATTCCATGGACAGATTCAGAGGTTTTCAACATAATAGATAAGGGCTCAATAGCCAGGGCAAAAAGGAGCGGGCTAAGCGGACATCCCTGTCTGGTTCCTCTCCCGAGAGGGAAAGCTTGAGAGCGTGATTTGTTCGTAATTATTGAAGCCTTTGGTGCAGTGTATAATAGACGGATCCATGAAAGAATTTTTGGTCCGAAGTTAAATCTTTCCAAAACGGTGAACAAATAGTTCCATTCCACTCTGTCAAAGGCCTTTTCTGCGTCTAAAGACACAACTATTTCGGGAATATCTGAGGATGCAGTGGAGTGAATAACTCCCAAGAGCCTACGGATATTAGTAAAGGAATGACAGTTTTTCATGAACCCGGTCTGGTCTGAAGAAATCAATTCAGGCATTATGGTGTGTCTATCCTAGAAGCTATGACCTTTGCAAATATTTTGACATCCGTATTTAAAAGTGATATTGGTCTATATGAGGCGCATTCCAGAGAGTCTTTATCTGGTTTTAGAAGAAGCGTGATTGATGCTTCAAATATATGGAATACAAAAAAGAAACCAATCGCCCATAGTGTCTGTGTACTTTGTAAATAGTCTTATTGAAAAACAAAAGTCCATCCACAAACCAAGGGTGGATCTAAGGCATTAACTCAGTCAATATTAAAACTTCAGATGGAGAATGCTGTGTACAAACAGAAAATATCAACTGAAGTGTCTATCGTACGCATAAACAAGAAGAACTCACTCAAGGCTGAAAAAAAATATTCCACACTGTGAGCGAAGGTTTTATTCCTGCCCAATCACGCGCTGATTGTAGAAAGTGCTGGCTTCTTCTGGTGTTTCAAAAAGCAAAGTTTCACCACCGAACGTAACCTGGAGGCGAGCTGGGTGTAGCAGGCGAAATCGGATGCCTTTCTCATAGAGCGCCTGCTTAATTTCTTTAAAAGCGGCGCGCTTCCGAACAAGTGCAACACTCAAGTCTGGATAAATCCTTAGCGCGGATCCTTTATAGGTCAGCTTATGTTGTCTAGCCCAACGGAGAACTCGTTCCCGCTCCTGAAATCTGTGAAAACACACAATGAATGGCCATATATTCATCTTTTTCATTTATTTATACCACATAAAACAATACCAATAATGCCAGTATTAACAAAATAAACAATGTCTCCCTACTCTCCTGTTACAGGCCACAATAAACATTAACATTAGTTTCCTGTTGAAAGTAATGACTGAGTCGATGGCATGATAAAGAAAAACAAGCTATAATACCTTTACTGCCCTCTACAGGCTGGTAACATTAGGTGTGTGTGTGTGTGTGTGTGTGTGTGTGTGTGTGTGTGTGTGTGTGTGTGTGTGTGTGTGTGTGTGTGTGTCGGTGTCATTTGTTCCACCTATCTCTTGTCTCATCTACGGTATGTGTTGTACAGGTGTCTTGTAAACGTTAGGTTTAAATGTGTGCATGTCTTGTGTTCGAACCCTGGCTTTGACAATCCCATAAGTTTGACTTAACCCTCTCTTTTTACAGCTTCTTCCACAACATGTCACACCAAAGGACACTTTTTGAACTCCTGCCCATGCTGTGTCAGAGGACAGCTTGACTAACTCAGAAGACAGCTTCTCTGCTCCTCCACCTCATGTCCAGTGGTGGCTGAGGTTTGGTGGATGTCACTCTGAAACATTTACATTTTAGGGTCATTTGCTGTCCTGGCCCCTTTGTCATCTCAATACATCTTGATACACATTTGTAAAGTCTGTATAACTCCAAGATTCAGGCCCTCGGGCCATATTTATCTTGGATCTTAAGGCTATTGTCATTGTTATTGTCATTGTATTTCATTCTTTCAGTCATTACTATCAGAAGTGACAAATCTGGGTTTCACCATTGTGACAAAGGCTGAGGGCAGAAACCACACCCGGGTGGTAACACGTGACCCAGGTCCCCAAGAGAGCCAGTTCTCTGCCAGAGCACCAAATTCACCTTTCTGAATGTCACACCCATTACACTCTTCATACTCTTTTACAAACAATAGCGATTCAGAGTGCTTAACACAATCAGATAGGAACAAAGAAAGAGGAAATAGGTAAACCGTAAAGTCCATAACATCCTGAAAATCTATCGCCTCAGAAGGCTCTTACAAAAAAACCTACAAATAAACAAAAAGGACATTATTTATTTTAAAAGATTTTTTTATATTATAAAATATATTATGAATACTGTATACTAATTATAAAATAAAAAGTAAAGTAAAATAAAAATATAAAAATATTTAATTGCTGTAATGGTGAGGGTCAGGCAGAATGACGAGGCGAGGGCGTTACTCACAATGTTTTATTAGAATACTGACGAGTGGTGACGTTCACATAAGTGCACGAAGTGCACAGTCAGGACATTCAACGACTCAGACAAAGATGAGCACGTGACACAGCGTAAACGCACATTAAATAGACGAACAACAAAAGCCCCGCGTGATGACGAGACGAGCCACAGGTGAGACAACACATTCATATAAACCCACACCCACGGACATACGTATATAGACAGAACTAGATGCAGACAACACAAACACACACACACTGGAGGGGTCAGGGGCTATACCATGACAATTGCAAAAAGGAACATACCAAAAGCTAAACAAAATTAAGAAGGTTGAAAAGTGTTCAGTGTTGTAACAAAAAAAAATAGGATTGAAAAGAAATTGCAAAGTAGAGCTAGATGAAGGCACAAGGAAAAGGGAATGTTTGCAGTTTTGAATTAAAAATGGCTTTATTTCTCACATATGGGGCATATCTCTCATCAGGAAGGTTGTTCAAGGTTTTGGCAGTGTAATGTGCTCTACCAGCTGATCAGTGGCCAGAGTGGCCAATTAGGTTTGTTCTCTTCAAGCAGTTGTAATTCATTCCTGGATCATACAGTTTGTAATTAGGATTACTTTGAAATCAATTATATCATGATGTCATGTATGGATCCATAGTCCTGTCCGTGTCTTCTGTTTAACCTTGTCTAGATCCGTTCCCCAGTCAGTCCTGTCCGTGTTTTCTGTTGTTCTTCACCTTGTCTTGTCTGTCCCTTCTTCTTTGCTCTCTGGTCAGGTGTTCCTAGTTCATGTGTTGTTTGGTGCTTCTTCTCCCTGTGTTCCTGTCCCTCTTTGTAAGTCAATGTCTTATCCTTGTTAGTATTTCCTGTTATCTTGTATTCCTGGTCTGTGAGTTGTTCCTGTGTTTCTATGCCTGTTTTGTCCCTCGTTCCTAGTTCATATATTTGTTGTATTCTTTGTCTTTTGTTATTCTAAGTTATCCTGTCTGGTTATTGGTTTCTCGTTTTGTTGTATTTTTTTGTTGTTGTATCTCATACCCTCCATGTTAGCACCCCAGTTATTAAACCCTGCTGTCCTCAGCATTTGTATCCACGTCTTAGCTCCCCTACGTTACACATTAATTGCTCACTGGTGTAAGGATGTGAGTTCTTGTATCCATTCCAGCAGACTCAGTTTGATCAAGTTGTGTTTAAATGTGGACTTGATAAGGCTAGTATAAAGAACATGCCTCCCTCAGGTGGTGTGGGTTATGTATCATTCATCCCACTGCCTGGGGGTTGCTATTATTTATATCCTTTTATATGAGCCACATTTTTTTTCCCTGACCAAATCAATTTTATAAGCTTATTTTGTCATCGCTGGTACACTTTTCTGTTCAGTTTCCTGTTTTGTTCATTTCATTAAACTCACATTTGCTTCCTTTTCCCTCTGCACAATCTTCTCTCGTCACAGCTGGGCTGCAGTGTCTTGTGCTGTGTATGCACCTGCACCATATTATTATCACACACACTGTGAATTCTGAGATATCAGAACCTTGTCATAAATCTCACTTAACATCTGAAGGAACAACAGAGTCATTGTCTGTATTATTGTCATTGTATTTCATTCTTCCAGTCATTACTATCAGAAGTGACAAATCTGGGCAGGTTTCACCATTGTGACAAAGGCTGAGGGCAGAAACCACACCCAGGTGGTAACACGTGACCCAGGTCCCCAAGAGAGCCAGTTCTCTGCCAGAGCACCAAATTCACTTTTTTGAATGTCACACCGCGATTCAGAGTGCTTAACACAATCAGATAGGAACAAAGAAAGAGGAAATGGGTAAATCATAAAGTCATCATTACATCCTGAAAATCTATCGCCTCAGAAGGCTCTTACAAAAAAACCTACAAATAAACAAAAAGGATATTATTTATTTTAAAGAATATTTTTTTATATTATAAAATATATTATTAATACTGTATACTAATTATAAAATAAAAAGTAAAGTAAAATAAAAATATAAAAATATTTAGTTGCTGTAACAGTGAGGATTTCTGTTTTGTTCATTTCATTAGACTCACATTTGCTTTTTTTTCCATCTGCACAATCTTCTCTCGTTACAGCTGGGCTGCAGTGTCTTGTGCTGTGTATACACCTGCACCGTATTACCATATCAAAACCCCCTTGTTTACTCATGTGGGCCATATTGGCCACCATCCAGAAAAAAGCTGTTGTTACAGCTCCTGGTGTACCTAGACAGGAACCATAACAGATGCTAGGGGCAGAAGACCAACAGCTGGGGCAGTGCCATAAAGCAGCCTGACATTATTACTGAGACGGCAAGCACAGACAACCCAGCCACCTTTGGACCAATGGCATCAGTTACACAACAAACCCTGGAGCGTCTGAACCTGCAAACCCAAACGCATCGTCTTAACAGGCTGAAATGAAAGTGTTCACTGAAGCTGGATCAGTCGTGGGTCACAAGAACTTTCAACTGAAGAACAGAGGAAACATACATACATGCCACTAGGTTAAGTCACAAATCGGTCTGATAGTGTCCTGGTGGCAACTGGCATTCAAAGGAATGTACTGGACTAAAAATGTTACTGTCTTTCTCAAACCAAAGATCACTTTGGTACAAATAGCTCTGAAGTTGTAAGTGTAGTACAAAATACACACAGAACTACAAATACTCAAACACACATTTGAAAAACAAAAGAACAATCATGGATTGACTCAAGCAGGATGTTCTACGAGGAGACGTCAGATTTGTCAATGTAGATGAAGCTAGATGAAGGTTGCCCCTCAGGAGAGTGCTATATTGCTGCTTTCCCAATGTATTTTACTTAGCAAATTAACATCATTACACCCCCCACGGACTTGTTATCAAATCATGTTGCACAAGTAGTCTATGAGTTCCTCTTGGTATAACTGTGGCATTTGACCAGAGTGAAGCATAACAATGTTAACATTTTATCAAGTTTACCTTCTTAATAATTAATGTTCCTTATGCCTGATGTTGCAATCACTCGGGAGTGCCACATCGATCGGCGGCATCGTTGCACAGTCTGCATTTTGTGGTAGATCCCAACCTCTTATGATCTTGTATTGAGAGCATTTGGGGTCCTACCTAGTGTGGTAGATCCCAACCTCTTATGATCTTGTATTGAGAGCTTGTTCCTGTGCAGCCATGATTAATGGCTCTGCACTGTCTATCAGTTCTGCCTTTTCCAGCCAGTCGGATTTCCATATCAGCCACTTCCATTATTTGCCATTGGTACATGTTGTGCAGGGCTTTATCCACCCATGATGGCTCCTGCTCCTCTTCATTCCTCTCCCTCTCAGGTTTCTGCTGTCTGAGGTACTCCCCAAGCACCATGTCACTTTAGGCCATCTTCCTGGTGTACTCCTGGACCTGGGTTGTTTTGTCCTGATGCTCTTTAGAGTCCTTGGCCCCTCTCCTTGACCTTAGTTTACAGCTTCAGAGTGCTGGAGTTTTGTTGTCTTGATGTCGGTGGCTTCTACTTTTTTGTGTACATTTCAAAGATTTGTTCTTATAAGAATTCCCCATCTAATCTAAGGGAAAACATAGAGGTGAGCTATTTTCATAGGCATTCTGGCCATTTTCTTTAATGAGAAATCTGAGAATATCTTGCAGCAAACGGTTACTTTGTGTATGTTCCAATTAGTCTGACATTGGCATTGTTTACATGGTTAGTTAGCTAGCTTGCTAAGTAGGCTACTGCTAGTACACAAAAGAAAACTGCCTTAGTAATGCACTTGGCATGTAACTAGTTAAGTTTGTTTTACCATAGTACATAGTATTTGGAGCTTACAGCTTGCTAAATGCATTGATACTGTGAATGAATAAACTTTCGAACATAGTGCTTTAAATTAGAAAACAAATTCTACTTTTGACAGGTTTTATATGCAGAGCATGGTGCTAAATATTAGAGCTTTTACTTTTACTTTACTTTTAATTTCAGTAGTTAAGTGCATGAAGGTCAATACCTTTGTACTTTCACTCAAGCAGAAGACTAAAGGGAGCACTTCTACTTGTACTGGAGTAATGTTCACCGGAGATGGCTAACTGTTGCTCCATTTTGTAGCAGGTATTAGCCACTCTTGTTGATCTCACTGAGTGGTTCAGGCCTGTGCAGAACAGCAGTGGGACAGGGCATCTCCTTGGTAAATCCTGAACTTGATGGTGACTTGTGCTATTGGAATGAAGCTGGTCCTAAGAGTCCTACACACACACACACACACACACACACACACACACACACACACACACACACACACACACACACACACATACATACATACAAGTTTTCTATCAGGTTTGCACACACTGCAGCAGGGATTTTGCTCCATTCCTCCACACAGATCTTCTCCAGATCAGCCAGGTTTCTGCACCTGCACATGCACCTAAGATGAAAATATCAGACCCATCCATGATTTCTAAGTGGGAGTACTTGCAAAGTCGCAGGGTGTTCAAATACTTATTTTCCTCATGGTATATATACAATGTGTGTATATATATACACACATTAATACATACACATATTATATATGTATACATATAAACTAACTTCAGTCCGTAGGCGCATAGTGGCATGGGTGTGTGTGTGTGTGTGTGTGTGTGTGTGTGTGTGTGTGTGTGTGTGTGTGTGTGTGTGTGTGTGTTTATACAGCAGAGGTCACTGTTGCACTGCTCTGACCTCCTCCTGCATGTAAAGAAAGTGGAGGGAGTTGCAGTGTTCACTGGTGTAAGAACTGGTCTGGAGACTGTGAGATCCTGTTTTGCTACTTATTGTCAGAACTCAGCTGATGTCACGTCTGTGTTCTTCCCTCACAGATTGACTAGTCTGACAGATTTGGAAGAATTAAAAATGAGAAATAGTAACTTATTAGAATATTAGGTAGTTCATCTACATCTCATCTTTAGCAATACACAGCTTATTTTTCATGTTCAGATTTCTGACCTCAGGACCACTACTGGGTGGATGTTTTTTGATGGCAGAGTGACACTGACCAATATCCTTAGTCATAAAATAGGGTTGGTACCTCAGCATCAGCATTTCCATTCTTCCATTCATATATTGTATCAACATTTCTACAAAAGGTATTGCACATGGACATATGAGTCATTCTACCACCATACTACCTTTGTGGTAATTAAGCTGACTTTCCCTGAGGGAGAACTCAAAACATATTTTTTTGGGCGTGGATAACCGTCTTCATTTCTCATGTTTATACCTCTTTAATGTAGTTATGCATTTTTAAAAGTAGAGGTTCCCTATTCTTAAATATATATTTTTTAAAGTTGATAATTTCAAGAAAAGTGGGGAGACATCGTCATAATGAAGTCTAAACTGACTAGATTTAGCACTTTAGCACTTGACAAAACGGTTGGGGTGGACGAGAGATCTCCTCCTGTTGGCCAACTCCCTTTGGAAAGAGGTGGTTGCCAGTAATTTGGGTGTGAGCTGAAACTGGTATTGTGTGGTTCCTTGATGTTGCTCGTTCCAGTTTAGAAATTAGGTTTCTCTTGGAAATTGCAAATAGCTTAAGAGAGTCTCTACCATGGCAGATCAAAGCTTACTTATTGTCCAGTTTCATTTCCAAATGCTTTTTGCATTTATGCATGTTAGATGCATATCTAAAATTCTATAATTATCCACCCTTCATATGTTTGTGAGTAACGTGGCAATTAAACTGAATTCAAACAGAAACCATTGTAGCGGTAGTTAAGTGACATTATTTAATCATTTAAAAAAATAACATGCAAGACATGTTATTTGACAATAACATGATCAATTTATCATTATCGTACACTGTAGTCTTAAGTATAATCATTGTGGAAATTAATATCAATGATTCTCCATAGAGTTCCTCACATTCTCCCAAGACGTTTGTTTTTGTAAATCATAACCATTTGTGTAAGGAAAAACAAACTAAAGCAATCTTCCTCCTCTTATACATGTATGCCACTTATTGATGAGTTCCCAAACCACTATACCTGTTATAAATACGTGGTTATGGTCTGAATACACCAACATAGACCAGGAGTAGGAGGAATGTCCTTCCATGAATAATTTTTAAGATTATTTAATTATTTTAGCATATTTTATTTCGAAATGAGCCATTTTGAGTTATTTTCACCTCAATCAAAATTTGTCCTCCGCATTTACCCATCTGTGCAGTTAACACACACACACTAGTGATTATTAGGGGGCTGTGGATCACACGTGCCCAGAGCGGTGGGCAGCCCTAGCCCGGCACCCAGGGAGCAGTTTGGGGATAGGTACCTTGATCAAGTGTACCTCAGTCATGGCCTCAAGCCTGGGAATCAAACCCACCAACCTCCCGTGACAAGACTGGTTCCCTAACCACCAGACCATGACTGCCTTTTACATCTAATTTGCATAATATAATGTTTAGTATGTAAAGTTATTTGTTAATTTACATGAAAGTCTGTGACTTTTTAAAAAGGCTTAGCACTGAATATAAATAGACCCCAATATTCTTTATGATATTCTTTACTATTCTCCCTTTTATTATATACACTGGATATTTCCACCAATTATGCATGTTCTCTATGATCCCAGTGCATATTGGACAAATTGAGTGCTTTGCTAAAATTAAGCATGTAATGACATTCAGAACCAAAACCTCTGCATCTACAACCCTTACAGGAATGATATTTCAGGAATTCTTACCCTATACATAAGTAAACTGCAGAATGAAAATGTTGCTAAGCCAAGACTTAAGTTAGATTTTATCATCTTAAAAGCCATTTTCAATGGCTGTTTTCATGATTCAAATAATTTATAAATGGGATTTCAGAACACTGCATTCGATGGAAATATGGATACTACTGATTAAAACTCAAATCTTTGTATAAACTCTTTCTCAGGCTTTACACAGGACAACTCAGAGTACACATTAAAATATGTCTTGTGCAGTAAAAAGAGCTGTATAATGTATAATTTTTTTGTTTTACATGAAGGCCTCTTCTCTGCGATGTGTCTCTCTCTATGGAGCCTTAGTTACAGTGGGCTTTTAATAGCCTTTACTGACTGCTAGCTCCACACCCAGTGTATGCCAGTCCTAGAACAAGTTCAGGCAGGCCTGGTTCAGATGAATTGTCCTGCAACTGCAAATGCAGAGTGTGAAGGACACTGTCAGAAACATTATCACCAACTTAGCATTAGGGAAAATTGCCATGTCCTATGAATCACATGTTTCAACAATGAGGAGGAGGTCAGTCACTTAGGGCTTAGCGGACTAACAGAAACGGAACAATAGATTATAAAACGGTGTACCAAGAAGCTGTTATTAGTTGATGAATGTCAAAGGCCACCCACGTTGTGCCATTCGGACTAACTGAAAATCAGCATTATATTTCTGTGAAGTAGGCATTACTGACTGAATGAAGAAATCTTCAAAAAGCTTTTCAAGTCCAATATTAAGAACAACACTCTTCCAGAAAAACACGAGAGTCTGCCTGATACTTCTGATATTGTGTATATTCTTATCCGAATTTGCACTCTTGATACGAACATATGTGAAAACAATTTAACAAAGTATAGATGTGAAAATAAATTTCATGCCCCAGAGACTCAAATGTTTACACAGAAAGGTACAAAAAACACACACACACACAAAAATCCATTGAATGGTATGTCTACAGCAGACATTCCTTTTTGACAAAAGAAGACAGACAGGTTTGAGCTGTCAGCAAAGGTAACTCAAATACCTGTCCTCTCCGTACATCTAAGAGAAAAATCTGCTCAGTAATTGAGGTGGAAGGGCTACAAAAATCAGAGGCTATGATAGGCAAAAAACAAAAACATTACTTGGTCTAATGGATCTTGATTTGTGTTGCAATATGTGGATGGTTGGGTCTAAATTTGGCATAAACATCACTGATCTGGATTCAGCCTGTGTTTTGTCAAAGTGACTGGTGGTAGTGGTCAAACTGATGTGGCGAATGCTATTTTTGCATATAATGTGCTCGAAAATACAAATCATCGTAGCATCATCATAGTTTTGGTTCTGACCATGTGCATCCCTTTCGGGATTACTATTTATGCATCTTATAATGATATGAATACTTTATGCATACTTTATGCATACTTTCAGTGTGATAAAATGCCATGTCAGAAAGCACATAAGTCATATCAAACTGGTTTTATGACCATGACGATGAGATCACTGTACTTCAGTTGTCTTTCCAGTCCACAGTTAAGTAACAGAACACAGAGGGTCACGTACTGTGACAAATAACACCGCGGCTTTGATTTGGTCACGAGGCTTTAATGCAACAGTTCCACTAAATAAAGGAACAAAAAAAAAGAAAGGAAACATAAACTGAACTGTTAAATATTTAAATATCAGTTCCTCCCATAAAAAAGTTGCTCCCCAACAGATTGTTGATGTGCAAAAGTAAGAATTGCCTGTCTAACACAGCAGCCTCCTAAATACATACCTTCAGTATAACTCTACCAAGTAATGTTTGAAATACAATGATAAAATCATGACAATAAAAGTAAAAATTAAGGTATTACAAGTTATTTCTTATGGTTTCATGGTTTCTTAAAATTTCCATGGTTTTACTCTTACTTAACTAATCACTCTCAGTTTGTAGAGCTCAATAATATTCCATCCAAACGTACAAAAGTGAAATATGGGTGTGACGGGCAGGGTGAGCGAAATAAAATGGAAGCGATCACGCAAAGTCTCAGGGAAAATGTATGGTTTAATAGTAAAGTGCACAAACCAAAAACCTGTGACTCGATCCAAATTAAGGATATAGTAACCAGCGGTCAACTGGTAAAAAGACAAGACATATATAGACAAACAAATGACCCTCAGGTGAGACGGATCCCGGGCTCCGCCCACCCGAGGGACGAACACAACGCAACAGTTACAGGACAGCTGCCGCTGTAGACGGGGGCGACCAGTAGGGGGCCCGCTGTACCGTGACAATGGTATGCAGATGACAATTAACTGATGACAAAAACCTATTTTAGCCAAAGCTGATGACAAACTCAGTTTAGGAAAAATTGAGGCCTGTGTAAGAGATGTTAAATGCTGGATGTCTCTAAACTTCCTCCAACTTAATGAGGACAAAACAGAAGTTCTACTTCTGGGCCCTAAGGCCGCAAGACAGAAAATTCCTGATCTAATGCTTAATCTTGCAGACTACCTCATTATACCTGGCACAGTAGCCAAAAATTTAGGCGTCATACTCGACTCTGACCTATCATTTGATAAACACATATATAACACTACTAGGATAGCTTTTCTACATCTCCGCAACATTGCCAAGTTAAAAAATGCATTATCACCGCATGATGCAGAAAAATTAGTGCACAACTTTGTTAGCTCCAGATTAGACTACTGTAACTCATTACTGTCAGGATGCTCAAATAAGAATCTAAATAAACTTCAAATAGTTCAAAATGCCGCAGCCAGAGTTTTGACTAGAAAATTTGTCATATCAGACCAGTCCTACCAGCCCTGCACTGGCTCCCAGTTAAATTCCATATTGATTTGAAAATTATTTTATTGACTTATAAAGCAATGCATGGTCTTCCTCCTGATTAGCTCCAGGAACTCATTTCCTATTATGAACCCCCACATCCACTAAGATCACAGGGTGCAGTTTTGTTAGTTCCAGCAAGTAATAAGGTAACAGCAGGGGGAAGAGCCCTTTCTTGTTTCTTTTCTTGGCCCTCCAGCTTTGGAATAACCTTCCAGAATTTGTTGCACTAATATGCCCCCTTAGATAAAGGTACAGATCCAGGGGTTCATAGACGAAGGGTTTTATGGTAAACTGGGGTGCTGGTGCTGTCATCCTGTCACTGCACATGGGCACTCAAGTTTGTTGACAGTGCAGTGGATGGATGCCAATGTCTCAGGATGCTCCCAAGTCTATGTTACCTTCTGGTTCTGCCTTTTTTAGCTAGGCTGTAATAATTAAATTTAATGCCGGAGTTGATTTTCCCTGTTTTATCTTCTCCATATGGCTGCCTGCCTACTCAAGGAACACTGAGATGAGGAGAGACGAGCCTTTCCAGAGATCCATCCTGGGCCGGCCACCTCCAGTCTAACCATATACAGTGGGTTGCAAAAGTATTCATACCCCTTGAACTTTTCCATATTTTGTCAAATTTGTGAAAATTATACATGAATCAAAACATTTTTTACAAATAAAAAACTAATAAGTGCGACGTGCAAAAGTATTCAGCCCCATTTTCCCTGAGTGCAACCAATTGCATTCAGAAGTTGCCTGATGACTGCTAATGACTCAAAAGGGTCCACCTGTGTGTAATCTAATCTCAGTACAAATACAGCTGCTCCGTGATGGCCTCAGATGTTGGTTAAGAGAATATTGGGGAGCAAACAGCATCATGAAGTCCAAAGAACACACCAGACAGGTTAGGAATATGGTTTTGGTGAAGTTTAAAGCAGGCTTAGGTTATAAAAAGATTTCCCAAGCTTTGAACATCTCACGGAGCACTGTTCAATCCATCATCCGGAAATGGAAAGAGTATGGCACCACAGTAAACCTGCCAAGACAAGGCCGTCCACCTAAACTTACAGGCCGAACAAGGAGATCACTGATCAGAGAGGCAGCCAAGAGGCCCATGGTGACTCTGGATGAAATGCAGAGAGCCACAGCTCAGGTGGGGGAAACTGTCCACAGGACAACAATTAGTCGTGCACTACACAAATGTGGTCTTTATGGAAGAGTGGCAAGGCGAAAGCCATTGTTAAAAGAAAACCATAAGAAGTCCCGTTTGCAGTTTGCCAGAAGCCATGTTGAGGACACAGCAAACATGTGGAAGAAGGTGCTTTGGTCAGACGAGACCAAAATTGAACTTTTTGGCCACAATGCAAAACGCTATGTGTGGCGGAGAAATAACACTGCACATCACTCTGAAAACACCATCCCCACTGTCAAATATGGTGGTGGCAGCATCATGCTCTGGGGGTGCTTCTCTTCAGCAGGGACCGGGAAGTTGGTCAAAGTTGATGGGAAGATGGATGGAGCCAAATACAGGGCAATCTTGGAAGAAAACCTGTTGGAGTCAGCAAAAGATTTGAGACTGGGGCGGAGGTTCACCTTCCAGCAGGACAACGACCCTAAACATAAAGCCAGAGCTACAATGGAGTGGTTTAAAAAAAGAATATTCATGTGTTAGAATGGCCCAGTCAAAGTCCAGACCTAAACCCAATTGAGAATTTGTGGCAAGATCTCAAAACTGCTGTTCACAAACGCTCTCCATCCAATCTGACTGAGCTTGAGCTGTTTTGCAAGGAGGAATGGGCAAGAATTTCAGTCACTAGATGTGCAAAGCTGGTGGAGACATACCCTAAAAGACTTGCAGCTGTAATTGCAGCAAAAGGTGGCTCCACAAAGTATTGACTCAGGGGGGCTGAATAATTTTGCACATCGCACTTTTCAGTTTTTTATTTGTAAAAAAAATGTTGATTCATGTATAATTTTCCTTCCACTTCACAATTGTATACTACTTTGTGTTGGTCTTTCACATTAAATTCCAGTGAAATATATTTATGTTTGTGGTTGTAATGTGACAAAATATGGAAAAGTTCAAGGGGTATGAATAGTTTTGCAACCCACTGTATAATGGAGAATTAACCTACTGCCCTGACTAACCAGTGTGGATGAAGGATAAACCCACTATCCTGGGCCCTCTCACCGCCCTGAATTCTCCTGTGCTATGACTAACACTACCAACCATCAAGATGTTTAGGACTGAACAGGAATTACATAAAGAACTCATATATAACATTACCAACCATTAAGACGTTTGGGACTGAACAAGAATTACATAAAGAATCATGTTTATAAATGCACACCAACATGGACTTTATTTATCCCTCACATCCTTTCCATTTTTTTCTGTCTCTCTTTAAATTGTTGTCATGGTGACCGGCGTCGGCCAGAGGATTCCCCCCCTGAGTCTTGGTTCTTCTCAAGGTTTTTTCCTCATGCCCTTAGGGATTTTTTCCTCACCATTGGCTTGCACACTGGGGGCTTGGTCTCAGACACTTGTAAAGCTGCTTTGTGACAACTTTCAATTAATTGATTGATTGATTGATTGATTGATGATTATTGTGTTATTTATATGTTACTCCGTACACGTCCGTACAAAAAAAAAAAACAAAATCGGATGTTCATGCGTTGGCATTAGGTTTACTTCACCTGTGTCCCCAGTGTGTTTAACTGCTGTCAGTATGGAAATTGCTTGTGAATGAATGAATGAATGAATGTTCAATTTATATAGCGCCTTTCTGAATACCCAAGGCGCTTTACAATTTAACACAGGTTCTTAACACACACATATCTTGTGGATGTGGGGGGGGGGGGGGGGGGGGGGGGGGGGGGGGATTCCAGGTCCCACAATTGGCAATTCCATTTGAAGATGCAGTGAAAGGGAAAAGCAGGAGTAGGCAGGCTTGGCTCAGGTCAAATAACGTGTGGCCTAGGTATATAAGACAGGTGGAGACCTGCGTTAGGGGATTTGTAGCATAGGCTGCACAAAGGTTGCATGTGCTGATCAGACCACACACTACATTTATGACATTTTGGAAGACACCCTTATCCAGAGCGACTTACATTTTTATCTCATTTTTATACAAGTGAGCAATTGAGAGTTAAGGGCCTTGCTCGGGGCACTTCAGTCATGGCCTCAGGTCTGGGAACCGAACCCACGACCCTCCGGTCACAAGACCAGTTCCTTAACCCAGGGTTTTTCAAACTATGGGTCTTTTTGTATTTTTTAGTGACCCTTTTTTTGTGAAAAAAAAGGGTCGCTAAAAAGTAAATGTTAATATATTTAATAATATTAAAAGGCGTTAATACTTGGCGATCGATCGCGATATACTTAAACACACCCCCACCCCCCCGTCAACAACTTGCGCTCGCCACCCCCCCAAATGTGGACAAAATGTGGGTCACTAGAAAAAAAGTTTGAAAAACACTGCCCTAACCACCAGGCCATGACTGCTTACACTAGTTGTGTGACCACACACTAGTAGTCCATTTTTTCTAATAAACTAGAAAAAATGCAACATAAAGGTGGTCTGCGGATGCTGTGACGTCGTGTAAATTATAGATTTGGATTTAATCGTTACATGGCGCAGCCATTAATGGTGCTTCTGAGAGGTTACAAGTTGTGTCTGCCAGTGGTGTAGTGCTTAAAGAGGTGCAGCTTGGTTCCAAAGGGAGCTTGAAGGGGCACAAGGCCAGGACGCCGGACCTCACTGGTCGAACAAGGGCGCCTATCTGATGACCAGAGGTGGGCATTCCAGGTTCAGAAAATAAAACTCCTTTCCAGGACTTTACTCAAGATTGCTGGATTTTCTAATTAGTGCCAGTCAGGTAAGATTAGTGGAATCAACACAATCCAGGAAGCCTGGGCAAAATCTTGAGGAGGATTTTTACTTTCTGAACCTGGAATGTCCACCTCTGCTGATGACCCACGAGAAGAGCGAGTGATGTGGTCGTCGTAGCTGAAATGAAGAAAGGTAGCAGGCTCCAATGTGAAGCTCTAATGAGGCTGTGATGGCATAGGATATTTTACATCTTATCCTGTGTATATGGACAATTAGCAGGGTTGATTGCAGTTGCTGGAGATCTCACTTGAAGCAAAATAACACATCATCCCAAGTCCTTACTGTAGCTATCAGTAAACTCCAGAGTTGACTTTAAGGTTTTATTGCTGGTCTACTTAACAGTGTAGGATCAGCATATCTATCCAACATGCTTCAGCATTATGAGCTGAGTAGAACCTCAGATCATTAGGGACTTTTCTGCTAATCATGCCTATGGTCGGGAGGAATCGGAACTAACAACATCCTCATTTGGTCAGGGTTTTGGTCTCAGGTTAAACACACTTCCCTCATATCCTCTAGCCAATCACAGCTCTATTTTAACTTTTAAGCATTACATAGTGTTTGTAACTTTTTATTTTCATTTTTTGGCAAAGACCTTCCTGAGGTGATAGATCTTGGGATGGGATAAATTATCAAGTAATAAGCTAATGTGAAGCACTTTGAATTGCCGCTGTGTATGAAAAGAGCTGTGGAAATAAACTTGCCGTGCCGTGCCTTGCCTTGCAGGCAGGCCCAGCATGCCTAGGGTGCCTTGTGTATCACGTCCTGCCAGTGGCAGCATTGCTGACTGACAGTTCTTGCACACGGTGCTGTGAAATCAGCTGACCATTCTGCCACAAAACAACAAAAAATTTAATTTGGTTTCAATACTCTTTATCAACAATGACACAAAAGAACATGAAGTACAAAAACTAGGTTTGCCTACTATCTTTATCGGCTTTTGGCAGGAGGACTACATCCAAAGTCCCAGGCATGTGAGTCAAGGGAACTGGCCCCAGTAATAGCTGCAGTGGGAGAGGAAGTTATTATTATCATTATTTTGTTATTGGTCCAAAGTTCTGCAGCATGCAGAATCCTACAGTTCCTCTAGCAGGTCATTTGCAGGGTGGGATAGGAGCTTTTTGCGCAAAAGGTGACCGTATCCAGTATTGCTGTGCCGGTACATGTTTGAGAAAGGCATGTCGCTGTCACTGTCCGGAGGGGATATCCATTATCACCTTTGTGGGAGGTAAGGAGTTTGGAAGATACAAAAGACACACAATGTGATTTAAGCATATAAGGGAACCATACACAGTTATGACTCAGCATCTGCTGGAGAGTGCTAATTCAGTAAAATGCACCAAAAGGGCGTAAGGAAACAGAAATAAGACAATCGAGGTAGCCGACAACCTGCTCTCTCTAATGTGGCCCATTCATATAGTCTTCCAACTGCACGTAGTAATTGCAAGCCTCTTATATTCATTTCTGTCAATCTTTCAACAATATGAAGGAATAATAACCTTTTACTGCCCAGGGGTGGGACTAACACTCCTTGTGGAACTGCCTATTATATAATCTAGTAATCCCCAGACTCATGGTCCTCCCTAGGTAAGGCCCTTATTCCCGCCCTGACTTCATCATAAGAAATCTGCACCCATACGTTTTGCCCACGTTGCAAAAAGCATCTATGTAAGTAAATTTGACATTGCAATGTTTCAGAAACATCACACAAATACACAAGCAGCAGTATGTTCTGCTACCAGCCAAACTCATTTACTACAGTAGGTGGAAAGTAGGTTTGTCCACATTCTGCTCTGCAAATGTCAATGTCAAATATTTATTGTTGCACAATACATGTTAAAGTCTGTAGATGTGTTTTATGCATATTTCATCAATGGAATGACGTTCTTATGTTGGGTGTTCTCGTTTGGAGTCACCACAGCAGATCATCTGATTGTGTTGTGGCTTGACAGCACTGTGCATCACCAGTGCTAGACACAGTCACTGATAACTTGACTGATGGGCCTCAAACCATCTGATAATCGGGAAGTCTGATGATCCCCAGAGGCACGTAAGCAATTACACATATACATAAGCAAAACAAGCATTTACTTTGCCATAACAATGTGCTTGTACCATAGCCTTTTCCCAAAATGGCTTGACCATAGTGTCCAAGACATTCATATGTTAAAACGTGTCTGATCTTTCTTGTTACGCAGGGGCCATGGTGCAGCCAGATTAATGATAACCATCATCATAAACGTCATCACATTCCTTTGGTGTTACAAGCCAGTAAGTTAGATTGTTAATCTAAACTAACAGCAGAAACATCCTTGTAATTCACCTATATACCTGCTTAATAAATTGCATAATTATTGAGAGAACAGTCATAGGCATATAAAAATATGCACGTAATTGTTTGAGAACGTTCATCCCTCGCGAATCAACAAGGTGGGTTTATATTGTTGTTGTTAGTGCTGTCCAGCGATACCACTAACTTCACTATATAGCTAGCCATCTAATGTGCTCAGATACATGTGCTGAGAGTCTTATTGTGCTGGATGAGTGTAATAAAAAAACAATATAACTAGTTAAACTGGATATGTTCTCTATAAGCGACTCAATGAACCTGGTTTGCAAACAATTGAAGCAGTGGCATGTGTCTTACATAACGTAAGCCTTTTAGAGCTATTTAGTAAGTTGCTGAGTAACACTGTGAAGTGACCACTACTGTCATGTTTAAATAAATATTTCTTTATTTTGTTTTAGCCTAATATGCTATGCATTAGTGTATTACATGTGCTTTAGGCAAAATGAATATTTGGGACCTGCTCACTTACATTTACAAATATGTCTAATGTATACATCAGGACAGTGTTAATATATAATAATCCATTTTATTTATACCGCACTTTACATTTGGGGATGAATCTCAAAGCACAACACTGCAAGTCAAAAAAAAAAAAAAAACATGCATAATTAAAAATATGAAATTGCCTATAAAAATATGAAAAGGGGAGAAAGGTAGCACCTTAAGGTGCCTTTTTGAATAAAAAATGTCTTAAGGGGCTTTTTGAAACAGTCCACAGTCTGTGGTGCCCTTAGGTCTTCTGGTAGGGATTTCCAGATGTGTAGTGCAGCTGGATTTTGGTCCTTGGGGGGGGGGGGGTGTTGGAGGAATGGAGGGAGATCTTGTGGACTGTAGAGTGATAGAACTCTACAAAATACAACAGGTATTTGCTGAAAGCATTGCTTTACAGACTAAAATCCTTCATTATTATTAGGTAGAAACATTTATTTATTTTTTGTTAGTCTTTTGTACTCTTATCCAGAAAAAACATTAAAACCCTTGAAGCCAAATTATGATGGGGACAAGATTCCCTTTAATACCGGTGGAGAGATGTAATTCACACCCTTTGAGAGCTGCACAATGGCAGAAATTTGAGCAAGATATGGGACAAAGACTGGTGTTGAGTACCAGTTGTTGGTGAAAAGGCTTGGCGAAACTGCATGGGAGGCATGTTCTGGCTGACACGCTGCCAAAACAGAGGCAGTAGTAACTATGCACACACGCTCACACCCCTGCCAGCAAATTCTCACAACACACCTCCTACACGGATCACCGATCCACTTCCCCTGAGTCTCATCACCCCTCCCAATCTGCACCCGACACCATCTACTCCAGGACATTGACTCCCCCAGGAAACACCGTTCAATGTTCCACATTAGCCTGCTTCTCAGACTATCACTTACTCCATTGAACTACCATTCAAGTGAGATCTGTATAGTTAGCTTGCTTGTTTTGCCACGTTTATGCTTTCGTTTCTTTTGTTCGCTTCTTAATAAACTAGCTTGTGTTCAGCATTGTGTCTGGTTCTTCTGCCTCTACCACCATGTCAAAATGAATTAAAGCAAGTCCAAAATATGGGCCAATGTGAATTAATTACAGAGTGCATAACGTCTACAATTTAGCAGACATATGCACAATTAGGCCAAAAAACAGTGCTGGGTCAAATTTAAATGAGTCTTTTAATATTTACCCAATGTATAGTTGTATGTATGTGTGTGTAATAGCAAAAATAAGTAGCTACATTTGCAGTGAAGTAGCTATACAAGGACCTTCTGGACAGAGGTCATCTATCAGCATGTGCTTCTAGAAGGTGAAGCCAGTTTATATTCCAAACAGTAAATGTTGAAATTGTAAACATTCATCCCATAATTTTAGAGTGCAGATCAGTTCTTTTTCTTTAGGTTTCCTAATTGGCTGACAGCCAGACATCAGCTGTACTTGGCACTGGCTGCACTTTGCTGATTACTGGAAGCTCTTGTCTCACATCAGATGTTTCCAAGGAATCTGTTTCCAAAAAATCTGGTTATACCATCTATCAACTAAAGCATACACCAACTACAAATGGGTCCTCTCATCTAACATATTAGCTTCGTCAGCACCATTAGCTATAATGGCTGTGCCAGTTGTCTTAACCACAAATTCATCGGTCGCTGTTTGTCCACTAAATCTTTTCCAGGAGCGCAGAGCTCAGTTCTGGGATGCGACATTCTTATTTGAGCAAATACATACACAACTGGTGAAAAAAAACAATGTCATCTTTCCATTCATGGTATCCATCAAATTCTAGTGTTTGTTGAAGTCCAATACATGCACACTTCAGTCTACTCAGTGAGGTACTGATGAGGTGACCTGAAGCAAATCTGATTTAACAACAACATCAAAGACTGGTGGAGATCAAGCCAAGACACATAAAAGCTGTGATTGAAAATCTTGGTTACTCCACCAAATATTGATTTCAGAACTCTTCCTGAATTAAGATATTAGCATTGAATAGTTTAAAAATGAATACAGTTGTTTTCTTATCATTATTCAAGGAATAAAATGTTTTATAAACAAATGGTTTAAATTACAATATTTTTATTTAGAGCTTGTGAGAGATATGGCAGATAATTGAATAAAACTGCAAATTTTACTCAAAACGCATACATAAATAGATAAAGCAGAGAAATTTATCTGTTTATAGCTGTCTTTTTAATTTCTTCAGAGCTGTAAATATCAATATAATCAAATGCAATAACACTTTTTGACTCCTAAATCTGAGGGACTTTGATTTTAGAAGCCCTCCCCATATACACAGAGCATGTAATGCTCACTTCAGAGACAGCAAAATGCGTTACATGGCAGACTTTTGCCAGCTTAAGTCTTGCCAGCTACCACACCTGTTGGAACAGGTGTGAATATACAGGCAATGTAAATAACCTTACAGACAGATAATGTGTTAAGATTTGTGTTGTAAATATACAGATGTCAAAAGCAGGTCGCAACCAGGCTGAGTTAAAAAAGTAAGTTCTTCAACAATTTCATGCTTTTTTAATCTTAATGAAAGTGATCCTTGGAATTAGTATTATTCAAGTGTGGACAAATTTTCAGACAGGCCCTGAACAACAGGACACTATCCTCATTAAATCTCCGGTTTCAGTTATACAAAGGATCACGAGAATATTTATATTAGCATGTTTTATATAAGAAAGAATGGCATCTGTTTGTAGTATAATAAATTCTTGAATCAATATACTAAATCCGAGCTTAAAATAACCCCCCCTTAATTGTTATTTATAGTTAATATTATTTATACATGGACAATATACATTGTTTAAACTGCATTTTTTTTTACCTCAATTGGGAATCAAAATAGATTGAATTCATGTTATTGTACATAGTGTGTGTGCTCTGGTCAGGACTGTGGTTAGAAGTGCAGTACAGCTGAAAGCAGAAGTGATGCGAGAGACGTCCACAGCAGAAGAAAAGAGCTGGCCAAGAACGGAGCCACGGAGTTGCCTGTAGTTGCTGCTGTAGAGACTATATACATGAAAACATTTTAAAATTAATGTAGAACTGAACAGTGATTAGGAAGCAAAATATATGCTTATCAAAGAATAATAAAATCAAATGTCTTGTGACTTTGTACTGACCAGAAAGCGCGGTGACACTGATGGTGCTGCCGTTAACATTAAAGGTCAAGTTGACAAGTGCAGCCTTCAAGGTGTCTGCCAGCTGTGTTGTATTAGGCATGGTGCCATTGGTGAAATCAAGTTGTGAAGTGACTATTATGGAGCCTTTCCTGGAAGTGCACAAACATGTCACAGCACATTAAAATGACAGTCATTCAAAATATAGAATTATTTCTAAATGTAGAATTATTTGGAACTCTTTGTGGTCACTCACGAAAATTTCTGAATTAGCATGTGCAAGAAGTTGCTGTATTTGCTTCTGTAAACTGGTTCAAGCTGGAAAAAAAGGTAATCATGAAATAAAGACATTACAGTGAGCACAGTGAGCAGTGAGCTCTCTCTCTTTGTGTGTGTGTGTGTGTGTGTGTGTGTGTGTGTGTGTGTGTGTGTGTGTGTGTGTGTGTATTTTGACAAGAAATTACAAATAGCATAATGACTGAATTACCTGACCAGTGATATTTTTAGCTCGTGTTTTGAAATCATCGGAGCTGCTATTGGACAGACTATCGGTAAAGTTGTCATTGATCGTGAAGTTTAAAGTGAAGGATGCTACAACTGTAGCAGTTGTGGTAACACTGACTGTAGTTACAGTCACATTTGAAGATGCAGTCGCTGGGGTAATAAAGAACAAATATAAGATGACAATATCATTTTAAATAAAAGTACACCTATCAGGCCTGTCAATATTTCAGTGTAGACCTACACAGCATATTCAATAAGGCTTGTAAACTGTGATTGTAAACTGTTTTAAAGTTTATTGCATTAAATAATATTGCATTAAAATATGAATTTTAAAAACTGATTCCAGGATTTCAATGATGGTTATCAATGGTTCAATGATTACGTAAGTGAGATGCATCAGCATTTTTAGTATCTACTCACTATTAGAACTGGTGGAGTTGCCCGCGCTTGTGGAGTTGCCTGTACTTGTAGAGTTGCCTGTATTTGTAGAGTTGGGTGCGCTTGTGGAGTTGCCTGTGTTTGTAGAGTTGCCTGTGTTTGAAGAGTTGCTGGAGCTGATGGTGGTAGAATTGGACTGAGATGCAACTGGTGTTATATAAGCTATTATACCTAAGGACAAGGAAGAATCATCATCATCATCATCATCATCTGGCTTCTTCATGTTTAATTTACTTCTCACTGGGTCTTGGTAATGTAACTACTGCCAGAGCAAATTATTTTAAAGAGATCTAACTGTGTAATAAAATAAAGTAATAAAAACTAACTGTGTAATAAGTTAATAAGATCTAACTGTGTAATAAAATAAAGCAATAAAAGCAATTTTGAGTTTGATTATCTGTAAGCAACCACTTTCACTTGGTCATGGTCTTATGTTGGTAGTTAACTTTCTGTTAAGAAAGTGAAAACAGAATGACAGCTAGCATGGAAAAAGCACGGGCATATCGAAATGACACGAAATGAAGATTAGCAAAAAAATCATGAGAATATCCCATGAGAAATGAAAAGTATTAAGTGAATTTCTAATATATTAATCAGTAGTGTAGTTCAAATAACATCCTCTGGGAGGTTCCTACTGGGTGGGTGCTACTCATCGGTAGAGGCCATTCAGTCTTAGTAGTGAACTATTCACATCTTGTTGTAGGAACCGAAATTAAAATCAGATTCTCCCAACAAATGAAACAGCAGTGTGAGTACGGGGGAGCTGTAGGAAGCCTTACCCATCAGGCACAGAACTGACAGTACAAACTTCCAGTCCATTTTACCGTCTCTAATCTAAAACAAACATTAATTACACATATATGCAGATAATTATTAGGATTATAAATAGAAAACAATTATTACACTTTATCAGAAGAAAAAAAAGTAACTTTTAAATAACTTTAAAATAACCAATCTTAGTCATAGTGTATTTTTTCTTACTCAAGTAAGGCAGATTACACAATACTTTCAGAACATAATAATGTGAGTAAAAACCTTTTCATTATTTTTTCTACAAGTAAAGCCTCTACACACCTTACACAACTTACTCTGAAAATTCAGACTGACACTGACCATTCTACACAGTGTATTTAAGAGAAAGCCACACTGTTACTCACCTGTATTCCCAGGTAACAGTGTTTTGAGAGATGAGAGATGTTACTGTTCTCAGTCCACCAACAATGTACAAATGCAAGGAGAGATCACGCACATTAGCTTTTACACAGAGGAACTCATCCTGCCACTCCCATGATGTAAGGGGAACACATGGTCCAATGAGAACTCAGATGGTGGTGTTGGCCTGACAAACTTGAAAAACAGCATGGCTGTGTTGGTTTTGTTGTCTGATACCTGTTGGCTTTCGCTCATCAGGTTATATGAGTGTGCTTGGTGTTTTAACATTAGATAGTATCAAGAATCATTACAATCATAGTTCATGCTGTTGACTTCTGGGTCCCTTCAGTAAATGTCAAAAACATAAAGAAACAAAAATGTTTATCTTTAATGTTAAAATATAGCTTTTTCTCCTAATCAAACTGTAGTGGCATTTTAAAAAGCTGGCATCAGGCCTTAAAATAATATAAACATTTCCCCCCACAAAACCAAAATCAGAAAGACAATAATAATAATACAATTTTAATCATTCCATTTTGTCGGCCTTGCTATTCCTAATGTGAAAGTAAAGAAAAGAAAACCTCAGACATTTGATTGTATCTTATACAGGACTGTGGAGTTCCGGAACTCCACTGTGTTGCCATGGTAAGATCCTACTAACTCAATGTTAGTTCCATTCATACTCAAACAAATCTACCGTAAATGGCCTATTATTCAGGTGGAGGGGGGGGGGGGGTGCTTCCTTATACTTCTTCCTCATAGTTCAAAGCTCTATTGGCACTCACTGCAAGAAAGGGACTTTTAACGTACTACAAGTGGTCAATGGTAGTAAAATAAAAAATATATATGTAAAAAAAATTAATGGCAAAATGAATAGAAAAGGTTCATTACTTGTGTTTTTTGTATCTGAAAATGTCCCATTGATCTGGAACTACAGAAGACCTACACTGCAGTTATTCCATGTAACTTTCAGAATTTTCTTCAGAAACATAATCTGAAATGATTTTGGAGAGTTTCATTTCATCACTACATGTTATGTCTTCATTCTAATCATAACAGCAGACTCATGCCCAAAGTTTTCAAATGAATACAAGCTAGAAAGTCGGGTGCATGCAAAATGGTTGTTGTGAGTTTTTTTTTTTTGCCCTACTTATCCTATGAGGACTATATCCATGAGAGGGTCGAAGCCCTGACCTTATGACATAATGTCAAAGTAATAGGCCAGCAATAAAGAACAGAAAAACCAGAAGGTTCATGTGTCTTTACTCTTTAAATTTTATCTGATGGGCTTCATCATTTAGATATGAATACCTGTATATATTAGTTTGTATCCTTCTAAAAGTAAACACGATGATAGCAAATAACTATAATGTCCAGAAGGGAAAGGCTTTGTTATCCTTTATTTCTACAAAAAATCTATAAACTATTGATTCTGAAACCTACTAATAAACGCTGATGTGAATTCTGAATAGCTTTGCAGAATCCATTGTTTCTCTATTTATTATACTGTGTACAAATTTTGTAGTAGGCCACCTAAAATAACTGCATCAACCACATATTTACATGTCTCAATACTTTCTAGGTTACTTCTAAATTTATCATCAGTGATTTAGTACACCTGAATCTAAATAATTAATGTCCCAAGCAGCTCTTGTGCATTTCTTAAGCAACTGCATCTTGAACCCTCCAACACCACCATATTATTACCATAACTGATTACCAAATTATTATATGCCATACAACATTATTCCATATAAGATTACCATATCATTTCTAACACAGCTTTGTTCCAAAGATTTTGGAAAAATAAAAATGTTGTTGTTAGTCATTGTCTAACAACTTTGCCCATACCTTGCTTGCAGAAGTGTCAATTCCAGGTTCAGAAAGTAAAAGTCCTCACCAGGATTTTGCTCAAGCTTGCTAGATTTTCTAATTAGTGCAATGGGTAAAATTTGTGGAATCAACACAATCCAGGAAGACTGAGCAAAGTCCTGGTGAGGACTTTTACTTTCTGAACCTGGAATTGACACCTCTGCTTGCTTGTATTCCTTTCTTATTTCTAGAAGCATCTCAGTACAGAATCTGTGGTTCCTACAGTGATCAATAGCCATGCCAATGGATATTTTGACATTTTTTTAATACAATTAAATATTTACCTGTATAGTAGATGGGAACAACATAACAACATTTATTGATTTATTAATCTATTACAGACATTGATAAAACCTTGATGTTAATGAATAAATAGTTTGTCAATACTTAAATTTTGTGAAACTACAATGTTATGCAATGTTTATAAACGTGAGCAACAGTATATATTTTTTTTTAAGTTGCTTCTTGTATGAGGAAATCATCACCTTATCAGCTGTAGCAGTTAAGCAAGTCTTAAGGAAGTCGGTTGTGGCATGGTCACGGGATCCAAAGGAACAAGGTACTGGTACTTAACCAAAACATACCAAATGTGTAATGAATATGAAAAGGTTGATGGGAACCTTCTTCTCTTGGTTTGTGGATTTGATTCTTTATTTAGTGCAGATTTACCACCCATGACATTACTCTTGACTGACTTTACAAAATGGCTGAATTAAGTGGAAACGTCCTTGTCCGATTTCAGTGCCACTTGACACACTCCTATGAATTTGTTAATGCAAATAGGGATTTTTATGGGATGTTTTCATGGTTTTACAGTCCTTACTGTCCTCCTAATTGTCCATGCTAATCCTCGGGCATGTTGTCCACAAGCGTAATGCTAGAGTACATTTTGATTTCTGATAACATACAGTGATACGTATCAGCTCATCCATATTCAGCTATGCAAAACAGAAAAAGTTTTGATTACCCAAAACATCCTTCTAAAACAGAAGTTCTGAAGTGCAACACTAAACCTGGAGAAAAGAAGGTCTCCTGTTTTGTTTGCTGGTTCCCCTGTATGTTCTTTACATGTCTTTTAGCTTGTTCAGAATGTGACAGCCTTTAACAGGACAAAGTCAGAAAATAATGCTCTGGGTTTATTCAGTTGCTGCGTGTTAAGTTACGTTTTAAATGACAGGCCTTGTTGCTGATATCTGAAGCCCTTAATTGTCTACTTTAACTTACATGTTTGCTTGGTAATATAGCCCAGCTCCACCATTTTGTTTAGCTTAGGCAGGCCTATTGTTAATTGCAGAGATCACAAACAACTCAGCTGGTGGATATATATTTTTTTATGACTATCTCCCAGACATCTGAACAGTGTTCCAAAAAGCATTACCAGAGCTTAACTTAGAGTTCAACACCCCTGTCAACCTAGAATTTGAACTAACAAATGTCAAAATATCCACCTAAACAATATCTAAACAGAAACCCATGAGAAATAAAGAGTGTATGAACTGGCAAAATAAATATTCAGGGCATCAGAAGGGTTATAGTGTCTAATGTAAACCTGTCTGGATTCTCAGAACCTGCAGATGAAAGGTGTTTCCAACAGGTTTTCTGGCAGGATGGTGCTCTTGTATGCAATGAGAAGTATGTGGGTCTTTGCCACACAGAACTCTTTGGAACAAGGCCACATAAACTAACCCCAACGCTAGATTTTGGTTTCTCCAGACCAGAGTACCTCTGCCAAAATGTTTGCCGACTCCAGTTTGACTTTTAGCAAACTACAACACACACACACACACACACACACACACACACACACACACACACACACACACACATACAAAAACAAAGCCCAGCTTTGTTTAGAGTCCAGGAAATAGTTTCTCTCCAGCTTCATCAGTCTTTTTGTCATTTCCATAATTATAAATTCTGCTGACTTCATGGCCTTGATGGAAGTTCTTATCTAAACAGAGTTGTGGCTGTGTCATACTCGTTGCATTTTTGTATTTAATAGAGCTTGGTGTAATGCTAATATTTAATGATTTTTTAAGAACCACGGTAGTCATATGGTAGTCATGGTAGCTGCCCCGACTCTTCCCTTGGGCTTGTGTGTGTGTGCATGTCTTATCTGTTTTCATGTTAGCATCTGGTCTATCATCTTGTTAGCGTCATGTGCTACGTGTTTTTAGTGTCACCTGTATATCGTTAGCGTCTGTGTGTCTAAGTACATTTGTTTGTGTTTTACCTTAATTGTCCCAGAGTATGCGTATGTGCTCTAAGAGGAAGTACTATGGCATCCTACCTCTTTCCTTGAGTTTAGCATTATAGAACCAAACTCCTTGGTTTTGATGATGTTAGTGTAGCTATGCCCTCAAACTATGGTATCTTGATGGACAAGAAGTTTTTTAATCGAAATCCTATGCCACTTAAATGGCACACAGGTGAACTCTGTTCATGTAATTAGGTGACTGCTGGTGGACTATAGGCCTATTGACATTTCTCACTAACATCTATTTTACAAATAATCTCAGTTTTCATTGTTACAAATCGACAAGGGTCTTGAAAAATGAGATAATTAATCATCTGTTTTTGGATCATTGGGATGATTATCGGATTACTTCATCCTTTGTATCAGCATCCTCAAATGTTTGTGGTTGAGAATTTAGGTTTTAAAAAACCTATAATATATGCCATATATAGACCTATAGGCCTACTGACTTCACAAAGCACATGACAAAGATTGTAGTTGAATTTACAGCATAATAATCATGAGTCTTCTGGAAAGTCAATTTCTACAATTGCTCCCAGTCAAACTGGCTATTCACCATCCTCTCACATTATAGGGAACTGAATTCTTAACCAGATAAAAATACACGGCATATAAACCCAACAGCGTTTTCTGAAGAACAAAGATTCAGATCAAATGATAAATAAATAAAATGATAATGCCAATAAGAACAGACAAACAACAAACAAACCAACAAAAAACCCTCAAAATAAACACCAGCAAAGAACCTGGAAAACTGGTCTGACGCACAACAGAGGCACTGTACATCAAGTCTTTGATAAAAGAAAAATGCAGAGATGCAAATGTGTTAATTCCCCTGTTTAATATGATTTGAACTCCCTATTAAAGAACACCACAGATAAATGTGTGATAACATGACAGAGAAAGGAATGAAAACATCTATGACTGATGAGAAGTGAAACATTTTCCAACAGAAGAATTGTTTTTTTTTTTTTTTTTTACCCTCATGTATTTTTGGTAAAGCCAAATGTGAGACACATGATCAGAAGGTGTGACCAAAGTGCTCTTGCATCAGTGAGTTACTGTGAAACCAGCCCAGCTCTCCACACGCACAAAGACACAAACACACGCCCCTTTGTCATTTGGTTTCTTCCCAAACTGCTAAGGTGACATTACTGAAAACTTTCTATACAAATGGATTCCAGGGTTTGTCATGCGCATGGTGCATGCTAAGTGAATGCCTGGTGCATGAATAACAAAAATTCCCCACAAGCACATGACCAGCTCCTACTACGTGCTCAGTGAATAGAACTTGTACTACAGCATTGTGAACATCAGCATTTTTTGTCAGAACATTTAGTAATGGCTTCAACATCAGGAAAAACAGTTCATTTGTAAAATGCTAGGTTACAATTGATCAGTTTGAAACAATCTATAGTAAAGAATTTGGATTATAAAGTATCTATAGGAATCTATTGGAAGCTTTTATGGGATATATAAAAAAAATCCACAAACTTGTAGTGGCCCAAATGAGTAACGTGAATGTTACTAGTATCTTAATAACATAGTGGTGCAGATACTACAGTGCTTGTGTATAAATTGTAATTGGATTTGCAATCCCTATATATACACATTTTCTAATGAGTTCATAGGCTATAACCATAACATGATACATCATAGCAGTAATGTGAGTCATTGACATTTACCCTAGAAATTAATTTATGATTTCAACACTCTGAGAATGGTTGCTATGAAGAAAATGTGTACAGCAGAAAATAAAATGAATTATTTAACTTAAGAAAAAAAAAAGTATCAGTTATTTTAGTACAATTTGTATTAGTGGTAAATTAATCAAAAATAAATAAGACAAATAAAATAATAAGACAAATATTTAATCATATAAGCCAATTACATATTGTGCATTTGAACATAGAGACAGGTCTGGAAAGTTTTGGTCATTGCTGATTTAGACTATGACCTAATCATCAACCCCTTCCTTATGTAATTACACAAATTGGGGAAGCGATGTGTGGTGTAAACAGAGCCAGCCCCAAACAAGTGTACACATCCACCCCCACGGTCTGGCAAACATTACACTGCATGTCTATCATAGAAAGACAGAGAGACAGACAGAGAGAGAGAGAGCGAGAGAGAGAGAGAGAGAGAGAGAGAGAGAGAGAGAGAGAGAGAGAGAGAGAGAGAAAGAGAGAGAGAGAGAGAGAGAGAGAGAGAGAGAAAGGAAGTTAGCTTTGTGAGAGTAAACCCAATGTAAAAACACACTAGCACCACCTACAGAGCATATTTTCTCATGCTGGATTCACAGAGGGTTCCATGTGGCCCCATTGCTCATTACGAATTATGGTAAAACAAAGCTGCTATTCAACCATATGAAAACAATTGTTTAGAGATGTAGAACTGGTGGTACAGAACAAGGTTTTTCTTTTTCCAAAAGCAAACTTAAGATCAAATCAAATCAAATCAAACATTGGATGGCATGTAACTTTCTAGCACTAAATCCCAATAAAACAGAATTAATAATAGTTGGGTCCAGGGCTGCGAGAGACAAGATACATAATGTAGCATTGAATCTACATTCTTTTACTATAACCCCCAGCGCAGAGGTAAAGAACTTAGGTGTCACAATAGACCCAGATCTCTTGTTCGATACACACATTAATAATATAACTAGGGTAGCGTTTTCACTTACGCAACATTGCTAAAATTAGAAACATATTAAATACTAGTGATGCGGAAAAATGAATCCATGCATTCATATCCTCTCGTTTAGATAATTGCAACAGTCTCCTAGCTGGATGTTCTGGTAAATCGATAAACAAACTCCAGCTGGTTCAGAATGCAGCAGCACGAGTTTTAACAAAAACTAAAGTTTGATCACATTAGTCCCGTACTATCGTCATTACACTGGCTGCCAATTAGATTCCGTATTGACTATAAAATACTTTTATTAACATATAAAACGCTGCATGGCTTAGCTCCAGACTATGTTAGTGAACTTATTGAACAAAATAGCCCAGCACGTTCACTTCGCTCGCAGGACACAGGGTTATTAACTGTTCCTAGGATCAAAAAGATCACAGCAGGTGGAAGAGCCTTTTCTTTTAAAGCTCCACAATTGTGGAATAATCTTCCTGCCTCTATTTGGGACTCAGACACGGTCTCAATGTTTAAAACTCGACTAAAAACCTATCTGTTTACTTTGGCCTTTGAATAATCTGTTACATATTTACCACATCACGTATCTTTTCTCCAAGGTTCACCTGGGGAGTAACACTGCAGTCGGAGCCTACAACACCAGCATCACTGCTCCGACACGGAATGAAAGCCTGGCGTTCATCAACAGACATTTACAGTGACAATATCAGAACCCAGTACACATTTTTACCTTTTACTTAGTCTGATTGTGTGACTTGTGTGTGACTTGTGTATTTGTCTGTATTTTTTGTAATTTGTGTGTTAACGGGCCGCCCAATGGAGGATGGGTTGCATTTTGAGTCTTGGTTCTCCCGAGGTTTCTTCCTATTCCCCACCCTCTAGGGAGTTTTTCCTCACCACTGTCGCCTTTGGCTTGTTCATTAGGATTCTGGACCCATAGTATTGTTAACCTTGTAAATCCTGTAAAGCATTTTGTGACAACATGTGTTGTGAAAAGCACTATACAAATAAACTTTGATTTGATTTGATTAATTTCAGCATAGCGCAGAAAGGTCTCTTCACATGCATTCTCTTCACATGCACTGTCAGAGACAACCTAGTCACAGGTACAGTACACAGGACGTTACAAACAAAAAACAAACAAGCAACAAAAAAAACAATAAAAACAAAACCAATACTCATAAGTATACTTGACCACACAGTATGCTGATAACAATGAAACATCAGAATAACAAATATGTACACATGACCCTCTAGTTCAACCATCTTACAACTGCACTTTAATCCAATCTAACCTTTAGTAGCTCAGTGCTCTCTGAGCTACTAAAAGGTGAGTATGGGAAGTCAGTATTACTAATTGTCAGTGTGTCAGGTTAGGTCACAAGTCTGTCATTCTGTCACGCGGTGGATTCCCAGCAGAGAAATGAACCCAAGAGCTTCTCCACCGAATACGGTAAACTGAGGCCTCCACCAAAACAATGCAGGAAATGAATGAAAACCAAAATACAAACAAAGTATGGGAAAAACTAAAAGATTGCGGAAAACTCATGCAGAAAGAAAACCCAAAAATAAACTCAGGATACCATGGGATGCCATCTCTCTGATGTGAGAGATAATCGAACTAAAAAACCCTTCCCAAATAATATCAAAATTAGACAGAGAAAAATACAGCATAAGGAAAACTTGATAGACCAGCGAGAATGGCGCAGGAGTGCAAAAACTCGAAAGAGCAGTAAAGAGAGATGTGGTGATGAGACACCAACATGCACAACGTTACCGACAGAGAGAGGGCTGACTGCGGGCACATATAGTACGGGCATGAAATAACTCAGCAGTGAGGCACTGCGTTTGTCTTCGTTATATTGGGAAATATACAGTTGTGAGATGACACAACCCTGGAGTCAGCCCTGAGACATGCAGTTTCCTAGGACAAACTCTATCTGACAATTAGAGGATTCTTGCTGGTCATTACAAATGAACACAGTGGGCAACCTGGTGGCTTGTTGGTTATCACGTTTGCCTCTCAGCACTGGGGGCTTGGGTTCAAGTCTGTATTTGAGTGGAGTTTCCATGTTCTCCCCGTGTCTGTGTGGGTTTCCTCCAGGGTCTCTGGTTTCCTCCCACAGTCCAAAGACATGGAGATTAGGTAAATTGGCAGTCCCTGATTCCCAGACAAATTCACCCTGAGTGTGTGTCTTTGACTCTTCATGTCCAATAAAAAGCAGTCGTCTTAGTGTGTGTGCATGAATGTGTGTGTGCTTGTATGCCCAGTGGTGGATGGTGCTCTGTCACTAGGGTCTGTCCTCTCTTCCTGCACCCCATTCAGTCCCCCAGGGGGCTGTGGATCCCGGTAGAGAGTACGCTGTGCGCAATTGGCTGCCGCTTCTCGATGGAGTGTGATTGGTTGTGTAAGAGTTGTACCTGTGTTAAAATTGTAAAGCGACCTTGTGTATATAGAAAGGTGCTACACAAGTTGAAGATTCATTCATTCATACAAAGCTGGTCAGAATTTGCATGGTCAGCATATGGAGACAACAAAACGTTCAGATCAGGAATACCCAGCGGGACTCCAGTAGGAGGAAATGGCCAAGGATGGACATATAGGTTCAACACCTGGCTCCATGGTTCCCTTCTGATCAACAAGTAGCTTGTACACCCAACTCCATGTTCTGCTCACTCCAGAATCTCTCAAAACATCTACAGCAGCTGAAGGCTCAGAAGCTTCCATCCCATCACTAAAAATTTAGGTAAAGTGCATTGGCATAATTAGATTCTGATTCTGCTTCAGATAGTAATATCTGGGAGTTTTCGAAAGGATCAGTGAGGTCATGGTGAGGACTGGGAGTTTGTGGGATGTACAGAGGTTTGGTTTGCTTTGGTTGAGCTGAGGTTCAGATACCTCTGACTTTGAAGAAGCTCCAGGAGTCTTCACAAAAGCCACTCAAGGGAACCATTGTCAATTGGTGCTGTGCACCCAGGTCTTAACAGAAGGCTTAGGGTATCAGGAACAGTGCTCTTGGAACCTGGTGTCAGTATCAGCAATGCCACCTCTGACCACCAGAGGTCCTCATCCACCGAATCAATAATCACATATACCTGTCCTCCCTTAATTCCTCTTCCTGTTTTACCTTCCAGCACAGTTCGATTGTTGTCTCTGTTTCAGAGTGCTAACCCTTACCCATGATATTTCTCTCTGTGGTCTTTGAACTCTTTTTGCTTGTTTCTCTCATATTGTCAATTGGTACTTTTGCTCTATGCTCTCCTGGTTTGTTCCACACCTCAATCTATTTGAATAAAATCCTTATATACTGCTAAAAAAAGGGAACACTAAAATATTACATCCTAGATCTCAATTAATAAAATCAGTATTTTTTTGAGCAGTGTATATTATTTGCACATGGATCCACATGTATTCTCTGACCTGCCGGCATTACACCTGCTATGTATTCGATGTGAACCTCATATGGCGCTAATTTGGCAACATACCTCTGTTCACAAAGAGAGATTATCAAGCTTGCCTTAGACAAGATGTAGTTCAAAGAATTGTTATTAGTCCATACCATGAAGAAATTGCCCTTAGTCAATGATGGAACTTATATAGTCACAAAAAAAATCTAATTTATGTGCTGGATATTTTATATGTGTGAGAATTACTTGCAAAAGCAATTGGTATTGATTCCCCCTCCGGCACATTTTAAAGTACAGCACAGAGCCTGTTCCACAAAGCATCCACTGAAAGCAGAAGGCACTTGTTAAGGTCTGGGCAAACCAGTACAACCTGTTCTAGTTGCTCCCACTTCAGTGGCTAAAAAGCCTGGAATGTCTTTACATTCTTTGCCAGCATTAGCTCAAACAGAGGTTTTTCTATGACTGAGCAGTCCCTAATTAACTAACAATTAATTGTTGATGATCCCAAGAAATGACCACATCTTTTGAACTTCTGAAATGTCCTTCATAAGGTCAGCTTCCGTAATGGCAATTGTGGCCTGATTTCACCCTGTCAGGGTTAGTAGCAACTCCCTCACCTACTATGATCCTGAAATCTCACATAACTCCAAAGGAAATGGCACTTCTTTTGAGCCAGCTTCAATCTCAGACCCTTGAGATGAAAACATTCAAAAGCACTGAAGAGCCAACTCCTCAGTGGGGGGAAAGCGCCAAAACATCATCAAGGTAGCAGAGCAAACTGGGAAAGTTTCCCAAACATACGCAACATCGTGTATATGAAAGTTACGGGACTTACGGGACCCTGTGACATCTGGTTATATTCATATACCCAAAAGGATGATGTAAATGTAAATTTGAATTTCTGATCATCTTCATCAACCTCTACATTTCAGTAAGCCAGCAAGCCACGTTAGCCAGAAGTGACATCCATGGTACAAAAAAATAATAATTTCCACTCAGAGCTGCGGTGGTAGTGGTAACAGGCTAGCATTTTTGACACTAAGTGAGCTAAAGTCTATACAGAAAAAGTATACAGATCACATGAGGGTCAGATCACATGATTTTTTCCCCCAAAAGGACAAGCAGTTATTAAAATATGTTAGTAGATTTTCATATTATTATTTTTTCATATTATTATATATATTATTTTATTATTTTAAAATTATCAAATTATCTTCCATTTTCAGATTCACATGGTGATTGGCAGGTGATGTAACGGTCGGGTGTAGGAGGCAGGCACCACGACGGATACGGTGAACACAGAACGTTTATTGGACAAATGACGTGTAAGCTCCGTGCGGACAGTAAGCACAGACACACCACACTTACATAGACACAAAGCTTTAGACAAAGACGAGAACAAGACACTGCGCGAACGCACATTAAATAGGTGATTTACACGTACCCTCGTGATCTCGAGACAAGGCACAGGTGCGACCACGAACACGCTCACAAAAAACCCACACCCACGGAAGTACAAACATGGACATAACGACACGCAGACAACGTAACGGCACGCCCACAGGGAAGGGTCCGGAGCTGTCACCGTGACAGGTGATACGAAAAATTTAAAATCCAACTTTTGTCTTGAGAACATGGACTCTTATTTTGAAATCAGCTTGCTCATAATGAAATGAAAAAAATAAATAAAATGAAATGTGCCAATTTGTCAATTGTGATTTTTTTTACCGCAATCAATATTCATCCTCTGCATTTACCCATCTGTGCAGTTAGAACACACACATACACACACACACACACTAGTGATTACTAGGGGGCTGTGGTACACACATGCCAAGAGCAGTGGGCAGCCCTAGCCCTAGCCCAGGGAGCACTTGGGGTTAGGCGTCTTGCTCAAGGGCACCTCAGTCATGGCCTCAGGTCTGGTAATCGTATCCATGACCCTCCGGTCACAAGACCACTTCCCTACCACAGGACCATGACTGCCCCTATGCTAGAGGCTGTTGCTCTTGTTGGAGAAAACTCAATCACGCAATCTGGTGTGTATTTTAAATCTGTTTCATCTTCATAGATTTCAGAATAATTAGTCCAACTCTGTGTCCTTTCCAACCAACCCCTTTAAAACATTAATAGCAAAACTGTGAATGAGATTCTGCTTCCCTCTAGTGGAGTAGGACTGTATGCATTCCATTTTGTTGTTTCCCTTTTTAGTAATTATTTGGAGAGCCATTAACTAGTTTTTTAAACTACCATATAAAGTTTTGTCTTCTGTCCACTTCTGTCTTGTGTACAGGTCTTGTGTCATAGTGGTTTAAAAAGGGTTAAAGCACTGGAAAAAATATGCACTGAAAATCAATGCATGACCATGATCTAATTCCTAATTTAACAAGATAGTCCTTTATTAGTCCTACACTGGGGAATGGTTTGGGCACACAATCGTTACAACACAGTACCTAAAACTTTATCAATAGACTCATGAATAGGTAATGTCAATTTTAAGTCAAACATATTCTCTTAACAAGACCATGTAAATGGAATGGAATGGAATTAAACTTTATTGTCATACATTGTACAAGTACAAGGCACAAAATTACGTTTCACCGGGGCCCATTTGGGTATTGTTAATGATTTATCCTTAGTACTGAACATACTCTAATCCGTCAGTCAATACAGTTACTTTAAATCACCTTTATGGTCTGTTCATGAATTGGAAATAAAAACATGTATAGCCTATATTAGACTGTAAGCCCATGTCATATGATTGTGTTAAGATGGTATTATTCTTGTTAAGATGTTAAGATATCTGCTTGGTGAATTATTGCTGCTTGTTGTATACCAGATCACTGGAATCCATTTCCTTGTAATGAGGAAATATTAAAATCATATGTTAAAAAGGAAAAAAAAACAAATCATGTTTTGTGTGCTACATCAATTGTACAATATATAGAGTACATTTTATACAGTAGTATAGAAAGTATGCAAAGCAGACCAACATGAAGTTAAAATGTGCAGTAAAAGAAACAATCATAGTTGGTCCTTCCAGCTTGAACTTGAGGTATTTACGGTAATGTCGAGGGCATCAACGCTTAGAAGAGTGAGATTTAATAAAGGACATTCCAGTCGGGATCAAATAGACAGGCATTGGTCAAATCCGTTAATGAGTCTGTACATGAAACATCTCCAACTCGCAAAGACTGAACACAAAAAAAACACAAACTGTAGTAAGACACTGAATACAGGAGGTTCTTGGGTTATGTTAGTCCCGAGTTACAATGTTTTGTGGTTGTGACATATCTCCCATTTACTGTATAAAGCTTTGTTTAGACTTAAGTGGTTTTGCATCGTAAACATCGTAATGCGAACTTTGTGTTTGGTGTGCGTGGCGGAAGAATAAATGGTTACATGGTTGATAATTACTGTGTTAGGATAGGTGTTAGGATAGGATAAGTGCTTACAGTATGTTATTTACGTACAGTATGTACGTATGTTCCGAATTACACCGAAAATCGGTTTACGACGCAATGTAGGAACGGATCAATGTTGTAAGTCGAGGACCCCCTGTATATTACAAAACACAATATCACAAGGAGTTGTAAGAGGAAACAATGATCAGCACAGACCAGGCAAAACACACCAGACTAAACACGAAACACCTGAATACACTAAAGAGCGGGCTGGGATTACAAAACACGAGGAGGGACTAGAACACACACACGGCTAACAAAACAAAACATACACGTGTCATACAGCAGACCTAAGGGGACCACAACACCCAGAATTCCCATCGTCATCTGCTTCGTTCCTCCTCCCCTCACTGCTAGCTCACGCCTGTTCTCATTTAGTATACTTTTTTTTGTGAACCACCTCCACCCTCCCATCTTTGGAGGACAACTTTGTTTTTATATACAGATCAAATTATAACAATTCTGTATAATACAGTGCAATAGTGTTAACAATGATTTCGGTTAGGTGGACCATAAGAAAATAGAATTGTCACGTTGAGGACCCCGGCCCCTCCCTTTTGGACGTGTTTATATCGTCCGAGTCTGCTCGTCTACGTCAGTGGATCTCCGTGGGTGCAGTTTCGTCCTGTGATAATCCGTCTCACCTGTGGCTCGTCTCGTCATCACATGGGGTTAATGTGGTTTGTCTATTTAATGTGCGTTCGCTCAGTGTCCTGTGCTTGTCATTGTCTGAGTCATACGTTTTGTGAGTGTTACTGGGTGTCTTTAACCGTGATTAATTAAACGTGACGTCCTTCATCCTTCGCCCTGCCCACACGTCATAGAACGACGAGCCGAAGTAGGGCAAATGCCCTAGCAAGCTGCATCATCGTGCCCCTTCCTCCCCCCCGCGCCACGAAACCACGCCGACGTTCGAGGAGATGGAGAAGGACCCGGTGTGTGCATTCCAGCTGGCTTTGGTTCGTGAGTGCCCGGACCCCGAGATGGCGGAAATGCTCAGCGAGGGCGCGGTGAGGATCTGGAGACATCTACACCCCTCTCCTTCCCGCGCCCTCTCACCTCTGAGGGTGGGCGCCTGCGTGATAGGCGCCACCGCATCAACCCCAGAGAGCGAGTTTGGGGAGGAGGACTCGGAGGAAGAGGATTACCTCCCCCCGCCCATGTGCCCCTCTCCCCCTGTAGGCTACGGTGAGGAGGAGGAGGAAGATGAGAACTACCCTCTGTCCGTGTACTCTGCTCCCACCGTGGACTACGGTGGGGAGAAGGAGAAGGACTACCCTCCTTCTGTGTGTTCCACACCCACCGTGGACTACGGTAGGGAGGAGGAAGTAGACGAGGAGACCTATACTGAGGAGGAAGGGTCCTACACAGAGGAGGAAGAGGAGAGCCCTCCCCCCTCGGAGCTCTTCGCAGGGACCGCGAGGGGAAGGAGGACTCCAGAGAAGGGCGCATCCTTCAGACCATCCGACGCCAGCAAGGGGGGGGGGGATTACGGTAAATTGCAAATAATTAACAACATACAACATGATACTGTTGTCCACAAACTTTAAATAAATTATGCATGCAATATATGGATTCTATTCAGATATAACCTAAAAACTTCTCTCTGCCTCAGAGGATGAAACATGGACTACTAAAAGCAACCTGACCAGAGCTTCCACTTGCCCAAATAATCCATGTACCTCTGAAGGCAAAGGACGAATGATCTCTGCAGCTTCTGCACTTACTGTATCTTTGTACCAGTACTCTCCTAATAAGGTGATACATAATATTTAAAATAATATAACAACAGGTTTGATGATTATTATTATTATTTCTAAACTTTGTTGTATACTTTTGAGTCCCTTGGTTGGTTAGTGTATTTAAGTCTTGTGTTTAGTCTCTTGTGTTGTCGGTTATTGTAAGTACCTCTTGTTTGTATGCTATTTGGTATCTTGGTCTATTGTGTCTGTAATACTAGTCTGTATGTACTCCTTGTATTTTGTATTCCCTATTAGATGTACTTTGTGTGACTTTGGTTTCTCTAGTGATTTTGCTTGTTGATGTCTTTGCTTTTATTTAGCCTTGTCCACCCAGCTATTTCTGTTAGTGTTGTTTGGTTCACATGTTAGGTGTTTGATTATTCTTGGTGTATGTTTTGTGTGCTTTGTGTATATGTATCAGTTTTGTCATTAAATTCATTGTTCAGTCCGCACTTGCGTTCAGCCGTCTCCTCCTAGTTGTTGCACATTTATTTCGACATGCATTATAACATGAGCATCCGCCAACTGGGTTGTGCGCCAACAACTGAACGATACATACGAAATCTCGCGCATACAAATCCAGCTCCAGACTATCTTAGTGAGCTTGTTGAACAATATAACCCAGCACGTTCACTTCGCTCACAGGTCGTAGGGTTATTAACTGTTCCTAGGGTCAAAAAGATCACAGCAGGTGGAAGAGCCTTTTCTTTTATAGCGCCACAACTGTGGAATAATCTTCCTGCCTCTATTGGGGACTCAGACACGGTCTCAATGTTTAAATCTCGACTAAAAACTTATCTGTTTACTTTGGCCTTTGATTAATCTGTTACATATTTACCACATCACATATCTTTCTTTCTCCAAGGTTCACCTGGGGAGTAACACTGCAGTCGGAGCCTACAATACCAGCATCACTGCTCCGACACGGAATGAAAGCCTGGCGTTCATCAACAGACATTTATAGTGACAATATCAAAACCCAGAACTTTCATTTCTACCTAGTAATTTATACTTAGTCTGATTGTGTGATTTGTGTGTGACTTGTGTATTTGTCTGTATTTGTGTAATTTGTGTGTTAACGGGCCGCCCAATGGAGATTGGGTTCCCTTTTGAGTCTTGGTTCTCCCGAGGTTCCTATTCCTGTTCCCCACCCTCTAGGGAGTTTTTCCTCGCCACTGTCGCCTTTGGCTTGCTCATTAGGGTTCTGGACCCATAGTATTGTTAACCTTGTAAATCCTGTAAAGCTGCTTTGTGACAACTTGAGTTGTTAAAAGCGCTATACAAATAAACTTTGATTTGATTTGACTTAAGTAGAAGTACAGAAGTATTCAGCATTTTTTGTACTTAAGTATTACAAGTAGTTTATTCTAAAATGTATTACTCAAGTACTGAAAGTAAAAAGTACAAGTATTGTGTTTTGAATTAATTAAAGAAAGCCATCAAAGTTTGATTATCGATTGTTTTTATGTATGTACAAACAAGTAGCAACTTAACAAACTGGGTTTAACACTTTGTACACAAAAACAGATAACCTATGTCCTGCTACGTTGTAGTTTTGACGTTAATTTAGCTGAGAAAATGAGGTGTATTTTGGAAGTAAAATCCGTCCGTCGGATTCCAAGGGTGAGCCTACTGCCCTGCGTTTACCCTCATTAAATGCCCTTACCCTATAAAAACACTACACTACAAAAATGGGCACATGATTAGTCAGCATGAAAAGAGACACGGCTTACTGTTGCTAAAACACAACTCAGCGTGAACTCGCCCTTATGATTGCCAGCTAATGTTAAGTGAATGCTGTAGCACGTCATGAACATAATTAGGTTAGTTAGCTAAGATATCTAACCTAACTAGTGCTTACTGACAGCAAAAGCTGGTGTGTCTTCTTTGTGTTATATTTATAACTTACATTGATGTGTTTCTTCAAGTTCGAAGGTGAATTTTTGAAGGCCAATATTTCACCTTCTTTAGGGAGGCAGAGATGGCACTTCATTCCATAGGGATTTACTTTCACTCCAGCAAACGCAAACACTATCTCTAGGTAGGGCCAGGGTGGTCTCACTCGATGTTGAAGGTGTGTAAGCTGCCAATATATGTACATTAAAACGACAACAAGCTTATTATGCAGCACTTACTTTATGCTGCTCTTCTGCTGTTTCCAAACACGGTACCATCTCTTTTAATGACATAAAAAGCGAATTATTTGGAATAATTTAGAGTATATGTGTATTTGTATAAATATGTAAATTAAGCTGAAGGTGCTGGAAAATACTGAAAATGGATGCCGTACATGAATTCCACCTTGTAACTTCGCACGCACAAAAATCGAGAGGTGCACGACATCGCGACCCGACCGCGCGTGGCCAACCGGACCCTTGTGGCAGTCATGACGTGTCAAGAGAACCTAGATTACGAAGCTCAAGTGTTCAGTGAAGGCAGCAGCAGAGTAAACGAGATGCGACCAGAGTATGCGCAGTTTACTCACAAGACAGCCTGATCGCTTGACCCGGTGACAGCGCCAGCTAACATGTTTATAATTGTAAGGAGTAACTATACAGCACGTAAAAAATGTATTGGAGTAAAAGTATTAAACTGATGGAAAATATGTAGTGAAGTAAAAGAGGAAGTAGGAGAAAAAAATAATACTCCAGTAAAGTACAGATACAGCATTTTAGTACTTAAGTACAGTAGCGAAGTAGTTCTACTTCGTAACTATACAACTCTGCATGTGAAGCCTCTCTTGAAAAAGAAAACTCTGGATACAAGCTTGTTAAATAATTATAGACCAATTTCTAATCTACCATTTATTGGAAAAATAATAGAAAAAATTGTCCTCAAGCAAATTATGCACTTTCTGTCCACAAATAGCTGTCTAGACCAATTTCCGTCTGGCTTCCGACCTAATCATAGTACTGAGACTGCACTACTTAGGATTATCAATGACATTCGCCTAAATACAGACTCAGGAAACATGTCTGTTCTACTACTGCTCGATCTCAGCGCTGCCTTTGACATCATAGACCACAAAATTCTTATAGATAGACTTGAGAACTGGGTTGGACTCTCAGGAACTGTCCTAAAATGGTTCAGTTCATACCTTCAAGGACGGAAATTCTTTGTGGAAATGGAGTGTAATGTTTCTGAGACTGTGCCAGTGACCTGTGGTGTACACCAAGGTTAAATTCTTGGGCCACTCTTATTTAATTTATATATGATTCCTCTGGGTGAAATCATGCATACTTATGGGATATCTTACCACAGCTATGCAGATGACACTCAGATCTATATGGCTCTTTGCCCAAATTACTACGGTCCCCTAGACTCACTGTGTAAATGCCTTGAGCACATAAACAAATGGATGAAACACAACTTTCTGCAATTAAATAAAGACAAAACGGAGATTATTTTATTTGGGAACAGCAATGAAAGACACAGACTAGCTGCCTATCTGGAATCGAGAGCCCTAAAATCTTAAGAACTAGTACGTAACCTTGGTGTACTAATGGACTCTGATCTCACCTTTAGCAGTCATGTCAAAGCTGTCACCAATTCAGCTTTCTATCACCTCAAAAACATCAACAAAATCAGAGATTTTCTGGCAAAAGCAGACCTGGAGAAACTCATCCACGCCTTCGTTTCTAGTAGGATTGATTACTGTAATGGGCTCCTAACTGGACTCCCAAAAGAGACAATCAAACAACTTCAGCTGATTCAAAACACAGCTGCCAGAGTTCTCACTAGGAGTAAAAGAAGGGAGCACATCACTCCCATCCTTAAATCCTTACTCTGGATACCCGTATGTTACAGAATAGACTTTAAGGTACTATTACTGGTCTATAAATGTCTTAATAGTGCAGGACCCAGTATATTTATTGGATGTGCTCCAACAATATGAGCCGAGCAGAACTCTCAGATCATTAGGAACTGGTCAGTTAGTGCAGCCTAAGGTAAAAACTAAACACGGAGAGGCGGTGTTTAGCTACTATGCTGCTCAGAAATGGAACCAGTTGACAGAGAGCATTATAAGAGCCCCAACACTAGATACTTTTAAATCCAAACTGAAAACCTTCATGTTTGAGCAGGTCTTCAGCTCAGTTTAATTACCTTTACTCTGTAAAGGCAATTTTATTTTCATTAATTTAATTTCTATTGTTTTAATCATGCTTCCTATTGTAGCATACTTTTATCCTAATTTAATTTTTTTCCATCTCTTAAATGTGATTAATTTCTTTTAAATCTATTGTTTTAATCAAGTCTTTTATTTACATTTTTCTGTGTATTCTTTTCATTTGTAAAGCACTTTGACCGTTGTGTATGAAAGGTGCTATATAAATAAACTTGCCTTACCTTGCTATCAGGGACGCTGCTGTTGAGCCATGTTTCAATGAAGATCAGCATGTTGCAATCTCTGATCCATCTGTTGGTGGTGATATGCAGCCAAAGTTCATCCATTTTGTTCGCCAGGGACGGAACATTTGCGAGAAAAATGCTGGGTCGACAGCCTGTGAGGTGTTAACTTTAGCCTAGCTCTTAGCCCACCTCGTTTCTCCCGCCTTTGTTTATGGTCTCGACGCCGTCTGTGAGTCCTTCCGGTCGGCTTAGCCGGGTTGATAGCCACCTAGTGTCCTGCATACCTCCGGAGCGAGCCACAGATTGTCGATAAAGTTGTTGCAGGCAAAAGGCTGGATGTCCAAATGTTGTTGTCGTCTGTATGAGATGTCCGCCAGACTGATCTTGATGAGTAGACTTGTGATAAGTAGAAAAATTACTACTAATTTTAGTGTGCGTGTATACATCCGTCTTTAGTGTGCGTGTATACATCCGTCTGTGTATGCCTGTTCGCTTGTGTTCTTATTGTGTGTGTTTTTCTCTGTTGTCCATATCACCTATTCCTTATCTCATTGTGTTCCTTGTTGTTGTCTGTCTAGCATTTTTGTCAGAACTTAAGTGTTCTAAAGTTCATATTATATGTAATAAATGCTCGATCTGAAGCCTGCTGTCAAATTTGCAGCAGCACTGTATTGAGCTGGGGACCTGGGGAGATTGAAGACCAGTCGTGCTGAATCTGCTGAGCATTCTGAATCATTGGCTCCATGCTGCCAAGGCTAACAAGCTATCATCAGTTTTAATTCTTCTAGATCTTTCTGCAGTCGTTGACCCTGTCAACCACAACATCCTCCTCTCTGTTCTTTCTAGCCTCGGTGTGACTGGCTCTGCTTGGAAATGGTTCCAGTCATATCTTGAACACCGTTCCTATCAATCAGGTAACATGGAGAGGATCTACATCCAATCCATGTCAACTTTCCACTGGAGTCCCCCAAGGCTCAGTCCTAGGCCCTCTTCTATTTTCTTTATATACTCGTTCCCTTGGTGACATTATTTTGTCTCATGGTTTCTCTTATCATTGCTATGCTGATGACACCCAGCTAATTCTTTCCTTCCCTCATTCTGACACCCAGGTTTTTAGGCATATCTCAGCATGCTTGGCAGATATTGCTTCATGGATGACTGCTCACCACTTGAAGCTCAACCCTAGCAAAACTGAGCTTCTGTACATTCCAGGAACCCCAAACCCACACAACGACCTCACAGTTTCCTTTGAGAACACCTTGTTAACACCACCAGAAACTGCTCGAAGTCTGGGTGTAATGTTGGACAACTAGTTGTCCTTCTCAACACATGTTTCAAAACTGACTAGATCCTGCAGATTTCTCCTCTGCAACATACGGAGAATACGACCCTTCCTTTCACAGGAAGCTACTCAAGTGCTTGTGCAGTCTCTAGTAATATCCAAGTTGGACTACTGCAATTGCCTACTTGCAGGTCTTCCTCTACGGGTCATCAGACCTCTACAGCTATTTCAGAATGCTGCAGCACGACTGGTCTTCAATCTCCCCAAGTTCTCACATGTGACTCCTCTGCTACGCTCTCTTCACTGGCTTCCAGTAGCGGCACGCATCAGATATAAAACCTTGATGCTTGCTTACAAAGCCAAAAATGGACTGGCCCCTCCCTACATGATGTCCATGGTGAAAAGCCGATCCGTACAGCGAACACTCAGAACCTCAAGCTTGGCTCAACTCGAAACTCCATGCTTAAAGTCTCATGGAAGACAAAGCTCCAGACTATTCTCCATCCTGGCTCCAAGATGGTGGAATGATCTTCCATTAGCTGCTAGGACTGCAAAGTCTATAGCTATCTTCAAGCGTAGACTGAAGACTCACCAGTTTGTTGTTCTTAAAATGTATGACTGTCTATGGTTATTTGTGCTTCTTGGAAAACGTCTAACTTGCAAAACACTAGGTAATGACATTGACTTCTGTAGTTTAGTAGTAGTTTGACTCAATGGTATCTTGAATTCTGGCCTATACGTACTATTAACTAGGATGAATTCTGTGATCAGATGCAAAGCACTTTGTAAGTCGCTCTGGATAAGAGCATCTGCTAAATGCCATAAATGTAAATGTAAACAAGTGTAGCACAATGAGATAAGGAATAGGTGATATGGACAACAGAGAAAAACACACACACTAACAACACAAGCGAACAGACATACACAGACGGACGTATACACGCACACTAAAGAGCCAGCATGATTCAGGGTCTGTATCATGACAATAAAAAGTAAAACCAGAGAAAATAATAATTTTGTTGCTGTCTTTTAATTTTTTTCCAGAGCTGTACATATCAATATAATATAATGCAACAACACTTCTTGACTCCAAAATCTGAGTTGATTTCAGTAGAGTCATCCCCAAAACCTTACAGACATGCATGTTAAGCTTTATGTTGTTTGTGATTATACAGATGTAGGTCGTAACCAGGCACAGGTAAATAAGCTTGATATTGAAGAGTGTTCCTGAACAAATTTATGAATGCTTTATTAGTCTTGATGTAATGCAATTAGTATTATTCAGGTGTGGAAGAATTTTCAGACAGGCCCTAACCAATATCCTATTAAATCTTTCGTTACTCTCAAAGGATCAGGAGATTATTTATCCTTAAATGTTTTATAAAAAACAATTTCTTATTTATAGCATAAGAAATGAATGAATATACTAAATCTCATCTTTAAAGACATATATGAAGTCTTTATGATATGATAATATACATTGTATTTGTTGCATGTTTTATCCACAACTGGGAATCAAAAATGGTTATATTCATATTATTGTACATAATGTGTGAGTTTTATGGTCAGGACTGTGGTTAGAAGTGCAGTACAGCTGAAAGCAGAAGAGATGCGAGAGACGTCCACAGCAGAAGAAAAGAGCTGGCCAAGAACGGAGCCACGGAGTTGGTTAGAGATGCTCCTGTGGAGACCACATACATGCATTATAAAACTAATATAACAATAAATATAACAACAAATACAGGTTGACATTTTAAATAAAACATCACGGCTGTCAGTATTTTGAGCATAGACCTACAACACGTATTGAGCAAATTTGAAAATTTTGATAACTGACACAGCAAAGCAAGCAGCTCCCAGGGATGTTCGCGAACTGACTCCCAAGGAGGAGATGTGCACTAACTGCCTGCCCAAGGAAGGTAAACCTGGCTTTATATAAAGTAATACTTAATTATCTCGTTCGCACGCGTTAATTATCTTGTTCGCACGCGTTAATAAAGCATGGCCACGCGTCATTATATTTTTTACATGATGTCACCTTACTGGCTCCGTAGATAGAAGTATTTAACACTAGGCCTCCCACCACACTTTTTTTTACCTGGCCTCCACCAGGGGGCAGTTGTTCTGGGGACATTTGCATCCCATTAGGCCACCCTTTGTTATGTACATGCAGCCACGTATAGGTAGACGGGGAGTGGGTGATGGTGTGAAAAATGTGGATTCATTGACTCAGATGGAGAACAAAAAACCCTGGCCTCCCCTTGGGGAGACTGAGGGAGATTGTATGTGTGTGTATATGTGTGTAGGTGTATGTGTGGGTACATATATGAGTGTGTTGCACATATGGGATGAAGGTGTGTGGGTGTATGTGTGTGAGGGTGAATATATGGGAGGAATGTGTGTGGGTGTATATGTGTGTGAGGGTGTATACACGTGTGTGTGTGTGTGTGTGTGTGTGTGTGTGTGTGTGTGTGTGTGTGTGGACACCACATTTTAGGCTATTGTAGTCTGTGATTGTGTAAGGCACCTCTTCCAGAGGACCATTTCTTCTGGACCTGCGTATTCCCACCCCACCTCCACCCCCCACACATACAAACACACACAGGCAGGCATGTTACCCAGAGGTCAATGAGGTGGGCCTGCTGTCATGGCCTCACCCGTCTCCTCACCACTGTCTGTCCCTCAGTTTTTACTGCACTTTACACATTGAGGGCTTTTGAGGGGACGGTGTGGATGAACACTGACGAGTGGCTGACCATGAACACTGAACACTGACCCTCTTTTCTCTCCTCCTCTTTTCTCTGTATGGTCCACCTAACCCCAATTATTTTTTTCATTATTATTTTTTTCATTATTGTACTGTATTGTACAGAATTGTTTTCTTTCGATTCTTACATAAAAATAAAGTTGTCCTGCAAAGGAGGGGGGCGGGGGCATGGGGGGGGGCAAAAAAAAGAGAGTAGTGACTGAAATCTCTTCTGGTAAGATGTCCTAAATGTCCTATTTTTGTTTGCCGGTTTTGGCTGTTGTGTTTTTGGAAGAGACACACTGTAAAAAGTACCATCTTGATAAGTTAAAATTGCTCAAGATTATTATTCTCTTTCAAGTAGCTGGGGTTTTTTTGTATAAATGTATGTAAAATATCTTTACCTATTGGCAGTTTTTCAAAAAACAAAAACTACTGAAAATAAGGTAAAAAAAAATCAGTGCCATTTTGAATAATCAATATGCCACTTATATGTCACTATAATTCAAATATTATGTTTGTGTCAATTTCACATTATTTCAACCTTTCACTAATCAAATCTCAAACATATCCTGAGATGAGCAGACTTCTTGCAAAAGAGGTTGCAGTCTCATGAGGCAGCCAAAGGTGTGTATTGAAAGGTGTGTCAACAGCAACCACCCACAGCTGACACACGCCTCTTTTACATAACACTGGAGGTAAGAAGGGCTTATCACACCTACCAACTCCTGTAGTTTGACATGAGATGGGAGTGAAAGGTATTTCTGTCAAAAGCAGGGGGCTTGGGAGTGAAAGGTATTTCTGTCTAAAGCAGGGGGCTTGGAAGTTCTAGTGGTTAAATGATGGTAAAACTTCTATTATTAACATGATGAGGACAGTGAAATGCATGAGAATTTTTACTGTGCACTAGAAGAATTGGTGGAGTTACCAGCTCTGTTGGAGTTAATGATGTGTAAAGACATGATGCGGTTTAAAAAGCCACCGGGGTTGGTAGAATTGGATGACTGAGAGGCAACTGATGTTGAAGCTGTAATACATAAGGTCAAGGAAGTAGATATCATTATGTTCCTGAGATAACAATTTGAGATCAACAATGACAGAACAAATACAGGACGACATTTTAAATAAAATGACACGGCTGTCAATCAACATGTTTTCTATCCACTCACTCTTATTAGAAGAATTGGTGGAGTTGATGGTGCTTGTAGAGTTGACTGTATTTGTAGAGTTGCCACTGGCTTTGGAGTTGCCTGTGTTTGTAGAGTTGGCAGAGTTGGTAGAATTAGATGCTTGAGGGGCAACTGATGTTAAAGCTATTATTTATAACGGCAAGGACGTAAATATAGTTGCATTCCTGAGATAATTATTTAAGACCAGTTATGAGTTGTCATATAGAAGATGTCATTTTAAATCAAAGCACACCCATCACGGATGTCAATGTTTCAAGTATTGGCCTACAATTCACATTGAAGAAGATTTGTAAACTGTGCTTATTGCAGCATAAAATATAACATGAAGTATAAGAAGTGATTTCAGAATGGAAATGATGGTAAAACCTGTTATTGAAATTATGACAACATCAGTGAGATACATCAGCATGTTTACTATCCACTCACTGTTATTAGAAGAATTGGTGAAGTTGCCAGTGCTTGTAGAGTTGACTGTGTTTGTAGAGTTGCCACTGGGTTTGGAGTTGCCTGTGTTTGTAGAGTTGCCTGTGTTTGAAGAGTTGGCAGCGTTGGTAGAATCAGATGCTTGAGAAGCAACTGATGTTAAAGATATTATTCATAATGGCAAGGACGTAAATATCGTTGCATTCCTGAGATAATTATTTAAGATCAGTTATGAGTTGTCAAATACATGATGTCATTTTAAATCAAAGTACACCCATCACCGCTGTCAATATTTCAAGTATTGGCTTACGCATCATATTGAAGAAGATTTGTAAACTGTGCTTATTGCAGCAGAAAATATAACATGAAGTGTAAGAAGTGATTCCAGAATGGAAATGATGGTAAAACCTGTTACTGAAATCATGACAACAGTGAGATACATCAGCATGTTTACTATCCACTCACTGTTGTTAGAAGAATTGGTAAAGTTGCCAGTGCTTGTAGAGTTGACTGTGTTTGTAGAGTTGCCACTGGGTTTGGAGTTGCCTGTGTTTGTAGAATTGCCTATGTTTGAAGAATTGAGAGAGTTAGGTAGAATTAGATGCTTGAGAGGCAACTGATGTTAAAGCTATTATTCATAACGGCAAGGACGAAAATATCGTTGCATTCCTGAGATAATTATTTAAGATCAGTTATGAGTTGTCAAATACATGATGTCATTTAAAATCAATTTACACCCATCACGGCTGTCAATATTTCCAGGATTGGCCTACGCATCATATTGAAGAAGACTTGTAAACTTATAACATGAAGTATAAGAAGTGATTTCAGAATGGAAATGATGAAAATCACTTTATTGAAATCATGACAACAGTGAGATACATCAGCATGTTTACTATCCACTCACTGTTATTAGAAGAATTGGTAAAGTTGCCAGTGCTTGTAGAGTTGACTGTGTTTGTAGAGTTGCCACTGGGTTTGGAGTTGCCTGTGTTTGTAGAATTGCCTATGTTTGAAGAATTGAAAGAGTTAGGTAGAATTAGATGCTTGAGAGGCAACTGATGTTAAAGCCATTATTCATAACGGCAAGGACGTAAATATAGTTGCATTCCTGAGATAATTATTTAAGATTAGTTATGAGTTGTCAAATACATGATGTCATTTTAAATCAAAGCACTCCCATCACAGATGTCAATGTTTCAAGTATTGGCCTACAATTCACATTGACGAAGATTTGTAAACTGTGCTTATTGCAGCATAAAATATAACATGAAGTATAAGAAGTGATTCCAGAATGGAAATGATGATAAAACCTGTTATTGAAATCATGACAACATCAGTGAGATACATCAGCATGTTTACTATCCACTCACTGTTATTAGAAGAATTTGTGAAGTTGCCAGTGCTTGTAGAGTTGACTGTGTTTGTAGAGTTGCCACTGGGTTTGGAGTTGCCTGTGTTTGTAGAGTTGCCTGCGTTTGAAGAGTTGGCAGCATTGGTAGAATCAGATGCTTGAGAGGCAACTGATGTTAAAGCTATTTTTCATAATGGCAAGGACGTAAATATCGTTGCATTCCTGAGATAATTATTTTAGATCAGTTATGAGTTGTCAAATACATTATGTCATTTTAAATCAAAGTACACCCATCACCGCTGTCAATATTTCCAGGATTGGCTTACGCATCATAATGAAGAAGACTTGTAAACTTATAACATGAAGTATAAGAAGTGATTTCAGAATGGAAACGATGAAAATCACTTTATTGAAATCATGACAACAGTGAGATACATCAGCATGTTTACTATCCACTCACTGTTATTAGAAGAATTGGTAAAGTTGCCAGTGCTTGTAGAGTTGACTGTGTTTGTAGAGTTGCCACTGGGTTTGGAGTTGCCTGTGTTTGTAGAGTTGCCTGTGTTTGTAGAGTTGCCTATGTTTGAAGAATTGAGAGAGTTAGGTAGAATTAGATGCTTGAGAGGCAACTGATGTTAAAGCTATTATTTATAACGGCAAGGACGTAAATATCGTTGCATTCCTGAGATAATTATTTAAGATTAGTTATGAGTTGTCAAATACATGATGTCATTTTAAATCAAAGTACACCCATCACTGCTGTCAATATTTCAAGTATTGGCTTACGCACCATATTGAAGAAGATTTGTAAACTGTGCTTATTGCAGCAGAAAATATAACATGAAGTGTAAGAAGTGATTCCAGAATGGAAATGATGGTAAAACCTGTTATTGAAATCATGACAACATCAGTGAGATACATCAGCATGTTTACTATCCACTCACTGTTATTAGAAGAATTGGTGAAGTTGCCAGTGCTTGTAGAGTTGACAGTGTTTGTAGAGTTGCCACTGGGTTTGGAGTTGCCTGTGTTTGTAGAGTTGCCTGCGTTTGAAGAGTTGGCAGCATTGGTAGAATCAGATGCTTGAGAGGCAACTGATGTTAAAGCTATTTTTCATAATGGCAAGGACGTAAATATCGTTGCATTCCTGAGATAATTATTTTAGATCAGTTATGAGTTGTCAAATACATTATGTCATTTTAAATCAAAGTACACCCATCACCGCTGTCAATATTTCCAGGATTGGCTTACGCATCATATTGAAGAAGACTTGTAAACTTATAACATGAAGTATAAGAAGTGATTTCAGAATGGAAACGATGAAAATCACTTTATTGAAATCATGACAACAGTGAGATACATCAGCATGTTTACTATCCACTCACTGTTATTAGAAGAATTGGTAAAGTTGCCAGTGCTTGTAGAGTTGACTGTGTTTGTAGAGTTGCCACTGGGTTTGGAGTTGCCTGTGTTTGCAGAGTTGCCTGTGTTTGTAGAATTGCCTATGTTTGAAGAATTGAGAGAGTTAGGTAGAATTAGATGCTTGAGAGGCAACTGATGTTATAGCTATTATTTATAACGGCAAGGACGTAAATATCGTTGTATTCCTGAGATAATTATTTAAGATTAGTTATGAGTTGTCAAATACATGATGTCATTTTAAATCAAAGTACACCCATCACCGCTGTCAATATTTCAAGTATTGGCTTACGCACCATATTGAAGAAGATTTGTAAACTGTGCTTATTGCAGCAGAAAATATAACATGAAGTGTAAGAAGTGATTCCAGAATGGAAATGATGGTAAAACCTGTTATTGAAATCATGACAACATCAGTGAGATACATCAGCATGTTTACTATCCACTCACTGTTATTAGAAGAATTTGTGAAGTTGCCAGTGCTTGTAGAGTTGACTGTGTTTGTAGAGTTGCCACTGGGTTTGGAGTTGCCTGTGTTTGTAGAGTTGCCTGTGTTTGAAGAGTTGGCAGCGTTGGTAGAATCAGATGCTTGAGAAGCAACTGATGTTAAAGATATTATTCATAATGGCAAGGACGTAAATATCGTTGCATTCCTGAGATAATTATTTAAGATCAGTTATGAGTTGTCAAATACATGATGTCATTTTAAATCAAAGTACACCCATCACCGCTGTCAATATTTCAAGTATTGGCTTACGCATCATATTGAAGAAGATTTGTAAACTGTGCTTATTGCAGCAGAAAATATAACATGAAGTGTAAGAAGTGATTCCAGAATGGAAATGATGGTAAAACCTGTTACTGAAATCATGACAACAGTGAGATACATCAGCATGTTTACTATCCACTCACTGTTGTTAGAAGAATTGGTAAAGTTGCCAGTGCTTGTAGAGTTGACTGTGTTTGTAGAGTTGCCACTGGGTTTGGAGTTGCCTGTGTTTGTAGAATTGCCTATGTTTGAAGAATTGAGAGAGTTAGGTAGAATTAGATGCTTGAGAGGCAACTGATGTTAAAGCTATTATTCATAACGGCAAGGACGAAAATATCGTTGCATTCCTGAGATAATTATTTAAGATCAGTTATGAGTTGTCAAATACATGATGTCATTTAAAATCAATTTACACCCATCACGGCTGTCAATATTTCCAGGATTGGCCTACGCATCATATTGAAGAAGACTTGTAAACTTATAACATGAAGTATAAGAAGTGATTTCAGAATGGAAATGATGAAAATCACTTTATTGAAATCATGACAACAGTGAGATACATCAGCATGTTTACTATCCACTCACTGTTATTAGAAGAATTGGTAAAGTTGCCAGTGCTTGTAGAGTTGACTGTGTTTGTAGAGTTGCCACTGGGTTTGGAGTTGCCTGTGTTTGTAGAATTGCCTATGTTTGAAGAATTGAAAGAGTTAGGTAGAATTAGATGCTTGAGAGGCAACTGATGTTAAAGCCATTATTCATAACGGCAAGGACGTAAATATAGTTGCATTCCTGAGATAATTATTTAAGATTAGTTATGAGTTGTCAAATACATGATGTCATTTTAAATCAAAGCACTCCCATCACAGATGTCAATGTTTCAAGTATTGGCCTACAATTCACATTGACGAAGATTTGTAAACTGTGCTTATTGCAGCATAAAATATAACATGAAGTATAAGAAGTGATTCCAGAATGGAAATGATGGTAAAACCTGTTATTGAAATCATGACAACATCAGTGAGATACATCAGCATGTTTACTATCCACTCACTGTTATTAGAAGAATTTGTGAAGTTGCCAGTGCTTGTAGAGTTGACTGTGTTTGTAGAGTTGCCACTGGGTTTGGAGTTGCCTGTGTTTGTAGAGTTGCCTGCGTTTGAAGAGTTGGCAGCATTGGTAGAATCAGATGCTTGAGAGGCAACTGATGTTAAAGCTATTTTTCATAATGGCAAGGACGTAAATATTGTTGCATTCCTGAGATAATTATTTTAGATCAGTTATGAGTTGTCAAATACATTATGTCATTTTAAATCAAAGTACACCCATCACCGCTGTCAATATTTCCAGGATTGGCTTACGCATCATATTGAAGAAGACTTGTAAACTTATAACATGAAGTATAAGAAGTGATTTCAGAATGGAAACGATGAAAATCACTTTATTGAAATCATGACAACAGTGAGATACATCAGCATGTTTACTATCCACTCACTGTTATTAGAAGAATTGGTAAAGTTGCCAGTGCTTGTAGAGTTGACTGTGTTTGTAGAGTTGCCACTGGGTTTGGAGTTGCCTGTGTTTGTAGAGTTGCCTGTGTTTGTAGAGTTGCCTATGTTTGAAGAATTGAGAGAGTTAGGTAGAATTAGATGCTTGAGAGGCAACTGATGTTAAAGCTATTATTTATAACGGCAAGGACGTAAATATCGTTGCATTCCTGAGATAATTATTTAAGATTAGTTATGAGTTGTCAAATACATGATGTCATTTTAAATCAAAGTACACCCATCACTGCTGTCAATATTTCAAGTATTGGCTTACGCACCATATTGAAGAAGATTTGTAAACTGTGCTTATTGCAGCAGAAAATATAACATGAAGTGTAAGAAGTGATTCCAGAATGGAAATGATGGTAAAACCTGTTATTGAAATCATGACAACATCAGTGAGATACATCAGCATGTTTACTATCCACTCACTGTTATTAGAAGAATTTGTGAAGTTGCCAGTGCTTGTAGAGTTGACTGTGTTTGTAGAGTTGCCACTGGGTTTGGAGTTGCCTGTGTTTGTAGAGTTGCCTGCGTTTGAAGAGTTGGCAGCATTGGTAGAATCAGATGCTTGAGAGGCAACTGATGTTAAAGCTATTTTTCATAATGGCAAGGACGTAAATATCGTTGCATTCCTGAGATAATTATTTTAGATCAGTTATGAGTTGTCAAATACATTATGTCATTTTAAATCAAAGTACACCCATCACCGCTGTCAATATTTCCAGGATTGGCTTACGCATCATATTGAAGAAGACTTGTAAACTTATAACATGAAGTATAAGAAGTGATTTCAGAATGGAAACGATGAAAATCACTTTATTGAAATCATGACAACAGTGAGATACATCAGCATGTTTACTATCCACTCACTGTTATTAGAAGAATTGGTAAAGTTGCCAGTGCTTGTAGAGTTGACTGTGTTTGTAGAGTTGCCACTGGGTTTGGAGTTGCCTGTGTTTGTAGAGTTGCCTGTGTTTGTAGAGTTGCCTATGTTTGAAGAATTGAGAGAGTTAGGTAGAATTAGATGCTTGAGAGGCAACTGATGTTAAAGCTATTATTTATAACGGCAAGGACGTAAATATAGTTGCATTCCTGAGATAATTATTTAAGATTAGTTATGAGTTGTCAAATACATGATGTCATTTTAAATCAAAGCACTCCCATCACAGATGTCAATGTTTCAAGTATTGGCCTACAATTCACATTGACGAAGATTTGTAAACTGTGCTTATTGCAGCATAAAATATAACATGAAGTGTAAGAAGTGATTCCAGAATGGAAATGATGGTAAAACCTGTTATTGAAATCATGACAACATCAGTGAGATACATCAGCATGTTTACTATCCACTCACTGTTATTAGAAGAATTTGTGAAGTTGCCAGTGCTTGTAGAGTTGACTGTGTTTGTAGAGTTGCCACTGGGTTTGGAGTTGCCTGTGTTTGTAGAGTTGCCTGCATTTGAAGAGTTGGCAGCATTGGTAGAATCAGATGCTTGAGAGGCAACTGATGTTAAAGCTATTTTTCATAATGGCAAGGACGTAAATATTGTTGCATTCCTGAGATAATTATTTTAGATCAGTTATGAGTTGTCAAATACATTATGTCATTTTAAATCAAAGTACACCCATCACCGCTGTCAATATTTCCAGGATTGGCTTACGCATCATATTGAAGAAGACTTGTAAACTTATAACATGAAGTATAAGAAGTGATTTCAGAATGGAAACGATGAAAATCACTTTATTGAAATCATGACAACAGTGAGATACATCAGCATGTTTACTATCCACTCACTGTTATTAGAAGAATTGGTAAAGTTGCCAGTGCTTGTAGAGTTGACTGTGTTTGTAGAGTTGCCACTGGGTTTGGAGTTGCCTGTGTTTGTAGAATTGCCTATGTTTGAAGAATTGAAAGAGTTAGGTAGAATTAGATGCTTGAGAGGCAACTGATGTTAAAGCCATTATTCATAACGGCAAGGACGTAAATATAGTTGCATTCCTGAGATAATTATTTAAGATTAGTTATGAGTTGTCAAATACATGATGTCATTTTAAATCAAAGCACTCCCATCACAGATGTCAATGTTTCAAGTATTGGCCTACAATTCACATTGACGAAGATTTGTAAACTGTGCTTATTGCAGCATAAAATATAACATGAAGTATAAGAAGTGATTCCAGAATGGAAATGATGGTAAAACCTGTTATTGAAATCATGACAACATCAGTGAGATACATCAGCATGTTTACTATCCACTCACTGTTATTAGAAGAATTTGTGAAGTTGCCAGTGCTTGTAGAGTTGACTGTGTTTGTAGAGTTGCCACTGGGTTTGGAGTTGCCTGTGTTTGTAGAGTTGCCTGCGTTTGAAGAGTTGGCAGCATTGGTAGAATCAGATGCTTGAGAGGCAACTGATGTTAAAGCTATTTTTCATAATGGCAAGGACGTAAATATTGTTGCATTCCTGAGATAATTATTTTAGATCAGTTATGAGTTGTCAAATACATTATGTCATTTTAAATCAAAGTACACCCATCACCGCTGTCAATATTTCCAGGATTGGCTTACGCATCATATTGAAGAAGACTTGTAAACTTATAACATGAAGTATAAGAAGTGATTTCAGAATGGAAACGATGAAAATCACTTTATTGAAATCATGACAACAGTGAGATACATCAGCATGTTTACTATCCACTCACTGTTATTAGAAGAATTGGTAAAGTTGCCAGTGCTTGTAGAGTTGACTGTGTTTGTAGAGTTGCCACTGGGTTTGGAGTTGCCTGTGTTTGTAGAGTTGCCTGTGTTTGTAGAGTTGCCTATGTTTGAAGAATTGAGAGAGTTAGGTAGAATTAGATGCTTGAGAGGCAACTGATGTTAAAGCTATTATTTATAACGGCAAGGACGTAAATATCGTTGCATTCCTGAGATAATTATTTAAGATTAGTTATGAGTTGTCAAATACATGATGTCATTTTAAATCAAAGTACACCCATCACTGCTGTCAATATTTCAAGTATTGGCTTACGCACCATATTGAAGAAGATTTGTAAACTGTGCTTATTGCAGCAGAAAATATAACATGAAGTGTAAGAAGTGATTCCAGAATGGAAATGATGGTAAAACCTGTTATTGAAATCATGACAACATCAGTGAGATACATCAGCATGTTTACTATCCACTCACTGTTATTAGAAGAATTTGTGAAGTTGCCAGTGCTTGTAGAGTTGACTGTGTTTGTAGAGTTGCCACTGGGTTTGGAGTTGCCTGTGTTTGTAGAGTTGCCTGCGTTTGAAGAGTTGGCAGCATTGGTAGAATCAGATGCTTGAGAGGCAACTGATGTTAAAGCTATTTTTCATAATGGCAAGGACGTAAATATCGTTGCATTCCTGAGATAATTATTTTAGATCAGTTATGAGTTGTCAAATACATTATGTCATTTTAAATCAAAGTACACCCATCACCGCTGTCAATATTTCCAGGATTGGCTTACGCATCATATTGAAGAAGACTTGTAAACTTATAACATGAAGTATAAGAAGTGATTTCAGAATGGAAACGATGAAAATCACTTTATTGAAATCATGACAACAGTGAGATACATCAGCATGTTTACTATCCACTCACTGTTATTAGAAGAATTGGTAAAGTTGCCAGTGCTTGTAGAGTTGACTGTGTTTGTAGAGTTGCCACTGGGTTTGGAGTTGCCTGTGTTTGTAGAGTTGCCTGTGTTTGTAGAGTTGCCTATGTTTGAAGAATTGAGAGAGTTAGGTAGAATTAGATGCTTGAGAGGCAACTGATGTTAAAGCTATTATTTATAACGGCAAGGACGTAAATATAGTTGCATTCCTGAGATAATTATTTAAGATTAGTTATGAGTTGTCAAATACATGATGTCATTTTAAATCAAAGCACTCCCATCACAGATGTCAATGTTTCAAGTATTGGCCTACAATTCACATTGACGAAGATTTGTAAACTGTGCTTATTGCAGCATAAAATATAACATGAAGTGTAAGAAGTGATTCCAGAATGGAAATGATGGTAAAACCTGTTATTGAAATCATGACAACATCAGTGAGATACATCAGCATGTTTACTATCCACTCACTGTTATTAGAAGAATTTGTGAAGTTGCCAGTGCTTGTAGAGTTGACTGTGTTTGTAGAGTTGCCACTGGGTTTGGAGTTGCCTGTGTTTGTAGAGTTGCCTGCATTTGAAGAGTTGGCAGCATTGGTAGAATCAGATGCTTGAGAGGCAACTGATGTTAAAGCTATTTTTCATAATGGCAAGGACGTAAATATTGTTGCATTCCTGAGATAATTATTTTAGATCAGTTATGAGTTGTCAAATACATTATGTCATTTTAAATCAAAGTACACCCATCACCGCTGTCAATATTTCCAGGATTGGCTTACGCATCATATTGAAGAAGACTTGTAAACTTATAACATGAAGTATAAGAAGTGATTTCAGAATGGAAACGATGAAAATCACTTTATTGAAATCATGACAACAGTGAGATACATCAGCATGTTTACTATCCACTCACTGTTATTAGAAGAATTGGTAAAGTTGCCAGTGCTTGTAGAGTTGACTGTGTTTGTAGAGTTGCCACTGGGTTTGGAGTTGCCTGTGTTTGTAGAGTTGCCTGTGTTTGTAGAATTGCCTATGTTTGAAGAATTGAGAGAGTTAGGTAGAATTAGATGCTTGAGAGGCAACTGATGTTATAGCTATTATTTATAACAGCAAGGACGTAAATATCGTTGTATTCCTGAGATAATTATTTAAGATTAGTTATGAGTTGTCAAATACATGATGTCATTTTAAATCAAAGTACACCCATCACCGCTGTCAATATTTCAAGTATTGGCTTATGCACCATATTGAAGAAGATTTGTAAACTGTGCTTATTGCAGCAGAAAATATAACATGAAGTGTAAGAAGTGATTCCAGAATGGAAATGATGGTAAAACCTGTTATTGAAATCATGACAACATCAGTGAGATACATCAGCATGTTTACTATCCACTCACTGTTATTAGAAGAATTGGTGAAGTTGCCAGTGCTTGTAGAGTTGACTGTGTTTGTAGAGTTGCCACTGGGTTTGGAGTTGCCTGTGTTTGTAGAGTTGCCTATGTTTGAAGAATTAAGAGAGTTAGGTAGAATTAGATGCTGGAGAGGCAACTGATGTTAAAGCTATTATTCATAACGGCAAGGACGAAAATATCGTTGCATTCCTGAGATAATTATTTAAGATCAGTTATGAGTTGTCAAATACATGATGTCATTTTAAATCAATTTACACCCATCACGGCTGTCAATATTTCCAGGATTGGCCTACGCATCATATTGAAGAAGACTTGTAAACTTATAACATGAAGTATAAGAAGTGATTTCAGAATGGAAACGATGAAAATCACTTTATTGAAATCATGACAACAGTGAGATACATCAGCATGTTTACTATCCACTCACTGTTATTAGAAGAATTGGTAAAGTTGCCAGTGCTTGTAGAGTTGACTGTGTTTGTAGAGTTGCCACTGGGTTTGGAGTTGCCTGTGTTTGTAGAATTGCCTATGTTTGAAGAATTGAGAGAGTTAGGTAGAATTAGATGCTTGAGAGGCAACTGATGTTAAAGCTATTATTCATAACGGCAAGGACGAAAATATCGTTGCATTCCTGAGATAATTATTTAAGATCAGTTATGAGTTGTCAAATACATGATGTCATTTAAAATCAATTTACACCCATCACGGCTGTCAATATTTCCAGGATTGGCCTACGCATCATATTGAAGAAGACTTGTAAACTTATAACATGAAGTATAAGAAGTGATTTCAGAATGGAAATGATGAAAATCACTTTATTGAAATCATGACAACAGTGAGATACATCAGCATGTTTACTATCCACTCACTGTTATTAGAAGAATTGGTAAAGTTGCCAGTGCTTGTAGAGTTGACTGTGTTTGTAGAGTTGCCACTGGGTTTGGAGTTGCCTGTGTTTGTAGAATTGCCTATGTTTGAAGAATTGAAAGAGTTAGGTAGAATTAGATGCTTGAGAGGCAACTGATGTTAAAGCCATTATTCATAACGGCAAGGACGTAAATATAGTTGCATTCCTGAGATAATTATTTAAGATTAGTTATGAGTTGTCAAATACATGATGTCATTTTAAATCAAAGCACTCCCATCACAGATGTCAATGTTTCAAGTATTGGCCTACAATTCACATTGACGAAGATTTGTAAACTGTGCTTATTGCAGCATAAAATATAACATGAAGTATAAGAAGTGATTCCAGAATGGAAATGATGGTAAAACCTGTTATTGAAATCATGACAACATCAGTGAGATACATCAGCATGTTTACTATCCACTCACTGTTATTAGAAGAATTTGTGAAGTTGCCAGTGCTTGTAGAGTTGACTGTGTTTGTAGAGTTGCCACTGGGTTTGGAGTTGCCTGTGTTTGTAGAGTTGCCTGCGTTTGAAGAGTTGGCAGCATTGGTAGAATCAGATGCTTGAGAGGCAACTGATGTTAAAGCTATTTTTCATAATGGCAAGGACGTAAATATTGTTGCATTCCTGAGATAATTATTTTAGATCAGTTATGAGTTGTCAAATACATTATGTCATTTTAAATCAAAGTACACCCATCACCGCTGTCAATATTTCCAGGATTGGCTTACGCATCATATTGAAGAAGATTTGTAAACTGTGCTTATTGCAGCAGAAAATATAACATGAAGTGTAAGAAGTGATTCCAGAATGGAAATGATGGTAAAACCTGTTATTGAAATCATGACAACATCAGTGAGATACATCAGCATGTTTACTATCCACTCACTGTTATTAGAAGAATTTGTGAAGTTGCCAGTGCTTGTAGAGTTGACTGTGTTTGTAGAGTTGCCACTGGGTTTGGAGTTGCCTGTGTTTGTAGAGTTGCCTGCGTTTGAAGAGTTGGCAGCATTGGTAGAATCAGATGCTTGAGAGGCAACTGATGTTAAAGCTATTTTTCATAATGGCAAGGACGTAAATATCGTTGCATTCCTGAGATAATTATTTTAGATCAGTTATGAGTTGTCAAATACATTATGTCATTTTAAATCAAAGTACACCCATCACCGCTGTCAATATTTCCAGGATTGGCTTACGCATCATATTGAAGAAGACTTGTAAACTTATAACATGAAGTATAAGAAGTGATTTCAGAATGGAAACGATGAAAATCACTTTATTGAAATCATGACAACAGTGAGATACATCAGCATGTTTACTATCCACTCACTGTTATTAGAAGAATTGGTAAAGTTGCCAGTGCTTGTAGAGTTGACTGTGTTTGTAGAGTTGCCACTGGGTTTGGAGTTGCCTGTGTTTGTAGAGTTGCCTGTGTTTGTAGAGTTGCCTATGTTTGAAGAATTGAGAGAGTTAGGTAGAATTAGATGCTTGAGAGGCAACTGATGTTAAAGCTATTATTTATAACGGCAAGGACGTAAATATCGTTGCATTCCTGAGATAATTATTTAAGATTAGTTATGAGTTGTCAAATACATGATGTCATTTTAAATCAAAGTACACCCATCACTGCTGTCAATATTTCAAGTATTGGCTTACGCACCATATTGAAGAAGATTTGTAAACTGTGCTTATTGCAGCAGAAAATATAACATGAAGTGTAAGAAGTGATTCCAGAATGGAAATGATGGTAAAACCTGTTATTGAAATCATGACAACATCAGTGAGATACATCAGCATGTTTACTATCCACTCACTGTTATTAGAAGAATTGGTGAAGTTGCCAGTGCTTGTAGAGTTGACAGTGTTTGTAGAGTTGCCACTGGGTTTGGAGTTGCCTGTGTTTGTAGAGTTGCCTGCGTTTGAAGAGTTGGCAGCATTGGTAGAATCAGATGCTTGAGAGGCAACTGATGTTAAAGCTATTTTTCATAATGGCAAGGACGTAAATATCGTTGCATTCCTGAGATAATTATTTTAGATCAGTTATGAGTTGTCAAATACATTATGTCATTTTAAATCAAAGTACACCCATCACCGCTGTCAATATTTCCAGGATTGGCTTACGCATCATATTGAAGAAGACTTGTAAACTTATAACATGAAGTATAAGAAGTGATTTCAGAATGGAAACGATGAAAATCACTTTATTGAAATCATGACAACAGTGAGATACATCAGCATGTTTACTATCCACTCACTGTTATTAGAAGAATTGGTAAAGTTGCCAGTGCTTGTAGAGTTGACTGTGTTTGTAGAGTTGCCACTGGGTTTGGAGTTGCCTGTGTTTGCAGAGTTGCCTGTGTTTGTAGAATTGCCTATGTTTGAAGAATTGAGAGAGTTAGGTAGAATTAGATGCTTGAGAGGCAACTGATGTTATAGCTATTATTTATAACGGCAAGGACGTAAATATCGTTGTATTCCTGAGATAATTATTTAAGATTAGTTATGAGTTGTCAAATACATGATGTCATTTTAAATCAAAGTACACCCATCATCGCTGTCAATATTTCAAGTATTGGCTTATGCACCATATTGAAGAAGATTTGTAAACTGTGCTTATTGCAGCAGAAAATATAACATGAAGTGTAAGAAGTGATTCCAGAATGGAAATGATGGTAAAACCTGTTATTGAAATCATGACAACATCAGTGAGATACATCAGCATGTTTACTATCCACTCACTGTTATTAGAAGAATTGGTGAAGTTGCCAGTGCTTGTAGAGTTGACTGTGTTTGTAGAGTTGCCACTGGGTTTGGAGTTGCCTGTGTTTGTAGAGTTGCCTATGTTTGAAGAATTAAGAGAGTTAGGTAGAATTAGATGCTGGAGAGGCAACTGATGTTAAAGCTATTATTCATAACGGCAAGGACGAAAATATCGTTGCATTCCTGAGATAATTATTTAAGATCAGTTATGAGTTGTCAAATACATGATGTCATTTTAAATCAATTTACACCCATCACGGCTGTCGATATTTCCAGGATTGGCCTACGCATCATATTGAAGAAGACTTGTAAACTTATAACATGAAGTATAAGAAGTGATTTCAGAATGGAAACGATGAAAATCACTTTATTGAAATCATGACAACAGTGAGATACATCAGCATGTTTACTATCCACTCACTGTTATTAGAAGAATTGGTAAAGTTGCCAGTGCTTGTAGAGTTGACTGTGTTTGTATAGTTGCCACTGGGTTTGGAGTTGCCTGTGTTTGTAGAATTGCCTATGTTTGAAGAATTGAGAGAGTTAGGTAGAATTAGATGCTTGAGAGGCAACTGATGTTAAAGCTATTATTTATAACGGCAAGGACGTAAATATCGTTGCATTCCTGAGATAATTATTTAAGATTAGTTATGAGTTGTCAAATACATGGTCATTTTAAATCAAAGTACACCCATCACCGCTGTCAATATTTAAGGAATTGGCTTACGCATCATATTGAAGAAGATTTGTAAACTGTGCTTATTGCAGCAGAAAATACAACATGAAGTGTAAGAAGTGATTCCAGAATGGAAAGGATGGTAAAACCTGTTACTGAAATCATGACAACAGTGAGATACATCAGCATGTTTACTATCCACTCACTGTTATTAGAAGAATTGGTAAAGTTGCCAGTGCTTGTAGAGTTGACTGTGTTTGTAGAGTTGCCACTGGGTTTGGAGTTGCCTGTGTTTGTAGAATTGCCTATGTTTGAAGAATTGAGAGAGCTAGGTAGAATTAGATACTTGAGAGGCAACTGATGTTAAAGCTATTATTCATAACGGCAAGGACGTAAATATAGTTGCATTCCTGAGATAATTATTTAAGATTAGTTATGAGTTGTCAAATACATGATATCATTTTAAATCAAAGCACTCCCATCACAGATGTCAATGTTTCAAGTATTGGCCTACAATTCACATTGACGAAGATTTGTAAACTGTGCTTATTGCAGCATAAAATATAACATGAAGTATAAGAAGTGATTCCAGAATAGAAATGATGGTAAAACCTGTTATTGAAATCATGACAACATCAGTGAGATACATCAGCATGTTTACTATCCACTCACTGTTGTTAGAAGAATTGGTGAAGTTGCCAGTGCTTGTAGAGTTGACTGTGTTTGTAGAGTTGCCACTGGGTTTGGAGTTGCCTGTGTTTGTAGAGTTGCCTGCGTTTGAAGAGTTGGCAGCATTGGTAGAATCAGATGCTTGAGAGGCAACTGATGTTAAAGCTATTTTTCATAATGGCAAGGACGTAAATATCGTTGCATTCCTGAGATAATTATTTTAGATCAGTTATGAGTTGTCAAATACATTATGTCATTTTAAATCAAAGTACACCCATCACCGCTGTCAATATTTCCAGGATTGGCTTACGCATCATATTGAAGAAGACTTGTAAACTTATAACATGAAGTATAAGAAGTGATTTCAGAATGGAAACGATGAAAATCACTTTATTGAAATCATGACAACAGTGAGATACATCAGCATGTTTACTATCCACTCACTGTTATTAGAAGAATTGGTAAAGTTGCCAGTGCTTGTAGAGTTGACTGTGTTTGTAGAGTTGCCACTGGGTTTGGAGTTGCCTGTGTTTGTAGAGTTGCCTGTGTTTGTAGAGTTGCCTATGTTTGAAGAATTGAGAGAGTTAGGTAGAATTAGATGCTTGAGAGGCAACTGATGTTAAAGCTATTATTTATAACGGCAAGGACGTAAATATCGTTGCATTCCTGAGATAATTATTTAAGATTAGTTATGAGTTGTCAAATACATGATGTCATTTTAAATCAAAGTACACCCATCACCGCTGTCAATATTTCAAGTATTGGCTTACGCATCATATTGAAGAAGATTTGTAAACTGCTTATTGCAGCAGAAAATATAACATGAAGTGTAAGAAGTGATTCCAGAATGGAAAGGATGGTAAAACCTGTTACTGAAATCATGACAACAGTGAGATACATCAGCATGTTTACTATCCACTCACTGTTATTAGAAGAATTGGTAAAGTTGCCAGTCCTTGTAGAGTTGACTGTGTTTGTAGAGTTGCCACTGGCTTTGGAGTTGCCTGTGTTTGTAGAATTGCCTATGTTTGAAGAATTGAGAGAGTTAGGTAGAATTAGATGCTTGAGAGGCAACTGATGTTAAAGCTATTATTCATAACGGCAAGGATGTAAATATAGTTGCATTCCTGAGATAATTATTTAAGATTAGTTATGAGTTGTCAAATACATGATATCATTTTAAATCAAAGCACTCCCATCACAGATGTCAATGTTTCAAGTATTGGCCTACAATTCACATTGACGAAGATTTGTAAACTGTGCTTATTGCAGCATAAAATATAACATGAAGTATAAGAAGTGATTCCAGAATAGAAATGATGGTAAAACCTGTTATTGAAATCATGACAACATCAGTGAGATACATCAGCATGTTTACTATCCACTCACTGTTGTTAGAAGAATTGGTGAAGTTGCCAGTGCTTGTAGAGTTGACTGTGTTTGTAGAGTTGCCACTGGGTTTGGAGTTGCCTGTGTTTGTAGAGTTGCCTGCGTTTGAAGAGTTGGCAGCATTGGTAGAATCAGATGCTTGAGAGGCAACTGATGTTAAAGCTATTTTTCATAATGGCAAGGACGTAAATATCGTTGCATTCCTGAGATAATTATTTTAGATCAGTTATGAGTTGTCAAATACATTATGTCATTTTAAATCAATTTACACCAATCACCGCTGTCAATATTTCCAGGATTGGCTTACGCATCATATTGAAGAAGACTTGTAAACTTATAACATGAAGTATAAGAAGTGATTTCAGAATGGAAACGATGAAAATCACTTTATTGAAATCATGACAACAGTGAGATACATCAGCATGTTTACTATCCACTCACTGTTATTAGAAGAATTGGTAAAGTTGCCAGTGCTTGTAGAGTTGACTGTGTTTGTAGAGTTGCCACTGGGTTTGGAGTTGCCTGTGTTTGTAGAATTGCCTATGTTTGAAGAATTGAGAGAGTTAGGTAGAATTAGATGCTTGAGAGGCAACTGATGTTAAAGCTATTATTTATAACGGCAAGGACGTAAATATCGTTGCATTCCTGAGATAATTATTTTAGATCAGTTATGAGTTGTCAAATACATTATGTCATTTTAAATCAAAGTACACCCATCACCGCTGTCAATATTTCAAGTATTGGCTTACGCATCATATTGAAGAAGATTTGTAAACTGTGCTTATTGCAGCAGAAAATATAACATGAAGTGTAAGAAGTGATTCCAGAATGGAAATGATGGTAAAACCTGTTACTGAAATCATGACAACAGTGAGATACATCAGCATGTTTACTATCCACTCACTGTTATTAGAAGAATTGGTAAAGTTGCCAGTGCTTGTAGAGTTGACTGTGTTTGTAGAGTTGCCACTGGGATTGGAGTTGCCTGTGTTTGTAGAATTGCCTATGTTTGAAGAATTGAGAGAGTTAGGTAGAATTAGATGCTTGAGAGGCAACTGATGTTAAAGCTATTATTCATAACGGCAAGGACGTAAATATAGTTGCATTCCTGAGATAATTATTTAAGATTAGTTATGAGTTGTCAAATACATGATGTCATTTTAAATCAAAGCACTCCCATCACAGATGTCAATGTTTCAAGTATTGGCCTACAATTCACATTGACGAAGATTTGTAAACTGTGCTTATTGCAGCATAAAATATAACATGAAGTATAAGAAGTGATTCCAGAATGGAAATGATGGTAAAAGCTGTTATTGAAATCATGACAACATCAGTGAGATACATCAGCATGTTTACTATCCACTCACTGTTGTTAGAAGAATTGGTGAAGTTGCCTGTGTTTGTAGAGTTGCCTGTGTTTGTAGAGTTGCCTGCGTTTGAAGAGTTGGCAGCATTGGTAGAATCAGATGCTTGAGAGGCAACTGATGTTAAAGCTATTTTTCATAATGGCAAGGACGTAAATATCGTTGCATTCCTGAGATAATTATTTTAGATCAGTTATGAGTTGTCAAATACATTATGTCATTTTAAATCAAAGTACACCCATCACCGCTGTCAATATTTCCAGGATTGGCTTACGCATCATATTGAAGAAGTCTTGTAAACTTATAACATGAAGTATAAGAAGTGATTTCAGAATGGAAACGATGAAAATCACTTTATTGAAATCATGACAACAGTGAGATACATCAGCATGTTTACTATCCACTCACTGTTATTAGAAGAATTGGTAAAGTTGCCAGTGCTTGTAGAGTTGACTGTGTTTGTAGAGTTGCCACTGGGTTTGGAGTTGCCTGTGTTTGTAGAGTTGCCTGTGTTTGTAGAGTTGCCTGTGTTTGTAGAATTGCCTATGTTTGAAGAATTGAGAGAGTTAGGTAGAATTAGATGCTTGAGAGGCAACTGATGTTAAAGCTATTATTTATAACGGCAAGGACGTAAATATCGTTGCATTCCTGAGATAATTATTTAAGATTAGTTATGAGTTGTCAAATACATGATGTCATTTTAAATCAAAGTACACCCATCACCGCTGTCAATATTTAAGGAATTGGCTTACGCATCATATTGAAGAAGATTTGTAAACTGTGCTTATTGCAGCAGAAAATATAACATGAAGTGTAAGAAGTGATTCCAGAATGGAAAGGATGGTAAAACCTGTTACTGAAATCATGACAACAGTGAGATACATCAGCATGTTTACTATCCACTCACTGTTATTAGAAGAATTGGTGAAGTTGCGAGTGCTTGTAGAGTTGACTGTGTTTGTAGAGTTGCCACTGGGTTTGGAGTTGCCTGTGTTTGTAGAATTGCCTATGTTTGAAGAATTGAGAGAGTTAGGTAGAATTAGATGCTTGAGAGGCAACTGATGTTAAAGCTATTATTTATAACGGCAAGGACGTAAATATCGTTGCATTCCTGAGATAATTATTTAAGATTAGTTATGAGTTGTCAAATACATGATGTCATTTTAAATCAAAGTACACCCATCACCGCTGTCAATATTTCAAGTATTGGCTTACGCATCATATTGAAGAAGATTTGTAAACTGTGCTTATTGCAGCAGAAAATATAACATGAAGTGTAAGAAGTGATTCCAGAATGGAAATGATGGTAAAACCTGTTACTGAAATCATGACAACAGTGAGATACATCAGCATGTTTACTATCCACTCACTGTTATTAGAAGAATTGGTAAAGTTGCCAGTGCTTGTAGAGTTGACTGTGTTTGTAGAGTTGCCACTGGGTTTGGAGTTGCCTGTGTTTGTAGAGTTGCCTGCGTTTGAAGAGTTGGCAGCATTGGTAGAATCAGATGCTTGAGAGGCAACTGATGTTAAAGCTATTTTTCATAATGGCAAGGACGTAAATATCGTTGCATTCCTGAGATAATTATTTTAGATCAGTTATGAGTTGTCAAATACATTATGTCATTTTAAATCAAAGTACACCCATCACCGCTGTCAATATTTCCAGGATTGGCTTACGCATCATATTGAAGAAGACTTGTAAACTTATAACATGAAGTATAAGAAGTGATTTCAGAATGGAAACGATGAAAATCACTTTATTGAAATCATGACAACAGTGAGATACATCAGCATGTTTACTATCCACTCACTGTTATTAGAAGAATTGGTAAAGTTGCCAGTGCTTGTAGAGTTGCCAGTGCTTGTAGAGTTGCCAGTGCTTGTAGAGTTGCCACTGGGTTTGGAGTTGCCTGTGTTTGTAGAGTTGCCTGTGTTTGTAGAGTTGCCTGTGTTTGTAGAATTGCCTATGTTTGAAGAATTGAGAGAGTTAGGTAGAATTAGATGCTTGAGAGGCAACTGATGTTAAAGCTATTATTTATAACGGCAAGGACGTAAATATCGTTGCATTCCTGAGATAATTATTTAAGATTAGTTATGAGTTGTCAAATACATGATGTCATTTTAAATCAAAGTACACCCATCACCGCTGTCAATATTTCAAGTATTGGCTTACGCATCATATTGAAGAAGATTTGTAAACTGCTTATTGCAGCAGAAAATATAACATGAAGTGTAAGAAGTGATTCCAGAATGGAAAGGATGGTAAAACCTGTTACTGAAATCATGACAACAGTGAGATACATCAGCATGTTTACTATCCACTCACTGTTATTAGAAGAATTGGTGAAGTTGCCAGTGCTTGTAGAGTTGACTGTGTTTGTAGAGTTGACTGTGTTTGTAGAGTTGACTGTGTTTGTAGAGTTGACTGTGTTTGTAGAGTTGCCACTGGGTTTGGAGTTGCCTGTGTTTGTAGAGTTGCCTATGTTTGAAGAATTAAGAGAGTTAGGTAGAATTAGATGCTGGAGAGGCAACTGATGTTAAAGCTATTATTCATAACGGCAAGGACGAAAATATCGTTGCATTCCTGAGATAATTATTTAAGATCAGTTATGAGTTGTCAAATACATGATGTCATTTTAAATCAATTTACACCCATCACGGCTGTCAATATTTCCAGGATTGGCCTACGCATCATATTGAAGAAGACTTGTAAACTTATAACATGAAGTATAAGAAGTGATTTCAGAATGGAAACGATGAAAATCACTTCATTGAAATCATGACAACAGTGAGATACATCAGCATGTTTACTATCCACTCACTGTTATTAGAAGAATTGGTAAAGTTGCCAGTGCTTGTAGAGTTGACTGTGTTTGTAGAGTTGCCACTGGGATTGGAGTTGCCTGTGTTTGTAGAATTGCCTATGTTTGAAGAATTGAGAGAGTTAGGTAGAATTAGATGCTTGAGAGGCAACTGATGTTAAAGCTATTATTCATAACGGCAAGGACGTAAATATAGTTGCATTCCTGAGATAATTATTTAAGATTAGTTATGAGTTGTCAAATACATGATGTCATTTTAAATCAAAGCACTCCCATCACAGATGTCAATGTTTCAAGTATTGGCCTACAATTCACATTGACGAAGATTTGTAAACTGTGCTTATTGCAGCATAAAATATAACATGAAGTATAAGAAGTGATTCCAGAATGGAAATGATGGTAAAAGCTGTTATTGAAATCATGACAACATCAGTGAGATACATCAGCATGTTTACTATCCACTCACTGTTGTTAGAAGAATTGGTGAAGTTGCCAGTGCTTGTAGAGTTGACTGTGTTTGTAGAGTTGCCACTGGGTTTGGAGTTGCCTGTGTTTGTAGAGTTGCCTGCGTTTGAAGAGTTGGCAGCATTGGTAGAATCAGATGCTTGAGAGGCAACTGATGTTAAAGCTATTTTTCATAATGGCAAGGACGTAAATATCGTTGCATTCCTGAGATAATTATTTTAGATCAGTTATGAGTTGTCAAATACATTATGTCATTTTAAATCAAAGTACACCCATCACCGCTGTCAATATTTCCAGGATTGGCTTACGCATCATATTGAAGAAGACTTGTAAACTTATAACATGAAGTATAAGAAGTGATTTCAGAATGGAAACGATGAAAATCACTTTATTGAAATCATGACAACAGTGAGATACATCAGCATGTTTACTATCCACTCACTGTTATTAGAAGAATTGGTAAAGTTGCCAGTGCTTGTAGAGTTGACTGTGTTTGTAGAGTTGCCACTGGGTTTGGAGTTGCCTGTGTTTGTAGAGTTGCCTGTGTTTGTAGAATTGCCTATGTTTGAAGAATTGAGAGAGTTAGGTAGAATTAGATGCTTGAGAGGCAACTGATGTTAAAGCTATTATTTATAACGGCAAGGACGTAAATATCGTTGCATTCCTGAGATAATTATTTAAGATTAGTTATGAGTTGTCAAATACATGATGTCATTTTAAATCAAAGTACACCCATCACCGCTGTCAATATTTAAGGAATTGGCTTACGCATCATATTGAAGAAGATTTGTAAACTGTGCTTATTGCAGCAGAAAATATAACATGAAGTGTAAGAAGTGATTCCAGAATGGAAAGGATGGTAAAACCTGTTACTGAAATCATGACAACAGTGAGATACATCAGCATGTTTACTATCCACTCACTGTTATTAGAAGAATTGGTGAAGTTGCGAGTGCTTGTAGAGTTGACTGTGTTTGTAGAGTTGCCACTGGGTTTGGAGTTGCCTGTGTTTGTAGAATTGCCTATGTTTGAAGAATTGAGAGAGTTAGGTAGAATTAGATGCTTGAGAGGCAACTGATGTTAAAGCTATTATTTATAACGGCAAGGACGTAAATATCGTTGCATTCCTGAGATAATTATTTAAGATTAGTTATGAGTTGTCAAATACATGATGTCATTTTAAATCAAAGTACACCCATCACCGCTGTCAATATTTCAAGTATTGGCTTACGCATCATATTGAAGAAGATTTGTAAACTGTGCTTATTGCAGCAGAAAATATAACATGAAGTGTAAGAAGTGATTCCAGAATGGAAATGATGGTAAAACCTGTTACTGAAATCATGACAACAGTGAGATACATCAGCATGTTTACTATCCACTCACTGTTATTAGAAGAATTGGTAAAGTTGCCAGTGCTTGTAGAGTTGACTGTGTTTGTAGAGTTGCCACTGGGTTTGGAGTTGCCTGTGTTTGTAGAGTTGCCTGCGTTTGAAGAGTTGGCAGCATTGGTAGAATCAGATGCTTGAGAGGCAACTGATGTTAAAGCTATTTTTCATAATGGCAAGGACGTAAATATCGTTGCATTCCTGAGATAATTATTTTAGATCAGTTATGAGTTGTCAAATACATTGTCATTTTAAATCAAAGTACACCCATCACCGCTGTCAATATTTCCAGGATTGGCTTACGCATCATATTGAAGAAGACTTGTAAACTTGTAACATGAAGTATAAGAAGTGATTTCAGAATGGAAACGATGAAAATCACTTTATTGAAATCATGACAACAGTGAGATACATCAGCATGTTTACTATCCACTCACTGTTATTAGAAGAATTGGTAAAGTTGCCAGTGCTTGTAGAGTTGCCAGTGCTTGTAGAGTTGCCACTGGGTTTGGAGTTGCCTGTGTTTGTAGAGTTGCCTGTGTTTGTAGAGTTGCCTGTGTTTGTAGAGTTGCCTGTGTTTGTAGAATTGCCTATGTTTGAAGAATTGAGAGAGTTAGGTAGAATTAGATGCTTGAGAGGCAACTGATGTTAAAGCTATTATTTATAACGGCAAGGACGTAAATATCGTTGCATTCCTGAGATAATTATTTAAGATTAGTTATGAGTTGTCAAATACATGATGTCATTTTAAATCAAAGTACACCCATCACCGCTGTCAATATTTCAAGTATTGGCTTACGCATCATATTGAAGAAGATTTGTAAACTGCTTATTGCAGCAGAAAATATAACATGAAGTGTAAGAAGTGATTCCAGAATGGAAAGGATGGTAAAACCTGTTACTGAAATCATGACAACAGTGAGATACATCAGCATGTTTACTATCCACTCACTGTTATTAGAAGAATTGGTGAAGTTGCCAGTGCTTGTAGAGTTGACTGTGTTTGTAGAGTTGACTGTGTTTGTAGAGTTGACTGTGTTTGTAGAGTTGCCACTGGGTTTGGAGTTGCCACTGGGTTTGGAGTTGCCTGCGTTTGAAGAGTTGGCAGCGTTGGTAGAATCAGATGCTTGAGAGGCAACTGATGTTAAAGCTATTATTCATAACGGCAAGGACGTAAATATCGTTGCATTCCTGAGATAATTATTTAGGATCAGTTATAATAATAATAATATAATAATAATAAAATTTTATTTATAAGCGCCTTTCAAATAACACAAGGACACTTTCCATAACAGCAAAGGAAAAAAAAATGTTAATAACAGTACTAAGAAGAAAATTAATAATAATCATGATCATAAAAGCAGCTAAAAAAAACATTACAATGAGATAACAGAGTATAAAAGAACTAAGCATTTAGAAAAGCAATCTTAAAAAGATAAGTTTTTAGATGTCTCTTAAAAGTAGATAATGAAGGGCATGTGCGAAGATGGATGGGAAGTGAATTCCATGACTTAGGGCCAACAACACTGAACGCTCTTCCACCATATGTGCGAAGCCTAGAGGGGGGTATAGACAGTAACTGAGCATCGGCAGATCGAAGTGAGCGTGTTGGACAATATCTTTGTATCAGAGAAGAAAGGTACTCAGGAGCCATGCCATGTAAAGATTTATAAACCAAAAGAAGAACCTTAAACTGTATACGGAATTGGACAGGGAGCCAGTGTAGCTCATTGAGCTTTGGAGTAATGTGTTCCCAGGATCGAGTGTGTGTGAGGACCCTAGCTGCAGAGTTCTGAACATACTGGAGCTTCTTCAAGCTGCTGGCAGGAAGCCCAACTAAGACTGAATTACAATAATCTAGTCTGGATGTAATGAAGGCATGTATAAGGGTTTCTGCTACAGTGTCTGAGAGAGAAGGGCGCAACCTGGCGATATTCTTCAGATGAAAAAAAGCAGTTTTAGTGATGTTATTAATATGAGCTTCCATGGAAAGTGATGAATCAAAAATAACACCAAGATTGCGGACCTGAGCTACAGAGGATGTAATAAAATCTGGGATAGACAGTATGGGTTGATCAAGCTTCTTAAGAGTGGTTGGTGATGCAATAAGTATGGCTTCAGATTTATGGGTGTTGAGTTTAAGGAAATTCTTTGTCATCCATTTTCTAATATCAACCAGACAGTTTACTAACGTATCTGGAGGTAGTTGGTCAGAAGGCCTGGTGCAGACATATATCTGAGTGTCGTCAGCATAGCAATGGAATTGCAGACCATGCTGCCGAATGACCTCACCAAGTGGTAGAATATAGATAATAAAGAGAAGGGGGCCAAGAACTGAGCCCTGAGGAACACCAAAAGGCAGGGACGAGCTGCCAGATTTATAACGTCCCAAGGTAATAAATTGTTGCCGATCAGTAAGATATGACCGAAACCAAGAAAGTGCCATGCCAGTAACCCCAGTCCAGGTCTTTAGCCTATGTAACAATGTTTCATGACAGACTGTGTCGAACGCTGCAGTAAGATCAAGCAGGACCAGCACAGTCACAAGGCCAGCATCAGCTGCCAACAAAAGGTCATTCATAACCCTCACCAGAGCAGTTTCCGTACTATGGTTTGTTCTAAAACCCGACTGAAATTGATCGAATAGGTTATTGGAAGCCAGGTGTTCTTTGAGTTGGGCAGAAACTGTTCGTTCAAGCAGCTTACTAAGAAAAGGGAGGTTGGATATAGGTCGGTAGTTGTTAAAGTCATCTGGAGTAAGTCCGGGCTTCTTGAGGACAGGGGTGACGGCAGCCATTTTAAAAGAGGATGGAACAGTGCCAGAGCTGAGAGAAGCATTAATAATCTTGGTGATTAGTGGACAGAGTGAAGACTGACAGGCTTTAACTAGGGGGGTGGGCAGGGGATCCAGAATACAAGTAGTAGATTTAGAAGCCAAAATAGACTTGGCAACAGTGCTCTCGTCAACCAAATGAAAAACAGAGAGATGACTGTTAACGGAAGGACAAGATTCTATGAGATCTAAATGGGAAGAAGCAGGCTCAAACTCTGAGTATATATTGTTAATCTTCCCGTGAAAAAATGACATGAAACCACTACAAAGTTCCAATGAGGGGGTTAAGGGGAAACATTTAGCAGGTTGTAATAGTTTATTAATTGTAGCAAAGAGTGCCCTAGGATTTCCCATGCAGTTACTGATCTTAGTGGTGTTAAAGTCTGTCTTTGCTTTCTTTAATGCAGTTTTATATTCCAGAATATATTCCTTATAAGCCTCCATGTGAACTGTCAGCTTAGTTTTCCTACAGAGGCGTTCCAGCTGTCAGCCTCTCACTTTCATTTGCCTAAGGTTAGGAGTATACCATGGAGCAGGGTGCCGAAAGGTCACAGTCCGTGTTCGGAGAGGTGCATGTAGGTCGAGAGCGTCAGAAACAATGCTATTGTAATGACTGATCAAGGTGTCCTGAGAAGTTAAAAATTGAGGAAGAGTAAACTGGTCTAATGTATTCATAAAGAGAGTGGGACTGACATTTCTTATATTCCTAAATGTGATGCTATGAGGAGTGAGAATTCTCTTAAGCTCAGGAGGGAGCATAAGCTCAAACACAACTGCTCTATCGTCAGAGATCTGAAAGTCGTAAACGTGCAGATTAACGAGAGGAACAGAAGGTGTAGTACAGACCAGATCGAGGATATGCCCCTTACTATGAGTAGCAGAGGTAACATGCTGAGTGAGGTCAAAGCATTGTAGCAAATTAAGAAGATCAACAGAATGAGCACATTTTGAGTCAATGTGGATATTGAAATCACCCAGAAGAATTATAGAAGGAAAAGAAGAATAGAGTGAAGTGAGCAGTTCAGAAAGCTCAGACAGGAAAGTAGAAACAGGGTTAGATTTAGGTGGGCGATAGACCAGTAACAGTAATAAAGGCTTTGACCCAGTAAATTTCAAAGCAAGGCATTCAAAGGATGACGTAGGATGAACAGACACTGGATGAACCCTGTAGACAGAGCGATGTAGGACAGCAAGTCCACCTCCACGTCCAGTTGTACGAGGCATATCAATATACTGAAACTCCGGGGGTGTGGCTTCATTTAGTGCCAGAAATTCGCTTGGTTGCTGCCAAGTTTCGGTCAACAGAATGAAGTCCAGATTATTATCCATAATTATATCAGGTATCAGAGATGCTTTATTGTTCAGGGAGCGTACATTAAGTAATGCAAGCTTCGTACAGGGAGCAGAGACTTGCGAAGTAGAGTAGTCAGAGATCCTGGGGACTTTGAGCAGTACTGAGTGGTCCAGTGAGCGACGTATTCTAGGGCCACGGCGAATTAAAGATGAAACGCGGGGAATAAATCCAGTCAGTGCAGGTTGATAATCCAAAATTGGTACCCATGGGCGTAGACCACGGTGACCACGGTGAATATACCGCGGACGACGAGATATTCCCATACTGAAACAGTTCTGTGATACGTCCGGTAGAAGTCTGTGGTTTGTGTTTTTGAGCCATAAGAGTTCATGAACAGTGTAAGAGATTACCATGACGATGAGATAAAAACACACAACAATCAAAGTGGCTAACAGCTGGCTAATAGAGCGCATTCTAGCATACCATTGATACACCGCCAAGTTAGAAACACCACGTTAGCCTACAGATCACAACCACAGCCATACGACATGACGGAGCAGTTAAAACAACTCAGCAAGACGTAGAAAACTTACCACCACAACATGCGAGAGAGTGAAAACTTACTCGTATGAAGCACGGTTAGCATCAGGCAGGGTGTGAACGAGAAAGCTCGTGTTCAGCAGGTAACAATAAGTATGAGAGCAGCAGCAGCACAGCAACAGCAGATAAACAGCCACAGTCGTGTTGATAATTCACCAGCAAAGTTTCACAGCGGGTAATCACACCGTTCCGAACACACCAAGCAGAGAGACACACGCAGAAAACTCCAATTTAAACATAAACGAACAAACAAAACCCGGCGCAAAGCGGCAACCAAACGCGCACAGCGTACTTGCGAACCGGAGACCATCGAGGGAGAGGTAGAGTCAATTTACACCCATCACGGCTGTCAATATTTCCAGGATTGGCCTACGCATCATATTGAAGAAGACTTGTAAACTTATAACATGAAGTATAAGAAGTGATTTCAGAATGGAAACGATGAAAATCACTTCATTGAAATCATGACAACAGTGAGATACATCAGCATGTTTACTATCCACTCACTGTTATTAGAAGAATTGGTAAAGTTGCCAGTGCTTGTAGAGTTGACTGTGTTTGTAGAGTTGCCACTGGGTTTGGAGTTGCCTGTGTTTGTAGAGTTGCCTATGTTTGAAGAATTGAGAGAGTTAGGTAGAATTAGATGCTTGAGAGGCAACTGATGTTAAAGCTATTATTCATAACGACAAGGATGTAAATATCGTTGCATCCCTGAGATCATTATTTAAGATCAGTTATGAGTTGTCAAATACATGATGTCATTTTAAATCAAAGCACTCCCATCACAGATGTCAATGTTTCAAGTATTGGCCTACAATTCACATTGAAGAAGATTTGTAAACTGTGCTTATTGCAGCATAAAATATAACATGAAGTGTAAGAAGTGATTCCAGAATGGAAATGATGGTAAAACCTGTTATTGAAATCATGACATCAGTGAGATACATCAGCATGTTTACTATCCACTCACTGTTATTAGAAGAATTGGTGAAGTTGCCAGTGCTTGTAGAGTTGACTGTGTTTGTAGAGTTGCCACTGGGTTTGGAGTTGCCTGTGTTTGTAGAGTTGCCTATGTTTGAAGAATTAAGAGAGTTAGGTAGAATTAGATGCTGGAGAGGCAACTGATGTTAAAGCTATTATTCATAACGGCAAGGACGAAAATATCGTTGCATTCCTGAGATAATTATTTAAGATCAGTTATGAGTTGTCAAATACATGATGTCATTTTAAATCAATTTACACCCATCACGGCTGTCAATATTTCCAGGATTGGCCTACGCATCATATTGAAGAAGTCTTGTAAACTTATAACATGAAGTATAAGAAGTGATTTCAGAATGGAAACGATGAAAATCACTTCATTGAAATCATGACAACAGTGAGATACATCAGCATGTTTACTATCCACTCACTGTTATTAGAAGAATTGGTAAAGTTGCCAGTGCTTGTAGAGTTGACTGTGTTTGTATAGTTGCCACTGGGTTTGGAGTTGCCTGTGTTTGTAGAATTGCCTATGTTTGAAGAATTGAGAGAGTTAGGTAGAATTAGATGCTTGAGAGGCAACTGATGTTAAAGCTATTATTTATAACGGCAAGGACGTAAATATCGTTGCATTCCTGAGATAATTATTTAAGATTAGTTATGAGTTGTCAAATACATGATGTCATTTTAAATCAAAGTACACCCATCACCGCTGTCAATATTTAAGGAATTGGCTTACGCATCATATTGAAGAAGATTTGTAAACTGTGCTTATTGCAGCAGAAAATACAACATGAAGTGTAAGAAGTGATTCCAGAATGGAAAGGATGGTAAAACCTGTTACTGAAATCATGACAACAGTGAGATACATCAGCATGTTTACTATCCACTCACTGTTATTAGAAGAATTGGTAAAGTTGCCAGTGCTTGTAGAGTTGACTGTGTTTGTAGAGTTGCCACTGGGTTTGGAGTTGCCTGTGTTTGTAGAGTTGCCTGTGTTTGTAGAATTGCCTATGTTTGAAGAATTGAGAGAGTTAGGTAGAATTAGATGCTTGAGAGGCAACTGATGTTAAAGCTATTATTCATAACGGCAATCCACTCACTGTTATTAGAAGAATTGGTGAAGTTACCAGTGCTTGTAGAAATGGTGGAGTTGATCGAGTTAGTAGAATTCGATGGTTGAGAGGCATCTGATGAATTGATAACTGTACACAGACAAGCTAAGAAGCACAAACTAATGTAAGTACACAGACACAGGCAAATGTCTAGACCAACACTGAGACACTTGACAGAGGAGTCTGTGCAGACCGTGACAGGTAGTTATAAACAAGAAAGTGAAAATGAAATAGCATTGGAGTATCAAAAAGAGAAGTGAGATTAAAATCAGATTCTCCCAACAAATGAAACAGCAGTGTGAATGCGGTGGATCTGAGGGAAGCCTTACCCATCAGGAACAGAACTGACAGTACAAACTTCCAGTCCATTTTACCGTCTCTAAATTAAAACAATTATTATTATTATTATAATAACAATTATCAACAATAATAATAATACTCAATCATAATAACAACAACAATAATAAAAGTGCAAGCAGATAATAATGATTGAGATTATAAATTGAAAAAAAATATTACACTTCATCCAAAGAAAACAAAAGTGAAAGTTACATTTAAATAACTTTAGAATAACCTAGTTTTAAAAGCTGTATTTTCCTACTGAAATGTAGCACATTATACTTTTGGAACATAATATTGTGAGTAAAAAACTTTTCATTATTTTGTCTACAAGCCTCTACACACCTTTGTATATCAACTTACTCTGAAAATTCAGACTGACAATGAATATTCTACAAAGTGTATTTAAGGGAAAGCCACGCGGTTACTCACCTGTATTCCCAGGTAACAGTGTTTTGAGAGATATATGAAGTTACTGTTCTCAGTCCAGCAACAAATGCAAGGAGAGAACAGACACATTAGCTTTTACACAGAGGAAGTCATCTTGCAAGTATCAAATGGGTGGTGTTTGCCTGACAAACTTGAAAAACAGTATAGTTAAGTTGGCTTTGCTTTCTGATACCCTTTTACCGGTTTTGCTTACTTCACCCATCAGGTTATATGAGTCTGCCTGGTGTCTGCCATGTGTTTTATCAGAATGTTAAATCAATCATTGCAATCATCGTTCTTCATTCATGGAGAGTGGGGGTGTATTTACAGTGGTTATGCTATCAAAATGATCGACATTCTTCAAATTAATATTGCTGACGGAGTGAACGAGACTGGCGAGACATAATGAAAATACTTGACAGACTCACAAAAGACAACAACAACACAGACAAGAGCATATGCACACACATGGGAAATTCCATAAACAAACACCACAAACTAAAACAGGCAAAACAAAAATTTAATAGGGGCAAAATACACAAAACAAACATGAAGATGGCCAAGATATGTCTATAAGGCCAAGATTATAGACAATTGGGCCACTACAAATTTTTTTCATATCCCATGAAAGATTCCTATAGATACTACAGATTCCAACTTCTTTACTATTGTCTCAGACTGGCTAATTGAAACCTAGCATTTTACAACTTAACAAATTTTTTTCCTAATGTTGAAGACATTCCTAAATGTATTGAAAAAAATGCTGATGTTCACAATGCTGTAGTACAAGTTCTATTCACTGAGCAGCTAGTAAGAGGTGGTCACATGCATGTGGAGATTTTTTGTTATACATGCACATGCATCGTGTGCAAGACAAACCCTGGAATCCATTTGTTTTGAAAGTTTTCCAAAATGTCACCTTAGCAGTTTGGGAAGAAACTGATTGGCAAAGAGGTGTGTGTGTTGTGTGTGTCACACACACACCACTTTGCGTGGGTAAAATTGCTCTCACAGGCAGAGAGATCTGCTCAGGCAAGCAAAACTTCTGTCGCACCCAAGTATAGAGCTGCTCGTGCGAGGAAAATTTGTCACAGCCTAGTGTCTTCTTTCCATTTGGTTTTAAGTTCCTGCTCATGCAGCAGATAATTTCATTTTTGACATTTGTGGGAGGGACCCAAACTGGATTGGCTACAGCTGTTTTCCCAGATGTGAATCGTGATTGGCTGTTTGTCAGTGTTCCTCATAAGCACTTTCATGAAAAACCCAACCAACTTCAAACCAAAGAAGGCCAACTTCACTATAACTTTACTATATTTAATTTCATTTTCATTTCATTTCATTTCATATAACAATGGAGCTACATGCAGAGCAGCATGTACGTACCTAAATCTATCTTTGTGATTATTATTTGGTACGAATCAATATTAATAATTGCTAATGTAACTGCGTTGTGTTGGATGGTAGACTCACACATTCGTTTCCAGACTCGGTTTATTTTATACAGATCTGACAAACAGAAAGAAAGCGTCGTCACTGCCAGCGCAGTAGCATTCACTTTGGAATGTTTGCATTGCTGTGGCGCTCATCCACTGGGGCAATTCTCACTAACATAAAATATAAAATTTGAATAAAACAAACATATACCTGACAAACAGAAAGAAAGTGTCGTCACTGCCAGCAAAGTAGCATTCACTTTGGAATGTTTACTAGGAGGGGGGGAGGGGGAGTGCAGAAATTAGCTGCACGCCAACTAGCTATCTGACCGCACAACTGAAAAGTATTCTACATATACTAACAAAGGAAAACACGATGACAGAAATACTAATACAGACACTAAATACATTTTTACAAAGAATGACTAACAATAGACAAATAATTACTATTTATTACAGATTAGTAATTGTTTAGTATAGCACCGCTACTATCATGTGCGCCTTACCGTTGCTGTGGCGCTCATCGACTGGGGCAATTCTAACTTAAACACCACCCCACGTCGGTGAGCATGCACACAGCAGCCAATCACATTAATAGTATCCATGTTTGCTGACCTACAAGTGGAATTAACCACTAACCCGTCACACTCCCCCTCACTGAATTCCGCTTGCTCAGCACCAGCAGTGACTAACGCAGGTCAAACAAATCAGGCAAAGTATCCATACTCCATACATGTGGCCATAAAAAAAAAAACAACAACAAAGGAAAACAAACAGACAACCAACAACAATAGTCCAGGAGGCATCAGACAGCTACATACTAGTCTTTAAGTGTTTCAGTCTGAAGATTATTCTCTAAGAGAAATAGAAGGAGAAGGGGTTAGCTACTCCCCTAAACCAACACAGATAAACATGCCTCTATACACAAGCTCCTGGGGGTCTGACGACAGCTGAAGCACAGGTCAAGGTCGCATCTTCAGCACCAGAACAACCATCCAAGGGATCAATGGACCACCGGAAAACATCCTGCACTTGTCCTGGATGCACGGCCGCCGCCTCCTTGAGGAGCATCGTGTAGGGGACTCTCGTCAATCGATGTAGTGCACTAGGCTGGACAAAAGGCTCTCTGCTTAGTGCATCAGCAACAATGTTCCTAGGACCAGGTATGTATTTGATGTCAAATTCATAAGGTGCCAACTTGGCAACCCACCTCTGTTCACAGGCATCCAGCTTGGCTTTTGACAAGATATAAGTCAACGGATTGTTGTCCGTCCAAACCGTGAAGGGGTGACCCCATAACCAATAATGGAATTTGTCACAAATAGCCCACTTCATGGAGAAAAACTCAAGGCGATGCACTGGATATTTTGACTGTGCATATGTGAGGGACTTACTAGCGAAAGCAATTGGTCTCGCTGTCAACTCCCCTTCTGGCACCTGAGAAAGCACAGCACCTAGCCCATTGCCGGAAGCATCCACTGAAAGCAGGAACAGCCTGCCAAAGTCTGGGTGAGCCAATACAACTTGCTTTAGTAGTGCTCGCTTCAATGCATGGAAAGCTTGTCTGCACTCAACGGTCCAGTCAACTGCAGACAGAGTCCTACAAGGTGATCGCCTCCTCCCCTTTCTGCGAGGGGCTTGGTTACCAGTTGTCAGCTCAAACAGAGGTTTTGCTATAGAAGAGCATCCCTCAATGAACTGCTGATAAAACACAACCATCCCCAGGAATGACCTCAGCTTCTTCTGAGAAGGGACTCATGAATTCTCCTCCATAAGGTCTTCTTCCATGATGGCAGTGATAGCTTTTACCTTATCGGGGTCAGTAGCGACTCCATCTGCACTAACAATATGGCCCAGAAATTTCACTGACTTCCGAAGGGAGTGACACTTTTTAGGAGCCAGCTTAAAATTGTGTGCCTTGAGTCGCTCAAAAATCATCCCCAAGCGCTGCAGAGCTAACTCCTCTGTGGGGGCAAACACCAAAACATCATCCAGGTAGCAGAGTAAACTGAGAAAGTTCTGATCTCCAAAAACGCCCAACATCATGCGCATAAAAGTCGCAGGGCTGTTGCATAATCCTTGTGGCATCCAGGTATATTCATATAAACCAAATGGTGACGTAAATGCAGTGAATTTCTTGTCATTCTCATGAACTTCAACATTGAAGTAGCCAGAAGTGAGATCCATTGTAGAAAAGAACACATTCCCACCCAAGGCAGCTAGAGCATCAGCTTGATGTGGCAGCGGGTGAGCATCCTTGATGGTACGCGATTTGAGGCAGCGAAAGTCAGTGCAGATTCTAAGATCTCCAGATTTCTTCCAAACTAAGACAAGTGGTGAAGCAAATTCACTAGTAGACTTTCGTATTATCTCTTGCTCCTCCATCTATTCCAAAGCAGTTTTCAGTTTCACATAATGACTAGGTGAAAGGCGACGGTAAGGTAGTTTAAAAGGCTTATCATCAAAGAGTCAAATGTAATGATAGTACCCACTGACATTCCCACAATCTAACTTGTGCCTTGAGAAGATGGACTCATGCTCGGAAATCAGCTGGACAAGCTTGCTCACGATGCCAGGAGATGCCTGACAAGACTCAATGTCAATATCAGAGAGTCCCAACTCGTGCAGAGCAGAGTGAAATGACTGCAGTGGTCCCCCTGGCTGTTGCTCTCAATATGTTGGAGAAGACTGTCGTCAGTCAGTCTGGACATACCATACATCGTTTGCTGCACGTGTTGTCCCAAGGGTGTTGAAGACCCTCTATGTCTAGTGAAGGAGTCACTGTTGAAGTCCTCCAAAGCTACACAAGGCACCACATCAGCAATCTTTGCGTTACGTCTCAGGGTTACAGACTTCTCTGCAAGATTAATGACTTTCACCAGAAGCCACCCATCGCTCCTTAACAAGGCCACCGTTCTCCCCACCAAGACTTGTCTAGGCGCTGACCTTGAACTACTGGGCTCAATGATCACTGCACTTCCAGCTGAGATAGATTTTGTGTCCCTCATCCTGGCCCACACTAAATGCTCCCGCAGAGGCTCCAGAACAACAGCCTTCTTCAGCCTCAGTGAACCAACCCTGTCGGGGGCTTCACCACCTCTCCATCTCTCAACATTCGCCAACAGGTCGACCAGCTTAATTTCTTCATTACTACGATGCATAGTATTACACGACCCTACCTGAAAATAACCCGATGACTTCAGTTGACTAATTAAATGTTTCAGAAGGTTGCTGCCCAAGATGAGGTCTTCCGTCTGTCCATCTACCACCAGAACCAGGACAAGGACACGACAATCATACACCTCCATCACCAACTCACATACCCCCAGAGGGTGAGTTCTTGACCCCCCACAACCAATCAAGATAACGTCAGTAGGGCTCAAGGAGGAACTCGTCAACACGTCCTCCTTTAATAGCTGCTGCAGAGCGCTGGACTTCAGAGTGCATGCCATTGACCCACTATCATGCATGGCTTTCATTTCAACTTTTCCCCCAACTTAAACTTTGGTGTAGAACCGATCATCATGAGCAGCGAGTCTCTGTATGCATTGCACTATAAAATTCCCTTGCGCACTCTCCTCACAAGCACCGTTACAGGCAGATTGCAGGTCAGTGTCACCAGTCCAAGGGGGATCCGAACCTGGCCCAGCACACACCCCCTCTACATGCGGGTCAGTTCATTTTCCAAAGATCTGGAAGCAGAAGTGGCGGGGGGCGCAACACCAGGCTGAGCAGTTTGGGCCTTGGGGCATTCCATGCGTCTATGGCCAGCGTCATGGCAAAAATAACAGAGTCGGCTCGACCTACAGTGAAACTGAGTAGTGTGTTCCTCACTTCCACAAACCTCACAAGGCGACATAGCCCTCAATCTCCCAGCCCGAGCATGTCTAAACCCTTGATTAGGACTCCCCTCTGATTGGAATGGCCGTTGTTCTCTTTAACATCTGCTCTTTAACATCAGCGGCTGACCACTGGGACAGAGGCCTGCTCTTAAAAATCAGTGACAAGTCAGGGTCAGGGCAATGCCTGATAAACATAGCAGCCACTTCACGTGAGGGGTCATCAATCATTTTGTGCCGCTGTCTAAGACAGTCTTCAGCAATCTCCATAGCTCGGTTAAGCCACAGCCAATAGTCAAATGGGAGTTCATCGGACAGGGGCAGAGTCACATAAAAGTCAGCTAATGGCATACTAGAGAAGGAAGTGTCACCAAAATGTTGTATAAGCATGTCAAATATAGGGCTGGGCCCCCTAGAGAGATCAGTCGAGGGATTGCTACGCAAACTCGCCCTTACTATGTCCCTAGCCCACCCCATAAGCCTACCAATGACTTCATCTGCCTGCTCCACCACTGGAATCCCTCTCTTATGCAGATAGATCATCATCATTTCTTCCCACTCATGCACTGTACATTTCTCAGATCCATCTCCCCGAAAATACTCAGGTGCTTTTATATTCGACTTTAAAACAAGGCCCAAACTAGTCAGGTCAATGCCACCCAAATTGGAAGCACATCCAGTATTATCTGATGTTGCCCCAATACCTCTAGATTCCAAACAAGATACAATGCTCTCACCAATGGAATGGCCAATTCTCTGAACCACTGTAGTTATAACATCAGCAGTGCCCTCATCAAGCAGATGATCATGTGATGGATCTTTGTGATCAGATGAGGGCTCAAGAGAAGGCATGGATGTGGACGTGACAGGAAATCTAGAAAAACCCTGTCCCACTGACGGCACAGGTGTAAACCCCAGTGAAGCATTCCCCATTCCAGCACCATTAACACCAGCCATCACTGCAGTAATGTGGCAATACTCACACAATTATAAGCAAACAACAACAACAAAAAAATCTGTCTCAAAACAGACAAAAACAACCAAACCAAAATTCAGGTTCAGTTCTGCCATGTATGTATATAAATAACTATAATGCTATGAGACTTAATCCTACACCCCACACAGCAAATGCTGACTACTATAGTATCATATACTACAGAACTGGTTTACTCCAGTTATCCTCCTTGATAACCCCTCAGATAAGAAAAAAAGAAGAACGATGTGAAGGGAAAAAATATAAGTGCTTCTTACCAGAGCACTGAGTTCTTACCAGAGCACTTGAGTTCTTACCAGAGCACTAACTCAGCTGATACCACTTGCCGTTGTTCTTAAATTGTATGTCTGTCTATGGTTATTTGTACTTCTTGGCAAATGCCTAACTTGCAAAACACTAGGTAATGATACTGACTCCTGTAGTTTAGTGGTAGTCTGACTCAATGGTGTCTTGAATTCTGGCCTATCTGTACTATGTCCTAGGATGTATTCTGTGATCAGAAGCAAAGCACTTTGTAAGTCGCTCTGGATAAGAGCGTCTGCTAAATGCCGTAAATGTAAATGTAAATATGTATATGTATACACACGATTACTCATTCTCACATAAAAAAAAAAAAAAAACCAATACTACACCCTAGTGGCTGAAGGCGTAATTGCAACCAACATATCTCGAAAAAGTCTCATTTGAAGTGACGGCTACCAGCACGGAGACAGTTGACAATTGACAATCCATTGAGAAAGTCTGCAGGTGGTCCTCCGCATGTCTGATAAGTCGGGTCACGGCACCATTGTAACTGCGTTGTGTTGGATGGTAGACTCTGTTGGAAAAAAGAAATTTAAAGGTGAATAACTTAATGTTTTCCTGAAAGGCTATGGAAGAGCAGAAGTGAGAAGGCCTCAGTGGCCTTGAGGAGAATAGAATGGGCCTATTCAGTGTAAGCTGCAAAACAAGCAGTTTGAGATAAGGAGATGGACGGCTAGTGAGGAGCAGGGGGGGCTCTAAGGAAGAGTAGCAAAGGTGGGGGCAGATATTGAAACTTAGAGAAGAATCGAAACTTAGAGATGAGGTATAAAAGGGAGGACATCGCCCAGCACGAGGACTTTTTGCTTGGACGCTGCTGAGATCCACTTGGGTTAGGTAGACTTCTAGGCAACTAGCATCAGTGCACTGGAGAGTTTGTACCACGTATAATTTGACTATATTGTATTCAATTATATTCCATATAAATTAATCTAAAAGAACTTTTGGTGTTAAGACTTTGCTTGGGTAATTCAGTCAAAACCAATCGGTTCATCGGGGCAGTGTTGGGGCCTATCTGGGTCAAGAAAAATATCCCAACAAATGGTAGCAGAGGATGGTTTTGACTGGAGTCGAATTCTGCAATTAGGACGAGAGAGGAGGTCAATCCGTCCGTGAGGTGACTGAACTAAGCCGCGCGGCTTGTTAAAAAGGTAAGGAGCCACTCTCTCCTATTGGCTGAAATATTATAGGCTAAATTAAAGTTCAGTCACTGAATGGTCGAGGTGAAATACTCTCTGTAAATTTAGTAGTAAAATTGTATACGTGTTACAAACTCGAGATATATAGACAGGAGGATTGCCCTACAACTCATAAAGTCGGGAGGAGGACGCCCTGTTACTGCAGTAAACGGTTAAAGAGCAGGTAGCCCATCGGTCATAATAGGACGGTGGAGGACGCACTCAGAGAAAGTAGGCAGCTCACGTTCTAAAAAGAACCTTGGTTCTAAAAGAGAACGGTGGAGAACGTGCCCAGAGAAAGAGTAGGTAGCCCACGTTCTTAAAAAGAACTTTGGTTCTAAAAAAAGAACGATGGATGACGCGCTCAGGTGACGAGTAGGTAGCCCACGTTCTGGAAAAAAAAGGGAACTATTGTTCTTAAAAAAAAAAAAAAAAAAAAGAGAACGGTGGAGTACGCGCTCGGTCACGGTTAAATGAATGAGTAGGTAGCCTGGGATTCCAAGAATAATAGATTCAGAGAAATCCCGGAGGACGCGCTCAGCCGGTTTTGGGGCCGCAGTGTGTTTTGTTAAAATTGCGTGTGTGATTGGTGAAATTACAGCTGTATCTGTGTATGCGTGTTTGCAAATTTGCAGTGTTGGTTTGAATTCCATGTATCGTGTGGTTATATGTTGAATAAAGACCTGTATAGATTGTTGTTTGAGCATACGTGCTATATTAAATTGTGAGCCTTTTATTGGGGGACTTATAAACCCACGCCCATAAATCCATGAGCCTCTTATGCGAGGACGTTTGAACCCCTGAGTAAATTGTATGAGCCCCCAAGAAAGACGTTCATCATTGTGTACACAAGCACAAGAGAAACATTTCATAAGAGGTTAAAGAGTAAAACAAAAATTATTGTATTATTTTCATGCATGAAATTATAATTTGGTTTATGATGCTCTGTAGACGTACGCTTTAAGTGTTGGAGGTAAAACTCGCGTGAGCTGTGTTGAGCTGGAGCTGTTTGGGGTGTGGAGATATTAACTTGTGTCCGTCCGCCCTTGGGATGTGCGCTGGCGAATTAAAGCGCTTGCGAACACAACGATAAAGTGATAAAGTTTACTGAATTATTTCTGGGGTATTAAAGGGCTAGTGAGTATAACGAAAAAGTGATAAAATTTACTGAATCGAATTGAAGCAAAAGTGAATTGGGTGTAGTTTGAAAAATTGGAGTTACATCATGGATAATGTTAAAGGTTTGGAGGATTATTTGGTTGATACTATGGAGAAGCGCGCTGTGCCGAAAGTGAGATCGGACACAGAGGTGGATGTTAAAAGGTGTTTTGAGAAAATGCGATCCGAAGGGTTGTGGCCAGACCCGGACGATCGCGGTATGTATAAGGTGGATTGGGAACATATTGAGAAGCACTGAGTTACACAAATCAATAAAAGAAAAGAAAATTTGAAACTAGTGGAGTTTTGACAAAATAGAAGCGTAAAAACCAACTGGAAAAAGCAGAAACTTATATCATATGTAAGAACATTAAGAATAAATTTGTCTAAAACATTAACTCAAAAGAAAAGTCTGAGACCAAAAAGGCAGACTCTCATCGGCCCCCTCCCTAGATAGAAAAAACGTGCAATCGCAGTGTTCATCAGTGTCCGCGTGGAGACTGATGGCGCCTTTGTTTGTGGGAGAAAGATGTACAGTATGCATGTGTGTGTCTGTGTGGAGTGAGTATGGGAGAGATGTATGAATGTAAGAGTGTGTGCGTGGGGGACAGAGACATTGAAAAATAACTGACACACTCACTGACTCTCTGAGTGGAGAATCCTTGTTCAAGGTGAGACGGCAGGCAAAAAAAATAATTGTTTTATCATATGCACTGGTCAATTTTGAGGTTTTAGGCTATTTTGATTCTGTAACATGAATTATATCAAACTGTTGGAAAGAAAATGTCCAAATTAAACATTTAGGTGTTTGTTTATCTAAACTTTGTTTGGATGCGCCTGTAGATTTTTTCTAAATTCATGAAAAGTTAGCATCATTACGGAGCATGAACCACAGCTATCTATACCCTGTCATCATGGGTATCATTGTAAAGCTCTCTTTCTTGAAATCGTGAAAGAACAGAGGGTGATTTAAACGCAAGCTTGGCATATCATTGTCTGGGGTCGATTTCTGAGAACGTGATTTGTTCAGATGGGTCACGTGGTCACATGCGCTTACATTTCCTGGTTTAGCTTTTCAGTATCTTTATAATATAAAAATGCCGAAAGTATTACTTTTAACAGCATCACAGAAAAGACAACAACTGTCACTTGCGAGAAGATGTAAGGGAAAACTTGAAAAAATCAATTAGATAATGAAATGCTTACACGCAGCGCATCGATGCGTAAGCTGTCCTTAAGAAATAAGTAGACTTTAGATAGCGGGGCGGACCGATACGCAGCACAGCAAAGCGCGTTTGAACTAATTAGTGGATTAATTTGTCCTAATTGTGTAGATACATTTGTCCTAATTGTGTAGATAGGCTTAACATTAATATCAGACCACGGATTTTGAAGCAGTTTGAATTTAGAGTGAAGTCTGTGTGAAAGAGATGGACGCCGCAAAACTATATACATCAATGCGTCTTAAAGGTGTAACTAGGGAAGATGTGGCATTTGAAGTGAACGTGTGAATGATGCTCTTACTGTGCGTTCACACCGAAAGCGATAAAATCGCTCTCCGTCGCCGAGTCACCAGCATCGCGTCGCGTGGGGGCGTGTCCAACATCACGCCTGCATGCAGCACGTGACAGATATGCAAATCACGTTTTTAAAGCAGGACGCAGTATTTATTTTAATCTATTGATTACAGGACACACGATTATAAAGGAGTGCGTGTATAAAACATAGTGTGTGTATAAAACACATATAGTATATAAACCTAAAATGTTTATGTATTTTTTTTACTTTTTACCCCAGACCCGAAGATCAAACAGGAATTTAAAAAATCATAACCAATAATAGGGTATACGCTAATTTATTGCAGATGTTTTTTAACAAATGAACAGTATTCCCTCCAAAAATAAACATCGTAAAGTGCGGGACATCCAGAGACAGCCACTATTAATCTCTCCTCCATTTTGCAATCGGAACAAATAATCAGTAGGAACCAAAGTCAGAGGTGCGGTTTCGGAGGAGGGTGCAAACATACTTTCTGATTGGTAGTCGCCGCCGCGCGTCACTGCTCATTTGCATAAAGTTGAGCCAAGCTCAACTTGTTCGCGTCGCTCGAATCGCTCACTTCGCGTTAGTGATGATCGATACCAGCGATTTCCTTTCCTTTCCGATCCGATACTGAGTAAAACTCAGGCTGGTATCGGTGATACCGATCCGATACCGATACCTTGTGCAACTACACTTAATGTGTCTCGTAAATCTAAAAAACGTAGTGTATTTCAAGTCATAGCATCATTTTAAAAATACAAGATATGTTATTTATTTATTTTAAATAAAGTATATTGAGGTAGCAGCCTCATTTACACTATAACAGAACTAATTCAACAGAAAAAACAGAGAACGCTCACACAAATTGTTTTCAAACATGCAAAAAAAAAATTAAATAAGTAAAATAATAAAACAATTAAAATAAATTAGTGTTTAATTATATAGAACTCCTGAAATATTGCATTAACATGAACATACTGAATATCTAAATAACACTTAATTTACAGGTTTTTGTTGAGGAACAATATCACATTTACTGTTTTCCCCTTTAGTCTGTTCCATTTTTTGCTCAGAACCTCTCCTGCCTTTGAAAAGACCTTATATATGTAATCTACTTTAAGTAATTTATAGTTATCAATTATAAATACTTATCAATTCGTTAGCAAACCTTGCCTGAATAAATCACCCAGTGATGAACATATTTTTTACTCTAAGCTAAACTTATGCAGCTTTTTGTTGAATCATGTATTTATTTCGTTATTTACTTCATAACCATATTTATGGTATTGATTTGAACAACTCTTAACAGTAACAGCGCTTAGTGCTGCTTAAGGCTTCACATTTTCTCCCTCTGTACCTGGATAGTGTCTGCCTGCGGCACCGAAGCCGAAGGACTCCGCTAGAGATGTCTGACAGTGCTCTCTTCTGTCCGCCTAAGCTTGAAAGCCTCATATTGGGCCTTGTGGTTTACTCTAAGGTGTTTAACAAGGTTTGTTGTGTTGCCACAACTCCTTATAGTTTTTGTACACAAATCACAAACAGCATCTTGGCTGTTTGTGGGGCTGAAATAGCTCCACACATGACTTCTCTTGCATTCCGCCATAGCGTACGTACAGCGCCGTAGTACACTGAGTGAGCGTCTGTGTGAGCGTGCCGCAGTACTTACGCATTATGCACTGACCCAGGCGGAAGAAAAAGTAGTTCCCACCAACCGCATATAATTTAGACAAGATCTCAATATTTTAGTTACTTCCACAGTGTTCCTGTTAGTGCTTTGCATTACCTCAAATGACTGAAGTATCAAAAGTATCGATATTTTGATTTGAAAATTGATTTTAGAACTTAAAGACCTGGTATCGATAGAATCGATATTTCAGTATCGATCCGTGCATCACTACTTTGCGTCGCGTCGCTGGGTGTCGCTCACTCTCATTGAAAATGAATGACTTCCGGTCGCCGTGTCGCTCTCGTCGCTTTCGGTGTGAACGCACAGTTAGCACATGAGTTAGGGTTGGGACATACGGGTTTACAAAAATAATACAAGTATGGGACAGGTTCAAGATAGATAGAGACAAGAAGCTGATCCACAGACTAATAAAGTGCCCTGTCTTTCAATTTGTTGTCAGTTTTACTTTTACACTACAGAATTTTATTTAGTGGCAGAATGGACAAAACATTAAAGTTTAATACAAATTATGAACAAAAGTGAATGAATACAATGTTTTATGAATAAAAGTTTTAAACACATACCCATTTTATGTTATGTAAAAGTAAAAAAATAAATGCACCAGTTAAACCTGAGGAGATTAACAGGTAGTGATATCCTATACATTTAATTTTATTGGTAAATGCAGGGTTGAGGCAGCAACAGGTATGGCCATTTCTACCTTTAGTGAATGTGATTATGCCATGCTGACTAGTATGGAGAGGTTGTGGCTGCAGAGCACAATCTTACTGTCAATGTAATGAAGCTGATATGATCAGAGTATCAAAAACAGAGGCCGTAACATCTACCACATCTGCCAGCGTGAAACATAAATGCAATCCTGAGCACAGTGTGTGCGCTGTGTTTCCGTTCTATTGAAGTTAAAATTAGTCATTACATAGTTCTGTTTTGCTGTTGTTTGTCTTTCTATCGTTGGGGATGATCTATATCACTGCTGATAACTATATGATTAGATTTTGAGTAAGTAAACAATGGTTTCCAATACAAATCCATTAAATTTCAAAATGTATATCTTTATGTAGTTAGTATGTATATATGTAGTTTCACGGTGATTGCTATTGGATAAAATTTTTAACATATTCACCTGCAGAGTCTTGCCTTAAGTGTGATTTGGACCATCCAAACAAACGAGTTTGTGTGAGAGAGGACAGTTTGCTGATGATTGATGTATTTTTGTGTGGTTTGACCCAATAGTGTCTGATTTATGTCAAGTTAAACACAGAGGCAAATTGTAAAAAAGCCAATTCTGATTGAGAGAAATTAAAATGGGAGCTAATGGGGCAGCTTTCTGTGTCTAGTGACAAACAAATGCTCATAACTCTAAAACTAATTAATCAAATGATTAGATATCTCGGTGTGCCAGAAAGGTCAAGTTTATCTCCCATTTAAAATTTAAATGGAGCTTGTAGGTGAAGGTGTAAGGATCTTAGAACAGTTTATCCAGGAGAGTTTTGATCACTTTCGTGCCAGCACACTAACTGGCAGTTGATATTTGAAATTATGAACATTACACCATTCATTTAAATGGGGCTTTCTTATTTTTAAACTAAATTTGATTAAAATCTAAAACTATAATCGACTCCAAAAACAGATAGCACACCTGTCAGATCGGAGACCTTAGAAACGCAGTTGGAACAGAGTGTACGTTAAGTGGTTCGGGTTGAATTAATTGCGGAATAACAATATAGTGATTTTCAAGCACTATAAATACATAACATTAATAGTTAAAATTAGCCATACACTCAGAACCGTCAGAACACATACTTAAATAATGTTAGATCGATGCAGACACTATAGCACAGTGTGTGTGAAGTACTGCTTGCACTGATTAGTAACTAACTGTAACCATATTGAAGATATTTTTCTGCAAGACTGAAGTCTTCTGTGCAGTAGCAAAATTAGAGATAATACTGATTATCCATTTCTATGCACCCAAGGTTGAATCCCAGGGAAACTGATAACTGACCATGGGAAGCAGGCATCATTAGTTTTTTCTAAACACACTTTGACTAGAAAGAATCTGGACTGAGAGAGACAGTTCAGAGTTACTAAATGAAGTGTAAGCTTCACATCATAATTCATATTTATAGTTCTATATTTTGTAACTCTCTTGCTATCAAATAAATACTGATTAATACATTATAAGACCTCAACTTGCATGACATCAATTCAACCACAGTGGTATTGTCACGCTACGGTCCCCGAACCCTTCCTTTGGGGCGTGTGTTAACGTTGTCTGCGTCTATTCGTCTGCGTCTGTGTACCTCCGTGGGTGCGGGTGCCTCTTGTCATTATCCGTCTCACCTGTGGCTCGTCTCGTCATCACGTGGAGTTGATGTGGTCTGTCTATTTAATGTGCGTTCGCGCAGTGTCTTGTGCTCGTCGTTGTCTAATGTTTGAGTCTACACGTTACGTGTGTATGTGTCTGTTTAGCGTGCGCTATTGCACAATACCTATCTACATTAAAACGTGTCGTTGTGTCTGTGAAGCTGGATTTGTGTCTCGTCCTTCGCCTCGCACCCAACGTCACAGAACGACGAGCCGTCAGAGACACAACAAGCCATGCCAGGCTACACCACCCGGCCAAAGAAGGGCAAGAAGCCCTGCAAGCGCCGCCATGCCTCTGCTCCTGCCCAACACTGCGCGGCCACCGTTACTCCCGAACTTATGGAGCAGGACCCTTTATGCAGCGTCATGCTGCTCCGGGCTCGGGAGGCCAGCACTGGGGAACTGGCGGAGCATTTCCGCCAGACCGCGGTGCGGATGTGGAGGGAGCGACATCCCTCTCCCACCAGAGACCTCTCGCCCCTGAGGGTCGGCTCCCTCGAACTCTGCTCCACAGAGAGGACCCCTGAGAATGAGTTCGAGGAGGAGGAATCGGAGGGCGAGGAGGAAGAGGACGATCAGGCTCCCTCGGTTTGTTCCGCCTCCACCGCGGACTACGGCGAGGAGGAGGATTACCCTCCCTCCGTGTGCTACGCCCCCACAGTGGATTATGGTGGGGGAGAGGGGAACGAGGAGGACTACCCACCGTCCGAGTGCTCCGCTCCTGCCGTGGGCTACGGCGAGGAGGAGGAGGAGGAGGAAGACGATTACCCTCAGTTCGAGTGCAACGCACCTGCCGTGGGCTACGGTGAGGAAGAGGAGGAGGAAGACGATGATTACCCTCCGTCAGAATGCTCCTTCCCCGCCATGGGCTACGATGAGGAGGTGGAGGAGTACGAGTCGAAGGAGGAAGGCAGTCCGCCTCCCTCTGAGTGTTCCCCTGGGACTGTGAAGGGGAGGTGGACACCAGAGACGGTCCCATCCTCCGATCGTTACGGTGGAGAGAGGATGGACTGCTCCCGGGGTGGCAGCCCGGAGCAGTCCATGGAGTGGGACCAAGGAGAAGAGGAGGAGGAGATGGAGACCGCAGGGGATCCCCCAGGTGGTCCGCTCGGGGCGCCTACGGCGGTCGCGCTGCACCCGGCGCCTACGGCGGTCGCGCTGCACCCGGCGCCTACGGCGGTCGCGCTGCACCCGGCGCCTACGGCGGTCGCGCTGCACCCGGCAAGTCCGCCGGTCGCGCTGCACCCGGCAAGTCCGCCGGTCGCGCTGCACCCGGCAAGTCCGCCGGTCGCGCTGCACCCGGCAAGTCCGCCGGTCGCGCTGCACCCCGCGGAGGGTCTGCTGCGAGGATCCGGGGAGGACCGTCCGCTGCAGCACCGGCAGCTCCCGATCTCTCTCCCCTTATCGCCCTACTCCTGGCGCGTAGTCTGGCGCCTGTTTCATGTTTGTGTATGCCAGTGTTCGTAAGTCTTCCCATTTGTGTGCCTAACCCGTTTTTCCCTTTCGTGCCACTATGTGTAAGTGTACCTGTGTGTGTGTTTGTGAATGTCCCGTTAAATGTGTCTAACGTGTTTTCCCCCGTCTTCCCAGGGAGGGTGTTCTAGACTGTGCGTGGTGGACTCTCCGCCGAGGGCGGTCATCTCCCAGATGCAGGACTGGGCGCTTCAGATCCGCCCATCGACGTGGGTTCGGGGCACTCAGTCCTGTTGGCACCCCGGGACGGGTAGTGCCCTTGGTGGGGGCGTCTGTCACGCTACGGTCCCCGAACCCTTCCTTTGGGGCGTGTGTTAACGTTGTCTGCGTCTATTCGTCTGTGTCTGTGTACCTCCGTGGGTGCGGGTGCGTCTTGTCATTATCCGTCTCACCTGTGGCTCGTCTCATCATCACGTGGGGTTGATGTGGTCTGTCTATTTAATGTGCGTTCGCGCAGTGTCTTGTGCTCGTCGTTGTCTAATGTTTGAGTCTACACGTTACGTGTGTATGTGTCTGTTTAGCGTGCGTTATTGCGCAATACCTATCTACATTAAAACGTGTCGTTGTGTCTGTGAAGCTGGATTTGTGTCTCGTCCTTCGCCTCGCACCCAATGTCACAGGTATGTGATGTGGAGAAAGCCATAAGGCAAGAAGAAGATGAGTTAATGAAGGATGAGTTACTCAAGCCGTTAAAAGAGAAATAATTAAAAGCCCAAGAAATCAGAGACAGTCAATACTGTCATTGACAAAGCCCACAACAGTATCTGAAATTATGTCCTTATTAGGCCTGACAGGCTACTGGCGTAGCTATATACCTAACTATAGTGATTTGGCTCACAGTCTTAGGAAACTAACAGTGTCTAAGGGTCTGGGTAACGGGAAAGTGGAGCTGGACTGGATGGTTGAGGCAGAGATGGATTTAATAACTTTGAAACAAGCACTTGCTAGCGCTACTGAATTAGCTGAACCAGAATAAACTAAAACAATTAACCTTAATGTTTCTGTAAGAGACAATTTTTTAAATGATTGTCTCTTACAGTAAAAGGGGGAGGGTGAAGAAAGCAGGAAAAAATTATTTTTTCATAGTTCAAAGCTGGAACAACCAGTAATAGGAACAGGACCATGCACAGCATGCATGGCAGGACTCACCACAGCAATAGAGAAAACAGCACACTTGGTAATGTCATCCACTAATAATCAGCACCAATCACGGAGTAATGGCGTTCATAAATTCACAAGCCTTTTCTTTATCAAGAGCACAACAGAATAAGATAAAAGCCATAGGCCTACTCACACAGCCACACATCACATACAATACTGAGTCAAAACTAGTGAATCTGACTGACAACATTGAAGTAGCAGAAGATGAGACATCACATGACTGTGCTGACGCCACAGAAAGACACATTCAGTTCAGACCAGAACTGCACAAGGTCAGAATTACTAAACCAGGAGCATGGGAGCTCTGTTCAGATGGGAGTTGTTGGAGACATGGTAACGAACTGAAGGCCTCTTACGCTGTGGTACAAGCATGTGGGGAAGAGTGGGAGGAGGTGGAATCAGGAGTGGTTCCACAACCAGCCTCAGCTCAACTGGCAGAAATGGTCGCACTAGACCAAACTGGCCAAAGCATTTAGCGCAAAGGGGGACATGGACAGGGTACAGGCACTAACACTAGTGCTGATTTCCATGAGAGCGACCCCATGAGAGAATACAATCTCTCCCCGCATCCCTGTCCCGATAGTAGTATTTAGACGCCACGCCATGTATGTAAATACACAACAATTGCAAATACAGAGCTATTTTTCTAGTGAACTTTTTGTAATATACTTAATATTTCAAGATTTTAATTACTGTTTTTACTTCAGTTTTCGTTTTTTCGTTCATTTTTGTTAAGGATTATAACCTTGGTATTAACCACGATTGTTGTTAAATGTGGATGTTGTATAACATGTATCAGAGCTCTCGCCCAAAGGTTGAGCAGTGTTGTGATCGAGAAGGGGGACACGAAGAACCCACCGCCATATACCATGCCACTGGTGACGGCGGATGATGATGACCTATCATCCGAAGAAGACGATTCTGTGTGAAAAACTTGTTGTTTTTGATTAATTATGCTTGCTTTGTAGGTATTGGCAGCATCTGCGACTGATGAAGAATGAAGACGCACCACACATTAGAGCACAACCAACAGCACATGAAAGCCAATTCACTAGTTTAAGAAGTAATATGCATGACACATGGGCACATTAATAGAACGGGTCGAGGTGATCTCCCACCAGGCGGGACCTGGGTCTCGTGGACAACGTCAAGTCACGAGACCGTGGGAGATGAAGGGGGGGGGGGGGGGGGGGGGGCATCTCCAAATAGTCTGAAAGGTCTCGGCCCACGACAGGGGAGTGATCCAGAACCCACAAATCACATAAAAGAACACATAGACATTGTACTAACTGACATAGTCACACTATGAATGTATACACATTTAGGGATTTTTATGATTGTCTTTCTTTTAAGAAGTGCACTGGGCTAGATAAAATTTTGTATTAGACTAGAGTTAGACCAATGTTTTGGTCTAAAAGGGGGAATGTTGGAAAAAAGAAATTTAAAGGTGAATAACTTAATGTTTAAACTTAATGTTTTCCTGAAAGGCTATGGAAGAGCAGAAGTGAGAAGGCCTCAGTGGCCTTGAGGAGAATAGAATGGGCCTATTCAGTGTAAGCTGCAAAACAAGCAGTTTGAGATAAGGAGATGGACGGCTAGTGAGGAGCAGGGGGGGCTCTAAGGAAGAGTAGCAAAGGTGGGGGCAGATATCGAAACTTAGAGAAGAATCGAAACTTAGAGATGAGGTATGAAAGGGAGGACATCGCCCAGCACGAGGACTTTTTGCTTGGACGCTGCTGAGATCCACTTGGGTTAGGTAGACTTCTAGGCAACTAGCACCAGTGCACTGGAGAGTTTGTACCACATATACTTTGACTATATTGTATTCAATTATATTCCATATAAATTAATCTAAAAGAACTTTTGGTGTTAAGACTTTGCTTGGGTAATTCAGTCAAAACCAATCGGTTCATCGGGGCAGTGTTGGGGCCTATCTGGGTCAAGAAAAAATATCCCAACAACTCACACATTTATTCATTTCCAGACTCAGTTTATTTTATACCGATCTGACAAACAGAAAGAAAGCGTCGTCACTGCCAGAGAAGTAGCATTCACTTTGGAATGTTTGCATTGCTGTGGCGCTCATCCACTGGGGCAATTCTCACTAACATAAAATATAAAATTTGAATAAAACAAACATATACCTGACAAACAGAAAGAAAGCGTAGTCACTGCCAGCGAAGTAGCATTCACTTTGGAATGTTTGCTAGGAGGGGGGAGGGGGAGTGCAGAAATTAGCTGCACGCCAACTAGCTATCTGACCGCACAACTGAAAAGTATTCTACATATACTAACAAAGGAACACACGATGACAGAAATACTAATACAGACACTAAATACATTTTTACAAAGAATGACTAACAATAGACAATTACTATTTATTACAGATTAATAATTCTTTAGTATGGCACCGCTATCATGTGCGCCTTACCATTGCTGTGGCGCTCATCGACTGGGGCAATTCTAACCCGTCACACTAATTAGTCTGTATTTCCACACCACTATAAATAATGTTTTCCCTAAATAACAGTTAAATATCGAGCCGAAAGTATTGTGTGTACGTGGAAGTAAAAAAGCAGTATATATGGAAGTAAAGCTATGCATGTCACCACTGAAAACACATTTTGGCTAGCTAAACTGCAGTTAGTTATGCACAGTTAGATATGTAGATTGCCTAACTGATCTTAGCAGGAAAATGGCGCTGTGCTGTTCCCATTAAATATAGAGGAGTGCTAGTATGACACGTTGGCTAATGGAATGATACAAACTATTGTGTGTACAATTTAATTGAAATCTTATTGCAAGTCACATTACCATCTCTCCCTCCACCTCAGCCCACAATCTCCCTTTCATAGAACAAATGGTTTTTGACTGACAGTGAGGAAAATAAGTCTTTGAACAACCTGTGACTTTGCAAGTGCTCCCACTTAGAAATCATGGAGGGGTCTGAAATTTTCATATTAGGTGCCTGTCCACTGTGAGAGACAATCTAAAAAAAAAATTTATTTGTGTGTTACTGCTGCAAATACGTTTTTGAACACCTGTGAAAATCAATCTTAACATTTAATACAATAGCCTTTGTTTGAAAGGTCAAATGTTTCATGTAGTTTTCCATCAGGTTTGCACACACTGCAGCAGGGATTTTGGCCCATTCCTCCACACAGATCTCCAGATCAGCCAGGTTTCTGGGCTGTCACTAAGAAACAGAGTTTGAGCTTCCTTCAAACATTTTTTATAGGGTTTAGGACTGGGGACTGGCTAGGCCACTCCAGAACTTTGCCCTCTCTGAGGGAAGGAGGTTGTTTCCCAAAATCTCACAAAACATGGCACCGGTCATCCTCTCCTTAATACAGTGCAGTTATCCTGTCCCATCTGCAGAAAAACACCCCAAAGCATGATGCTTACACCTCCATGCTTCACAGTAGGGATGGTACTCATCATTTTTTGTCCTCCAAACACGGCGAGTGGAAGACCAAAAAGTTCTATTTTGGTCTCATTCAAACACAGAACTTTCTCCTAAGACTCCTCTTAATCATCCAAATGGCCATGGGCAAACTTAAGACGTCTTCAAATCAATTCAATTCAATTCAACTTTATTGTAGAACTTTATTGCCAGTTCTAACACAGCACTTACACACACTAGCGATGAATTTTTAAACTTTTTAAATAATAAAATAGATAATATCCGACTACAGAGTCATAATACATCGCAGCCTAACCTCCAATCCAACCCCAGTAGTTTAGTTATTAGTAACTATGCATCCAAAAATATTACTGAGCTAAATGTCTTCGATCCTATATCGCAAAAAGAGCTCACAACACTGATTAATTCGTCTAAGCCTACATCATGTATATTCGATCCAGTTCCAACCCGTCTATTTAAAGACCTACTCCCAGCCATTGCAGGGCCCTTACTTAATATGATTAACTCCTCCCTTAACCTAGGTTATATGCCCAAACAATTAAAATGCGCCGTAATTTAGACCCTTGATTAAAAAACAGAATCTCGATCCGCAGATTCTAGCCAACTATAGACCCATTTCTAATCTCCCATTTATCTCTAAAATTTTAGAAAAAGCAGGTTCCAATCAGTTAAACCACTATCTCCAATCAAATAGTGTCCATGAAAAGTTCCAATCAGGATTTAGACCAAACCACAGCACTGAAACAGCTTTACTCAGGGTAGTGAATGATCTACTAATATCGGCCGATAATGGGCTCATCTCGTTCCTTATACTGTTAGATCTTAGTGCAGCTTTTGATACTGTAGACCACAACATTTTGCTGGATAGACTAGAAAACACGGTAGGTATTAAAGGAGTCGCACTCTCCTGGTTTAGATCATATTTAACTGACCGCTTCCAATGTGTAAGTGTTAATAATAAAACCTCTAAATCTGTCCAGGGGAAATATGGTGTCCCACAAGGGACAGTCCTAGGACCACTTCTATTCACACTGTACATGTTACCCTTAGGCGAGATTATGCATAAGCATGACATCAGTTTCCATTCCTACGCAGACGACACTCAGCTATATTTATCGGCAAAACCCGATGATTTAGGCGCAAACAGTAAGATTGAGAAATGTGTAGAAGAGATAAAACATTGGATGGCGTGTAACTTTCTAGCACTAAATCCCGATAAAACAGAATTAATAATAGTTGGGTCTAGGGCTGCGAGAGACAAGATACATAATGTAGCATTGAATCTACATTCTTTTACTATAACCCCCAGCGCAGAGGTAAAGAACTTGAGCGTCACAATAGACCCAGATCTCTCGTTCAATACACATATTAATAATATAACTAGAGTAGCGTTCTTTCACTTGCGCAACATTGCCAAAATTAGAAACATATTAAATATTAGTGATGCAGAAAAACTAATCCATGCATTCATATCCTCTCGTTTAGATTATTGCAACAGTCTCCTAGCTGGATGTTCTGGTAAATCGATAAACAAACTCCGGCTGGTTCAGAACGCAGCAGCACGAGTTTTAACAAAAACTAATAAGTTTGATCACATTAGACCCGTACTATCGTCATTACACTGGCTGCCAATTAGATTCCGTATTGATTATAAAATACTTTAATTAACATATAAAACGCTGCATGGCTTAGCTCCAGACTATCTTAGTGAACTTATTGAACAATATAACCCAGCGCGTTCACTTTGCTCGCAGGACGCAGGGTTATTAACTGTTCCTAGGATCAAAAAGATCACAGCAGGTGGAAGAGCCTTTTCTTTTAAAGCTCCACAATTGTGGAATAATCTTCCTGCCTCTATTCGGGACTCAGACACAGTCTCAATGTTTAAAACTCGATTAAAGACTCATCTGTTTAGTTTGGCCTTTGATTAATCTGTTACATATTTACTACATCTCGTATCTTTTCTCCGAGGTTCACCTGGAGAGTAACACTGCAGTCGGAGCCTACAATACCAGCATCGCTGCTCCGACACGGAATGAAAGCCTGGAGTTCATCAACAGACATTTACAGTGACTATCAAAACCCAGAACTTTCATTTTTACCTTTACTTAGTCTGATTGTGTGATTTGTGTGTGACTTGTGTATTTGTCTATATTTTGTGTAATTTGTGTGTTAACGGGCCACCCAATGGAGGATGGGTTCCCTTTTGAGTCTTGGTTCTCCCGAGGTTTCTTCCTATTCCCCACCATCATAGGGAGTTTTTCCTCGACACTGTCGCCTTTGGCTTGCTCATTAGGGTTCTGGACCCATAGTATTGTTAACCTTTTAAATCCTGTAAAGCGCTTTGTGACAACATGTGTTGTGAAAAGCGCTATACAAATAAACTTTGATTGATTGATTGAACTTCTAACCTGGAGGGCCCTGGCTCGGGCTGAGTTTCAAGAGTGCTGGGTGGTGTCTGACAAAAGCAAAACTATGGCCCTGGACTTTGCTCTGGCTGCTTTTTTTGCCTCTCTCTACTTCTTTCTTTGTGCCCTCTTCTCTCACTCACTCAGCTCATCAATCCCCCTTTTCTTTCTAGTGTCTCTGTCCTTCTTCCACCTGGCCCTCTCTTTTTCAAGACCCTTCTTCTGTCAGGGTCAGCATCACGGCGCTCCCGGTAGCGTTTTGCTATTTTAGCTCATCTTTCACTCATAACTAAAACAGATGCAGGACACCCTTAAACCAGCAGTCTGACTTCAATTGTTATTGTTAACAAGAGGTGTGTATGTTATTTTATTACGTAATTATTGTCATTATTGTCAAAAAACTATCCACCTGTCCCCCCTGTCATGCATCATGTCCACCCTATCAGGGAAGTATTAATGACAGGGTGGACAACAATAGGGTGGAGATTTTCAGCTAAAATGAGCAATTGCTAAGCACATGGGCGCCCCTCAGCTAGCAGAGTTAGCGGTAGTGGTTCTGGGTCGGGGCTGGTCGTGCCCGGTTCACTCATGGACACTCCCCTGAGACTACTGCACCACTCCAGAGGGGGGGCGCCTTGGAGCTCCGGGCTCCGGAGTCCGGCTTGGCCCCCCGGCGTAGGGGCGGTTGGCCCGCTCCCCTGGGCGGTGGTGGTATGGGGCGGCCGGGTGCTCCTCGGCGGGAGGTGGGCCCTGCCGAGTGGTGGGTGGCTTTCCGGGCGCGTGGCGCCGTGGTTTTGCCGCTGGCCCCTGGGGGGGGGGGGGGAGGGCATCCTGGGGGGGAGGCGCTCTGTTCCCTCTGGTTCCCCTGGACCTGCGCTCCTTGATTGGTGGGGCGCTGTCCGGGGTCTCTCTCTCCCGCCTGCGGGGGCGGGCGGGTGAGGGTTTCTGGGAAGTGCGGCTTTGGTACTCCGCCGCTCTGTGGGGGGCCGTGGGCGGGTGGGATTCCCGGGTCTCTCTCCGCCCGCCTCTGGCCTCTGGGGGAATGCTGTCACAGCTACCCACCCTTGCTGGTAAGTACATTCCATACATCTATCCTATGTTGCACTTCTAGGTTGCACATAAACACACACACACACCCATACATCGCACTCATCTGCACTATATGTATTTGGTTTACTTTCTGTACTTCTTTGCAGTGGTCATTTGAGCTGGTTGCGTGTTTTATTTTATTAATATTATTATTATTATTATTATTTTATTATTATTAATTTTTTTGTTGTTTTTTTTTTCTTCTTTTCTTTCTCTTCTCCTTTCTTCTCCTACCTCTGTCTTTTCCCTTTTTATTATTTCTCTCCCCCTCTTTTCTTGGTCCACCTAACCCCAATAATTATCACTTTGCATATTGTTATCACTATATATTGTTATCACTACACTATATATTATACAGAATTGTTATAATTGCCATTTAAATCTGTACATAAAAACAAAGTTGTCCTCCAAAGATGGGGGGGTGGAGGTGGGCCAAAAAAAAAAAAAAAAAAAAAAGAGTTAGCGGTAGTGAAGGTGACTGTATTGATATTATATTTGTTCTTAATACAATAAAGATAGACACTTTAGTAAACTTGTCTTGTTTTATTACTAGCTTGCTCAACATGCTTTCTTACCACTCTCTATACATGTTCTGCTCAACTAACATTATCTCACTAGTGACCCCTAGTGTTACAATTAAATTACATCATTAACTGAATATCATTACATCCTCCCTTCTTTGAGTAATAAAACCAAGACATTCAACAACATACTGATGTGCATGAACAGTAACATAACATATACGTTGTGTAAACAATTCAACATTAACAAATTTCTTACAGATCAAGCTTATCAGGTTTCTTGATGACTCTTGTTGATCTTCTAAGTGCTGGTGTGTCTGTAGTGTTACTATGTGAATCGGAATCAGCATAAAAACCAGCATTAGTGCTAGAGTCAAGAATGTTCCATAACGTGGTGGAAGATTGTAACTCTTGAGTCTTGCATTGTGAAGGTTCAACTCTGGGAATTTTCAGGAGACTGTGACGATTTCTTCTAAGAAGTTGTCCTTCATCTGTTACCACAGTGTAGGATCTTGGAGCAACTTCCTGTAGAACAGTAGCTCTCTTGTCCCAGGTGTCATTTCCTTCCACTCTGACAGTGTCATTTGGTGATAAAGATGGCAGACATCTTGCTGTTCTGTCATAAGCTGATTTCTGCTTGGCTTTGAACAGCTTGAGTCTGTCTTCCAAATCCACACATTGCTGCTTTTGTTTTGCAATGAACGGTAAAGTTGTACGAAGTTTTCTGTTCATTAATAGCTCAGCCGGTGATAATCCACAATCCAAGGGAGAAGCTCTGTAGCTCAGCAGCGAGAGATAAGGATCTGAATTGCTATCAATTGCTTTCTTGAGAAGCTGTTTGAGAATTTGCACACCTTTCTCTGCTTTTCCATTCGATTGAGCATACAGTGGGCTGGACGTCACATGTTGGAAGTCATATTGAGAAGAGAATTCTTGCCATTCCTTGCCCATAGACATAGCTGTGAAATTTTTCAAGCCCAAATACTAGACCTAAGCATTCCTTTTCAATTTGAGCGTATCTGCATTCAGATTCAGTCATAGTTCTTGAGGCATATGTAATAGGTTTCCAATCCTTGCCTTCTGCTTGTAGCAGTACAGCTCCTAGACCAGGGGTACTCAACTAAATTTGTCCGCGGTCCAATTTTGGCAGATACCTGTGACCTGAGGTCCGGTGCGGCGGGGGTGGAGAATGTAAGTTGTTGAGCGGAGGGGGGGGGGGGTGGCGAACGTAAGTTGTTGAGCGAGGTGGCGAACGTAACACTCGTGACGGAGTGTTTTTTCAATAGCCCTGAAATAAATGCTCCGGTTTTTTTTTGGTCCGTATCCAGTTAATCAGGAATGATATTGGGTCCGGACAGGACTGCGTTCGGGTCCGGATCCGGACCGCCAGTTGAGTACCCCTGTCCTAGACCATCTTTTGATGCATCTGTTGACACTTTGATGTTCTTTGTAATGTCAAAGAAGGTTAAGACCGGGGCTGTAGTCAGTGCAGTTTTGATTACTTGCCACTCATGCTAGTGTTTGTTTGTCCATGTGAACTCATTCGCCTTCTGTAGAAGTTTACGTAGATGTGATGTTTTGGCTGATAAGTTGGGAATAAACTTGCTCATGAAATTGATCATGCCCATGACACGCAGTATGCCTTTTTTGTCTGTTGGTCTTGTCATTTGTAGTATTGCATCTACTTTTTCTTTGTCTGGCTGTATGCCTTGTGCAGATATCTTGTCTCCAAGGAACGTGATTTCTTGAACCGCAAATTGACACTTACTCTTGTTTAATTTCAGCCCATTTTTTCTTATTCTTTGCAGAACTTTTGTGAGATTGTCATCGTGTTCTTGACGAGATGAACCCCATACTACAATGTCATCAATGTAACAGGGTATCTGCACATTTTTAAATCTCAAATTCAATTACTTTTAAGACCTTTTTTAATACCTCTCACAAGAAAAAATAATACTATTACTGGGGATGCAGGTGTGTTCCACATCGTTGATGGGGGGGGGGGTGGCGAACGAGAATTGTTGTTGTGAAAGTATGTTTGCACCCTCCTCCGAAACCGCACCTCTGACTTTGGTTCCTACTGATTATTTGTTCCGATTGCAAAATGGAGGAGAGATTAATAGTGGCTGTCTCTGGATGTCCCGCACTTTACGATGTTTATTTTTGGAGGGAATACTGTTCATTTGTTAAAAAACATCTGCAATAAATTAGCGTATACCCCATTATTGGTTATGATTTTTTAAATTCCTGTTTGATCTTCGGGTCTGGGGTAAAAAGTAAAAAAAAATACATAAACATTTTAGGTTTATATACTATATGTGATTTATACACACACTATGTTTTATACACGCACTCCTTTAAAAACGTGATTTGCATATCTGTCACGTGCTGCATGCAGGCGTGATGTTGGACACACCCCCACGCGACGCGATGCTGGCGACTCTGCGACAGAGCGATTTTATCGCTTTCGGTGTGAACGCACAGTTAGCGCTAGATTCAGCAAAGTTCACATCGCGCCAGAACAACTGAACAACACACACTTATAATAATTTAATGCCTCCCCTCATAAAATTCCAGACATTTTAAGACATTTTTAGGCCTTGAATATGGAAAACTAAATTTAAGACATTTTAAGACTTTTTAAGGACCCGCGGGTACCCTGTGTAAACACAAACTCCTTCAAGGCCTTCTATTATATGTTCCATAGCTCTGTGGAAGATTTCTGATGCAGAAACAATTCCAAAAGGAAGTCTGAGAAATCTGAATCTTCCAAAGGGCGTGTTGAATGTACAGTACTTGGAACTGTTTTCATCCAGCTTTAACTGCCAGAAGCCTTGAGATGCATCCAGCTTAGTGAAATATTTTGCACCTGACATCTCACTGGTGATTTCTTCACATTTTGGTATCTGATAATGTTCTCTTTTTATGTTTTCGTTCAAGTCTTTTGGATCAATGCATATTCTCAGATCACCATTTTTTTTTTACACACACCATTGAGTTTACCCAGTCTGTAGGTTCCTCTGTTCTCTTGATTACTCCAAGCATGGTCATCCTGTCTAGTTCTTTCTTAAGTTTTGCTCTTAGGGGTGCGGGAACTCTTCTTGCAGCGTGCACTACCGGTTGTGCATTTTCTTTTAACTGGATGCTGTATGTATGTGGCAATGTACCAAAACCAGTGAACACATCTGCAAAACCTCGCACAAGAGCATCACCTGAGATATGACTTTTGCTGATGGGTTGACAGTCTTCATTGATGTGGTAAACTCACTAGTTTTTCACAAGCTTTGCCACCATCAGTGAATCTAGACCTTCTGGAACCACAGAGAAGAGAACATGGTGTACTTTACCTTTGATGGTTACTTTAAGCTTACAGTCAATAGCTTGTCCATTGTAGCTTTTCAGTAGCACTGTTCTTTTATGAATTGTTGGCTTTTCTCTCATGGACTTGATGTCTGACATGCTAATCAGATTTGCTTTTGCACCGGTGTCCAACCTGAGTGTGATGACTGCTCTATTTACATGTAATGGCAATATCCACTTGTCTTTATGGTCCTGCGTTTGCTGTTCTTCAGCTTCTACATACTTCTGTTTGATGTTTTCTGCAAGCTCGACCATGTGTGACTCTTCACAGGCCACCATGTTGATAAAAAATATTCTGTTTAACATTCTTGGACCCAGAATATGAGTGCTTTTGTTTTTCTGCCGATACGATGTTCACAGAAGAACCATCATTAATACCAACACATGCAATAGGTTCACTAAACGTCTTCACGTGCTGCATAGCTAGCTCACTTGCTTGACACATTTTAATAGCATGCTCAGTCTTTCTTAGCATACGCTCACGTAGCTTTTTATCATGGACGCCAAAAACATCTTGATCTCGAATCATGGAATCTTTCAATACGTCAAAATGGCATGTTTTAGCTTTCAGCTTGAGGTCAGTTAAGAAGATATCAAATGGCTCATCTTGCATTTGTACTCGAGAACGAAAAACGTACCTCTCATATGTTTCATTTTTTTTTGGAGAACAATGATCATCAAATTTCGAGAGCACCACGTCGAATTTATTTCTATCTTCATCCTCTCTGAAAACAAAGGTGTTGTAGACCTCTATTGCTTGTGGGCCTGCAACAGTAAGAAGAACCGCAATTTTCCTCGCGTCTGGCTTCGTGTCCAGTCCGACCGCCATGATATAGAATTGAAACTGCTGCTTGAAATTGCACCAGTTGCCGTCGACATTACCCGTGAGTTTAAGAGCTTCAGGAGTATGGTGTGATTTTTGTTTCAATAGTTCCACAAAAGCAAAAGTAAATCCAAGAGCAGAAAGTATATGTTATGAATGCAAAACAGCAAAAAAAATATATCAAAAGTATATTTTTTAATATAATTGGTTATTTGAAACTTATTTTCGTTTGCATTTTGACAAGTTTTTGGTTCCATTGTTTTTGTTTTTGTGGATTTTCCCAGTAAGGTCTTTTGCTTCTGGAATCTCTCTTTGCTTCTGACTTTTGGAACACATTTCACGTGTGGGAGGGTCTTAGATGAAGGCGTTCCTCTGCAATCTCCATTGGTCACTGATTCCGGACTGACACAGAGCTCTGAGACCGCCTCTGGGACCAAGCCACGCCCACCCCACCAGCTTCCCAGCGTTTTCAAACATAGCGGAACGCGGGGGTTCTGTTTCACAGTAGCATGTAGGGTTGCCACCTGGGTCTGACAAAAAACAAGGACCTGTCATACTGACACAGGGCGGCTAATGTAATCTGTTGACGGGGGGGGGTGGCAGCGAACGTAACCGGAGGGGTTTAAAATGGACACAGCGAGAAAAACACAGATTTAAAGTGTGCAGAAACAGTCTGAATCGTGGTTTGAACTAACCTAGTTTTTATGCTGGGACCGAATATTAAATAGAAGAAAAACCGAGAGTCACGTGGGTGCGACGAGGAAGATGGCTGCTTAGTAGAAGCGGTCCTAAGCCCCATTAACCTAATCCGGATTAATCCGTCCACTTCTCCAACTTTCAAGCATCGATTTGCTTAGAGCTTGAGTACTAACATCACTACGGCTCGAAAGATGTCTACATCTTCGAAATATTTTTTGCCTACGCGAAGCAAGGGAGCAACCGCGGTTGGCTCCGCGGAGTCCAGTCCGAAGCTGGACTCCGTACAGGATGCCAATTTAGAAAATATCTTTGTCAAAGTGAGTAAAATGAGCTCGACGCTCCAAACAGTAGCTTCCGATGTGTCAACAATGAAAGAGACTACAGAGGAATTAAAAAATGCGGTGAATGCCATGCAAAGCCGGCTAACTGAGGCGGAAGGGCGAATCTCCGACTTGGAGGACACTACGCAGCAGCTGGTGTCGGGCCATGAGTTGCACGGTAAGCGCATTGACGCTCTGTGGGGCCGTGTGGAAGATCTTGAGAACAGGAGCCGTCGTAATAACGTCAGACTGTTGGGCTTGAAACAGGGAATAGAAGGAGAGAACTTGGCAGTATGTATTGAGAAGATATTGTCAGAGGGCTTGCATATGCGCATTGACAACGAATTCGAAATTGAAAGAGCACATCGTTCTCCTGGATCGCGTCCTGACGAAAACCGACCTCCGCGGCTGATTATCGTTAAATTTCTGCGCTCAACGGCGAGAGATAAAGTCTTAAAAGCTGCGAGGGAGAAAGGAGGAGCAGTGTGGAAGGGATGCAACATCTCCCTTTTTCCAGACATGACGAAGGAGCTGGCAGAGAGGAGAAAAGCTTTTACAACGGCGAAACAACTACTGCATGACAAGAAAGTGAGGTTCCGATTAGCCTTCCCTGCTACACTCCACTTCACATGGAAGGGGAGGAACAGAAACTTTGACGTCGCATCGGAAGCTATCAAGTTCATCGAAACTACGGGACATCCACTGACGGAAGGAGATTGAGAGGGGTACGAAGGGACTGATTAGCTTAGTTGTCTTAAGTTAAAACTTAGTGGACGACTCTGACACCCCACTGACCTAAGCAAGGTTTTTTCTTTATTTCATTTATTTATTTTTTTTTTTCTTTCCACTTATCTATTCACTTCTATTATTATTAGCACTTGTATTATTGTTTATTCATTTTCTCCTTAATTTTGCTGTTCGTATTTCGAACATGTTTACAACAAGAGGAAAACCTCTGGCCAGTTGCAGGAGTGACCTTTCAGTTCAGGTTTTGCCCTCTGGGTTAGAGGGTAGGTTTTTGTTGACATGTTTAGTTAAGTTGGTTTATGTCAGAATTTCAGATATCCTAATGTTACTCAGTGGTACAAAAGCAATAATCTATGTTTCTGGTTCGAGAAGGTTAGGTGACTTTCCGGTTTTATTTCTCATCTGATAAAATATGGCAAATAACGCATATGTTAAGGTAGTTTCCTGGAATATCAATGGTTGTGGGAACCCTGTGAAAAGGATAAAGGTAAGCATAAACAAGCAGATATAGTATTTATTCAAGAAACACATTTAGTGGATGATGAAGCTAAAAAATTTAAAAGAGACTGGGTGGGACATGTTTACTATAGCTCTTTTTCCAGCAGGCGTAACGGAGTTCTTATTTTGGTCCATAAGAGATTGAACTTTTCTATGTTAAAGGAGTATAATGATAATAATGGTAGAATTGTTTGTCTCGAAACCACTATAAATGGGGAGAGAATAACACTATGTAATATATATGCTCCTAACAAGGAGGAGCCATCTTTCTTCCATGGCCTCAATAGTATATTGGGTAACGCCCAAGGTCAAATTATTTTAGCAGGAGACTTTAAAGTTTTAGATGGGATATTAGATAAAAGCAAATACTCTGGCATCTCAACGCCGAGGGATAGGGCTGCCATTCAACTGCTGATGGAGGATAACGACCTGATAGATGACAAACAGGGAATACACATTTTACTCGCACTGCCACAAGTCCCACTCAAGAATTGACTACATTTTGATCTCCCAGAGTTTAACCAATGCCATCGTGGATGGCACCATCAATGCTATCTCCATATCAGATCACGCACCTGTTGAGATTTGTGTAAGGATACATTCAGACAGAATTCGAAGAGGTAGATGGAGAATGAACACGTCTCTGCTTCAGGATGAGGTATACTCTAAGGAACTCGCAGAGGACCTGTCCGCATTTTTTGAAATCAACTTGGGTAGCACAGAAAGTATTGCAATGGTCTGGGAGGCATCTAAAGCGTACATCAGGGGGAAAATGATTGCAAAGACCTCACAAAGAAAAAAGAACACAATGATAGTATTAAAAAATTGGAAGCAGAATTAAATATTATGGAAAAAGATTTGGCTAGACAGTACTTTGAAAATCTATTTTAAAAAATCTGTAAATGCAAATTCCGAATACATGACATTTTCAATAAAAAAGCAGAATATGCTATGTTTAGACTTAAAACACAATTTTATGAGTCAGGGGGAAAAGACTGGTAGGCTACTAGCAAGACAGTTAAAAGAGCAAAGCTCTACCTACACAATTCCAGCAATAAGAGCAGGAGGTTCACTTATAACATCACCTAAGGGTATTAACGAGATCTTTCAGGAATTCTATGAAAACCTGTATAGATCTTTTGGTGATGTGGATGAGTCATCAGTCCAAGATTTTCTATCAAACATAATTCTTCCAAAGATATCTTCTGATCAGTCGACCCTTCTTGATGCACAAATAACCCAAGAAGAGGTTAAGAAAGCCATCTTGACTATGAATACAGGGAAATCACCAGGAACAGATGGGTTTCCCGTGGAGTACTACAAACAATATATTGGTATAATTACTCCAATATTGACACACGTCTTCCATGAGGCCTTTCAGAGAGGCTCACTCCCTCCATCCCTCAATGAGGCACTCATTTCTCTGATACCCAATGTAACACAGGCAATGAGGTGTACCAATTTAGCCCAGCACAATCACAGCAACCTGGCAAAACCACCTCACACCGGTATACACCCCCAATCACTTGGGCAACCCTTCCCCACTCGCAGGGGTCTCAACTGAATGAGCAGAGACGGCAACCAAGTAGAGGGCAACAATAACAATGTTTATTTTAAAATAAAAATAAACAAACAATCTCCAGGCTACTGTGGTGGGCACGCAACTCCAGTGGAGGGCTTCACCCTAAAACATGGACCAATAGTTCTCAGCAAATTATTATGTGCAATAAAACCACCACACTCTAATAAAGTCGAATACCCCCACACAACCACTGCAAACTATCACACAACCCCCACACTGTACCGCATTCCACCAACAGCACCTTTGGAGAAAATAAACAAAGAACGAAAAAACAACAACATTACTATCCAAGTTATTAAATGTCACAGAATAAAAGCTACAATTATTTATGTTTGGAGGTGGTAGTGCAGGGGCACCGCATTGAACAGTACTTCTTACGGAGTAGTTCGAATCAGTCGGGTGAAGTCCAGCGGCAGGTTGTACACCACAGCCCGCAGGATACCAGTACCTCTGTTGCTAAGGAAGTGAACTGCAGTAAAGACATACAGGATGATGAGTCTGAGGTTCATCAGATGAGAAGCAGAAGGCTGGCGAAGGAGAAGAGTTTTGTCCAGAGAAATAAGGTAAAATGGTCCGCAGCAGCAGATAAAGCAGGCTGGAGGAGCGTAAATGATGATCTTAGAGGTTTACTGGCTAGTCTGAAAGGGTCAGCAGAAAGTAAATTGAATAGATTAGGTGGAGTCATTTATGAGTATGAATTGGCTAGGTTTGGGAAAGTACAGGTGAGGGAAAAAAGGCAAGAGTCTGTGAAATCTAGGCAACAGGTAGAAATAGCTGGGCTTGTCCAGGAGTTGAGAGCTCTGAGAAAACAGTGGAAGAGGGCAATGGATGAGGATAAAGAGGGTATCAATTGGCTACAGAGAGATCTGAAGAGTAGGTTAGCAACTTTAAGGAGGGCAGAGGTGTTAAGGAAAAGGAGAAGGAAGAAGGAACATGCTAGGGCAGCCTTCTTCAGAAATCCCTTTGGGTTTGTAAAGACTTTATTTAGCAAAGAGAAATCTGGTAGACTAAATGTGGAAAGAAAGGTATTAGAAGAGTACTTTGAATGTATGTATAGTGATAAGGATAAGGACAAGGAGTTGGAGCTCCCAGCAGACATTCCACCAGTGGGCACAATAGGGGGCTGCATGGATGTCAGCCTCCCAAAGTGGAAGGAAGTGCAAAATGTGGTTCGCCATGCAAAGGCTGGGTCTGCGCCAGGGCCTAATGGTGTGACGTATCAAGTGTATAAGAATGCACCTGATGTCCTGAAGTTTTTGTGGAGAATGATGGTCATAATGTGGAAAAAAGGGACTATCCCAAAAGAGTGGAGGAGAGCAGTGGGCATCCTGATTCCAAAAGAAAAGGATTCCAAGGAGATAGAGCAGTTTCGACCAATAAGTCTCCTTAATGTAGAGGGTAAAATCTTCTTTAGTGTAATAGCAAGGAGAGTAGTAGAGTACCTAAAAGCAAATAAATTAATTGACACCTCAGTTCAAAAGGCAGGGATTCCTGGTTTTGCAGGTTGTTTGGAACATAGTAGTATGATCTGGAGTCAGATCCAGGCAGCGAAGAGAGAGGGTAGGGATCTACATGTGGTGTTTTTAGACCTAGCTAATGCTTTTGGGTCCGTGCAGCATAGCCTAATATGGAAGGCGTTTGAATATTTTCAGGTGCCAGCAAATATTACTAGGCTGGTTAAGGCATACTTTGAGGATATTCAGTTATGTTTTAATACAGGAGAATTTGTTACAGCATGGCAAAGGTTGGAAATAGGTATAATGGCCGGATGCACCATTTCGCCTTTGGCATTTACTATGGCCATGGAGGTGATAATTAGGGCCTCAAAGTGGGTGGTAGGCGGTGAAAGACTGTGAGATGGGTTACGGCTACCTCCAATTAGGGCATACATGGATGACATGACAACACTAACAACGACAGTACCTTGCACGCGGCGGTTATTGGAAAAAATACAGGGAAATCTTAGGTGGGCTAGGATGAAGGTAAAGCCTAATAAATCTACAAGTATATCAATAGTTAAAGGCAAGTTGGTGCAGGAGAGCTTTTGTATGGAAGGGGAGTGTATACCATCGGTACAGGAGAAGCCAGTTAAAAGTTTGGGCAGATGGTATAGTGCAGCATTAAATGATAAGGAGCAGGTGGCGATCTTAAAGACAGAATTGGTGCAGGCAATTAATAGAATAGAGAAGTCGCTGTTACCAGGAAAATTAAAATTATGATGTGTCCAGTTTGGCTTGCTTCCTCGTATCAGATGGCCACTGACAATTTATGAGGTACCTATCACAGAGGTTGAGAGGTTGGAAAGGATTTTGAATAAAACAATAAGGAAATGGTTAGGTTTGCCACGTTGTTTAAGTAGTGTAGCATTATATGGAAAAGGCATACTAGAACTACCTATGACTAGCTTAGTTGAGGAATTTAAATGTGCGAGGGTGAGTCGAGAGGTGATTCTATTAGGATCTAAGGATAATGTCGTAAGAACAGCAGCATCAGTGGCTAAGGTAGGGAGGAAGTGGAATCCACGGGTAGCGGCGCAAGTGGCCGAAAGCGCGTTAGTGTTGCGCGATATAGTAGGCTGTGTCCAATGTGGAAAAGCGGGCTTTGGATCAGGTGACTCATGGAAAACATTTAATAAGGCCACGTCACCAGAGAGAAGGCGAATGGTAGTGAGTTTTATAAGGGAACAGGAAGAAGATGCTCGATGTGCAGTAGCAGCGTCTCAGGCAAAACAAGGCCAATGGCTTCGTTGGCAGAGTGTAGAAAATAGGCGGCTCACTTGGCAGGAAATTTGGGTTTCTACTAGTTTCTACTTGGAGCAACATATGACGTCCTTCCAACTCCTCAAAACCTCGCACAGTGGGTAGGTGAAGATCCTAAATGTAAGTTGTGCACGGGAGTTGGCTCGCTAAAGCACATTTTGTCCGCATGCCATGTTAGTTTGTCACAGGGGCGATATACATGGAGGCATAATCAAGTTCTAAGTGTGCTAGCGTGTTTATTTGATAAGAAGTGCTTAGAGGTTAATGCATTGACTAGTGTTGGTAATCGGTATGCAAGTAAGTTTGTGAGGGAGGGTCAATGTGCAGGAGAACGCGATTGTGCCGTTGATGTTGGCAGGTGGGGTGAAGCACAAGATTGGAAACTTCTAGTAGATATAGGGAGAAAACTACAGGTTCCGGAGTGCATAGCAGTAACTTCATTGAGGCACGATATGGTGTTGTACTCGGAAAGTAAACGGATTGTTTACTTTATCGAATTAACGGTTCCGTTTGAAGACGCGGTTGATGAAGCATTTGAGAGGAAAAAGTTAAAATACGCTGACTTGGTGGCTAATGTGCGAGAACGCGGATGGCAGGCGCACATAAGACCAGTAGAAGTAGGTGCTAGGGGCTTTGTGGCTAAATCTATGACATCGTTGTTAACACAGTTCTGCCTTAGAGGGAGAAAGTTAAGATCAGCTGTGAAGGAGCTGTCGGTGGTAGCTGAAAGAGCTAGCCAATGGCTGTGGATTAAGAGGGCACAGACTACTTGGGGGCATGTCCCATAAAGGTGGCTTGACCGGTCTTATGAGTGAGACGTTGGGAAGGTGAAATGGGTAACATAAAAGGTGGTTGAACAGCAAGCTTTGAGGGGGGTGAGGCTGGGACGCCAGCCCTCACCGTTGAGCCTCCTGGAGGTGTTGTGGGCTCAAATCAATGAAACACCAACGAAGGGAGGTGCCCACCTGATGACCCCAGTGAAGAGCTTGTAAGTGGTTGTGGGCGTCGCTGTTACTTTGCGTGAAGGTCTGTCTAGGGCTGTGTTGTGGTCTGAGTACGTGGCAGTTGAGGCAAGTGACCATGAACATAGCACGCTGTGATTCTGGATCCTTGCCGAGCCAGTATCAGATTGTAGCTGTTGTTGTGTTCTGCTCAAACAACTGGTGTGTGTTTAGGATGTCGTTGTTGCTTTGTTTGAAGGTCAGTCCAGGTTGATGTGATGATCTGAGTACTTGGCAGTTGAAGCAATGGACCATGAACATAGTACGCTGTGCTTCTGGATCCTTGCCGAGCCAGTATCAGTTTGTAGATGTTGCAGTGTTCTAATAGTGGTTGGTTGGTTAATAACATGTACGGTTATGGTTGTTGGAGAGAAGATGGGCGGTAGGGCCTTGTGAGGAGTATGGGAGTGGCATGGGATATTTCACCATCTTATCCTGTGTTTAAGTATAATCTATTCTAGTTAAAAATATACTCTTCCGTCAGCTTCCAGTCTCACTTAGGAAGTGAGATTACTCAAGGCTCATGATACAACGACACCAATTGACATCAGAATACAGGGCAGAAATAATTGTCAATAACAATAAAATTGTACCATACAAAGGACAAACAAGCGGACACAAAAAAAAACAATATAACAAAACAGCGACTGGTGCTGATGTAACTTCAAACACTTGTTCACTGGGACCGGTCTGTTGTCAGCAGGTAGTGCTATGGTATTCCTCTGCTAGGAATTCGTGTCTAATGAAATAAAAATTATATCAGTATGAATAAATCTAATAATTACATTTACAGACACTACAAATTCCCAGCATACCAACCTAGAACGCGTCAGGCTTGTTACGACCGTCTTGTTTCCCCAATTCATAAAGTCTCTTGACACTGTATTAAAAATGTGCTCTTCTAAAACTCTCTGGAACAGCTTTCGATCTATAAAACGTTAACCAACACATCAGTTTAGTAATATACAACCTTAGCAATACCGCAAATCACTAAGGTGAACTTACTCCATAAAATCCAGACACAGTGCCGAGCTCAAACCGCCGATATGCACCACACCAAACAATCATTCTTCCGCAGGGCTGGCAGAATATAAAGGCACGACCAATCAGCGAATTACGTCGCTACTGCCGTACTGCGCATGACGAACGTCAACCCCCGACACTGTGGGTGTTGCCACTAAACGGTCTGGAGGGGAACTGAATGCCATTAGACGGGTCCTATCTGTCACACCAAGAAGGGACGGGATCATACAGACCCGGCTAGCTTCAGGCCAATCAGCCTCATCAACGTAGACAGTAAGATACTGGCTAAGGTTCTGGCCCTAAGACTGGAAGCAATCCTACCACACATTATACATACAGACCAAGTGGGGTTCGTAAAGGGTAGGTCTTCTACCGATAGTCTGAGAAGACTCGTGCACTTAATATGGCAAAACGCCTCTGATGTGGCACCAGTGGTGGCGGTCTCACTTGACGCAGAGAAAGCATTCGATAGAGTCGAGTGGGGTTTTTTACACTTGGCCCTGTTGAGATTTGGTTTTGGTTCGGGCTTTGTAAAATGGATTAAAATTAGTGGTGGGCCGTTAACGGCGTTAACGGCGGTCGTTAATTTGATAATCTTATCGGGCGATATAAAAATTATCGCCGTTAATCTATTCTTAAAGTTGGGTTGGGAACTGGGTCAAAATGGGTAAGCAAACTATGATGACTTTCAACTTGATAGTTTAGCTCGGCTGTATTCCTAACCAAATTGCACAGTAGGGGCGAGAACGAGTTTTCAAACCTGTGAATTACAAATCGTACGTGTTTACATGGATGCAGCCATGAAGTCGCCAGGTTTGCTTCATGGAAAATTTATTTTTAGGAACGTAAAGTGTTACAGGAGCGGAGCTCGGAGCGGTCGTTTTCTGCATGGTCCTAGCGCTAGATTCGTCGCTATTTAAATATTTCTTTTAACCGTTAAAACTGCAGAGGACCCCCCCCACCCAAATTACGTCCGTGAGGTTAAATGTACTAAATGTTGGCTTACATTTCAAATATCATGTTTAGCTGAATAAACATGTTATCAACCCCCTTTAATGTACAGTATGTAGGCTTACAAATTCATGTTTAACTGAATAAACCGTTGAACACAAGTAGCCTACATTTTATTGAGCATGTTTTTCTTCAAATATCAAAGTAGAACAGCTTTCTCAAGCAGTCATTGATGCATTTTGGAAACAGGAGATGAGCCCCTGGTCTAATGCACCCTCTGTATTAAGAAACCCTATCTCAAAAACTGACTTTTAGTCATTACTTGGGTAGCACGCATATGAGCCATTTTAATATAGATTAATCTAGATTCATTTCAAGATTTCAGTGAGATTAATCTAGATTAAAAAAATTAATCTATGCCCACCCCTAATTAAAATATTATATAACAACCCGAAAGCATCAGTGAGATAATACAACGGTATTATCTCACCTCTCTTTGATCTCTCTAGGGGAACGCGACAGGGATGCCCTTTGTCGCCCTTATTGTTTACAATTGCATTGGAACCCCTGGCAGTGGCTATAAGAGCAAACCCAGCTAATAAAGGAGTGGAAGGTGGGGGTAGCGAGCATAAGTTGATGCTTTATGCTGATGATATCCTCTTCTTGAATAGTGACCCTGAAAATTCTTTACCTGTACTGATGGACACCATTGAAACATATTCTAAGAAATCTGGCTATCAAATTAACTGGACCAAGTCAGAGGCGATGCCTATATCTAGGCATTGCTACCCGCAAATAATAAAACAATATAATTTTAGATGGATCCCTAAAGGTATGACTTATCTGGGCATTAAACTAACCCCGGAGCTAGGTGAGATGGCAGCACTAAACTTTGAGCCTCTCCTTCAAAAAATAAAAACAAATCTAGGTAAATGGGGAAAGTTAAACCTGAGTCTATGGGGAAAGATAAATGTAATCAAAATGGTAACTGCACCACAATTTAACTATATATCTATGATATTGCCAATAAATAAGCCTGATCATATCTTTAAACAATACGAAAATGTAATCAGAGACTTTCTTTGGGCAGGGAGGAAACCCAGATTTAAATGGAGCAAGATGTGTGCACCCAGGGAAAAGGGTGGGCTTGGTCTCCCAGATGTTAGGCTTTATAGTTTGGCATTTGAGATGGCTAAGATAATTATCCATTGGAGAAGAACAGTGTCTGGCTTAGCGTGGGCTACTATTGAGAATAACCTGGCAGCACCATTCCAGCTGATTTGTGTACTGTCCCAGTGCTTGAAAAGTAAAGGGACGGACATAAACCCAGTCATTAGGCACTCTCAAGACGTGTGGGCCAAGGTTCATAAGATGCACAAAATCTCCCATTACAAGCAACTGTATGCATCACTTTGGTTTAATCCTGAGGTGAATCGGGAAGCAGAAAGTGTTCTGGAAAAGATGGTTAGACAGGGGTATACACACTGTGAAGGATCTGTATAAAGAAGGTACATTTCAATCATTTACTGAACTTTATACTGAAGTACAAATTACAAGAAAAAGACGATTTCTGGAAATATTTACAAATTAGACATTGTATAAATAAAAAGTTTCAATCAGAAAGACTAACCAATCCAATTGTGGAGTACTTAGATAACCCCCTTAACTATAAGGCATCAACATTTTATAAAAACTCAATTTATTCAATTAGTAACGAATGGGACAACTTGAGAATAATCTGGCAAAGGGACCTTAAGTGTGAAATTAGTAAAGATACCTGGAATCAAATCATAGCACAAAATGGTAATTACGTCAAAGAGGCTAGAGGAAAATTTATACAATACAAAATTTTACATCGGTACTACTGGACCCCTTGCAGGCTCTTCAAGATAGGCTTAACAAACAATAGCTCATGCTGGAAATGTAAAAAAGAAATGGGAACCTTTCTGCATCTCATGTGGGAATGCCCCACGGTCAAACTATTTTGGAGTAATGTGTTGAAGTTTTCGGAGACATGGGTGGGAATAACCCTACCAATATCCCCCCGTTTGTGTCTTCTGGGAGATAAGACAGAAGCCCCAACATTGACAAAAAAGGTATTTTCAGTTCTGATGGTGGGGATAACCACAGCTGCTAGAGTCCTATTAAGACACTGGAAATCACCCACATGTCCAACACTCCAAGAATGGAAAACCCTAATGAGTGAAAGCACCTCATATGAGGTCATGTTAACTAGGATAAGGAGTATAGGACGTGCAGAACTGGGAATCTGGGATTACTTCATGGAATACCTCACTTCTGGTTGATGGTGTGATTGAGGTCAGAAGGTAGCAATGTCTGGGTACCCAAGTACCTCATTGTATTGTCACTGAATGTTTGACCTCTGTACATTTATGCTGTAAACTTCTGATGGGGACCTCATAAGCCATACTCAACCCGCCGGGTCTACCTTCCTATGATTTTTGTCTTTTTCTACATGATGTACCGCTTGAGCTTTTGTTTATTTTTTGTTTACCATGTTTACTATGTTAAAATAAAATAAAAAAAATTTTATGGAAAAAAAAAAGAAGAAAAACCGGGACAAACCGGGACAGCCCGGTAAAACCGGGACAGGCACGTGAAAACCGGGACAGTCCCAGGAAAACCGGGACAGGTGGCAACACTAGTAGCATGTAAACTGAGTTTTACCATTAAAGTTTATACAAAGGTTATAATTAATTGCATAATGGTCTGTAGATATTGCAAATGTACACTGTATAATAACTACATTAAGCATGGTGGTTAATATTTAGCACACTTCACCAGTGTGAGCTTTTTAAAAATTTAACATATCATATTCTTTCTGCTCTTGGATTTACTTTTGCTTCTGTGGAACTATTGAAACAAAAATCACTCCATAGGCGTTTGTCGAAAAGAGTCTTGTCCTGTTATTGACAGAGAAAATGTAAGTTCGCTAAAGCCGATCTGGATTTTTATTTTTTTTTGTAGATAGAGTCTGACCTGTTGAGAGTGGCAATACTGCTTTCTCTGGTCACAGCTCTTAGGAGAAGCAGATCAACTCCACAAGTTTTTTGTTTTTTTTGCATATATATGTAGCCCGGTGAATAAAGTAAGTTATTACTTCTATATGAAGTAGTTATCATTCTCTCCTTTGCCTCGCATGCAATTTTAAGTGTCCAGTAGGTGGCACTGTCATGATATGTAATGCCAGTGTTTCTTGCGAGTACTGTAGTTGCATGCATGACGTCACCAAGCACAATAGCCTAACAGAAACGGAGTTAAACGTTGCTAATAGCACTGGAGTGCTGTCCTCAAATTTTGAATGTAAACAAGCTGGTATCGCACAATAGGAATGCGTTTTATTTTTAGGATATATTTGTGTACTTAGGTTTGTGATTTTACTGTATGTCCAATGTGAAATGTGTGGTGTCCACTATTGTTGTCTTTTCTTATGTAAGGAATAAGCTTAAGTTCAGAATTTTCATTTATGGACATAGAAGCCACTGTTTAAATGACAATGGATGTACTGGACTTTTGAAGAGTTTACCATCTGATTTCTGCTGAAGCACTTATTTGCATAATTATTTTTTATTTATTTTTTTAAGGTGCCAAATCAAACAAAATTAATGCTGTTTCCTTTTGGGAGCGCTCAAATGGTCTTTTTTCATGCTTGAGTGTTTTTTTCCTTCTCAGTTTTATGATGGTGCTTGTGCGACGAGCACATTTACTTCGGCTCTTTTTTTGTGCACGTTTTTTGACAAGGGCGTTTTTGGAAATTTGGGATCATGGGCAGTTTTGGCACTTTGAGGGGGGGCTCACTGATGCTGATGTTCACTGGGCCATGCTGCCAGCTGCGCTTTTTTGGCTGTTCAACAGATTACCAGCACAAGCCCCAACTCTGCTGGACAGAAATATGGCAGCTCCAATCCGGATTTACCTACAGGTGCCAGCGGAGAAACTCCACTGCCCACCTGATAAAATCACCAGACCTATGGAAAATTTTGCTCTTGTTCTTGTTGGGTAACATTCATCCTAACCCAGGTCCAGGGCTGATTGAGCCCACGAATCCGGACAATCTTAAAAGTAGTGATGGGTTGTGATTTATTGTTAGTTTTTAATATTAGTGTGTGCAGTCTGGTTAATAAAATTGACACCATTTGTCTGTGGGCTAAAATGACAATCATCCCGTCAGAGACGTGGCTTAAACCATCTACCACTAACAATTTGATATTGAAAGGTAAAATCTTTTTAGCGTCTTGAATGCCTTTGCGACATCAGATTAAAACTCCTCTGTGGTGCTGATTGGACGGTGGTAGGTTGTCATTGCCCACCTTCTGCTGTTTTAATAGACGTTATTCTTCTGCTATTTTAATAGACGTTATTCTTACTAATGCTTCACACAAGCTGCTGGAGTTTTTCATAATGATGTCAGTGATAACTGTATGGTTGCGTATGTAACATTTGTAAATTGTAAATCACCAAGTTGTGGTTTATTTTCAAACTAAACTATAAATGTTTTAATGAACATTTATAAGTTTTTTTTTTCATAAAATTAATCATAATGATTTAAACTTATATTTAAAGTATATTATATGGATGATTAGTTGGCCTGGGATTATTTTAATAAAGATCTTAACCATAATTGACAAACATACCTAGAAGATAGAATAAGGAGTAGAGATAAGCCCTGGGTTAATGATACTATTGCAGATGCTATCAGAGGACAAACTGAAGCATGTACCCAGGCAAAAAGGGGAAAAAGTGAGCAATTCTGGCTAAGGTACAGAATGTTGAGAAACAAATAAACAAGATTAAATGACATAAAATGTACCAAGAGTGAGCATTATTCAAACTCAATAAATTAAAATTTAAATGATTTCTGAAAAAAGTTCGATCCTTTTCAGGTGATGGAGTCAATTTAGAATCAACCTCGACTGAACAATATTGTTTTTAATTTGATGCCTTGTAGCAGTATATAGTGTAGTACTTTTTGTGTACTACACACAAGGGACGCTTATTTTTGTTACTCATTAAAAGTAATTCTGGATATATCATCATTTTAGATGAATAATAAACATACAATTGCAGTAAATAAATAATATATACACGTGTGGTCACACACTTGGATGAGACACATGCTTCCCAACAAAAGTGACTCCCGATACTCTTTACCATAGGCTCAAACAAGTCTTCAGACCACAAGAACCTCAAGGAAACATGAGTATGCAAATATGTGAAGATATATACCAACCACTGGCAAGGTAAAGGTATATGTATGAATGTGTGTGCATGGGTGTGAGTCAGTACACTAACAATAGGATGTAGGGCATGGTTGGATGGTGTAATGAGTCTAATGAGTGATACATCAGGGTCCGAGTAGGCCTTCTTTCCTGTGTAGACCTCTGGACTTGGGGCAGACAGGTCTGATCATAATGAGGCTTTTCACTGGCTTGTGGGATTACCAGTCTATGTCTGCTGATATCAGATCAGCGGACAAGAATTCCCCCTTAGGTACTCTGTACACAGTGCCTACTCTCCACCACAGGTGTGCTTTCTCTCCTTGCATAGGGGTCTTGAACCCCCCCCCCCCCCCCCCCCCATGAGGTGAGCAAGAATAGTCAGAAGCAGTTGGGCAAGATATTAAAGTAAAATAAAGTTTATTAAAGGAAAAAGATGGATTGATCCATAGAGATCCATTACATACACACAATACTGCAAGAGAGTGCCAACCACGCCTCATAGACATGATCCTTTATACTCTTGAGCTACTTGGTTACATCATGGTTCACTGACAGTAGTATGGATGTCTGGCCTCATTGATGCCCTGGTGAAGTGAGGTGGGTGCTACACCACCAACCAGGGTCACCAAGTCAAGGTCTCCTCTGCTCCTCCATAGCACAGGAGGTTCCATCACTCAGATACAAGACATCCTTTTCTACAGTCAGCCATGTCTGCTTCTTTTTTTACAAAGGGTGCTCACATACATGGATTTTTACAAGGGTGAGAACATAGGAGAGAGGGATAACAATTTGATTACCATGTATGCTTCTCATGTTTATGTTTACATGTTGCTTATGTAAATTAATTAAACAATTCATTGAAAATAAAATGTGAAATTTCCCATTACACTGCTGGGGTGTCTTTACAGGCAAGTCCTTGACCAAATGGAGCAGTTTGCAGTGTAGAGTGCATCCCACCTGTTTCTGGGGATACTCTGTGGATAGGCCAATCCACAATGCTCTCAACAACAAGAAACACTGTGTTCCCAGTACGATTTCAGCTTCCGAAAAACCTCTCTCTCATATATGCACAAGCACACGGTCACCTGGCTCATGGATCACACTTCACATAGCAATCAGAATATTTCTTCCCCATGGAACTTGACTGTTGATTGTTCCCCGAGGCAAGTCAGTACGCTTTCATTTTAAAGGCCTATTTTGCTGCACAGCTTATTGGGGAATTAGCTGCTTCATCATCCATCAAACCAAATATCAGGTCCACAGGCAGATGTGGGTGACGGCCATACATCAGGAAGAAGGGGAATGATTTGTAGCAAGTGTTCTCTCTATCTTTCCTTTTCTTTCTCCTTCAGTTGTTCTGAGCATCTGGAGCAAAGTGCAGTTGAACCTCTCTGCAGGAACCCCTTGTGGATGGTAGGTGGTGGTCCTTGAATAAGCTCTCTCTCTGGCTCTTCATGAGTTCATTATGACTGATGGTTGGGAGCAGCCCAGGTAGTTGTGAGGGTGGACCTTGTGAGAGTTTCAGAGCCGTAATATAAGCCACGACCTTTTGTTTTGTAGCTCTACTGCCTTCCCATATTTCCAGAAGTGTCTCTGGACAACTTCAGTGCAGGTGTGAACATAACTGTCAATGTCCACAGGCAACAAGGTGTCCACGTCAACATTTTCCTGGTAAAGTTCTGTATCCATAGGCAATCCATAGGCATAAGCTTCCCTTCCTGCTACTGGTATAGCACTGCATCAAGTACGGTAGTGTGCTGGGGGCCTCATCTCTCAGTGCCAGATCCTTGAGATCCATTCGGACTCCCCCTGCGGACACCAATCTTCTGCCGTAACGAACCTGCGTTTTGAAAAGCTCACACTTCACTTTTCTGAGCTTGACACCATGGTGCTGCAGGGCCCTAAGGATGCGTCTCAGTACCTGGATGTACTCTTCAAACAACTGGGATAGCAGAGGACATTGTCCAAGAAAAGGATGTAACATCACGCAGTGAGCGGAGCATCTCTTTGGAATGCCCAAACAGGATACGTGTCCACTCGTACAAGCCCCTTGGAGTGATGAATGCAATCATGTGATCCCTCAGCAATAAAACCTTGGTGGTAAGCTTTCCTCTGGTCCAAGATGGAGAATCAACTGTATCCACCAAGCGTGTTAAACAGGTATTAAATTTGTGTCGGTCTAGAATGGTCTTTTGGTTCAACAGCATGTAGTCAATGCAGTTCCATTTTCAATATGGACACGGACCACAGGAGCAGAATATGGGAACTTTGATCTCACAATCCACTTTTTGGCGAGCAAGTCTTGGATGTATTCCTTGACTCCTTGGTAAAGGGGTTTGGGAACAGCTGTATTGAATTGTTGCCTTGGAATATAATCCTTGAGAATTATGCTCATTTGGAGGTTTGGGACACAGCCAATATCATTGTCATCTGGGGCAAAGGCATTTTTCTCTCTCACTTTGGCTTATTCTTCAGTCAGATAACTAATCTCTACAGAAGGTTGCCACAGCTGGGGCTTGGGCTCCCCACGGTTGTCACCCACCACCCCAGGAACAGAGACATGAGAGTTGATGCTGTTGATCTCGATGGTAATCTGGGGTGGGTTTCCCGAAACGTTCTTAGCGCTAAGTACTTCGTAACCTCGTATGAAACGTACGAGGTTAAGAAGTACTTAGCGCTAAGAACATTTCGGGAAACCCACCCCTGGTCAGTCTTCACTACCCTGCCAATCGGCTGAACACCACTCAGTAGTGTGTAATTGTACACAGGGATTTCAACGTATTGCTGCCTGGTGTTGTGGACTTCAACCAGGCTGCCACCCAAGTCTAACTGCTCCAGTCTGAGGTGATCGATGTCAGAGTGCCACAGGTCAAGTCTGCAGGTGCCTTACATCTGATGCGGACAACATAGCCTGGGTAGGAACGAAGTCAAGGTTACCAACCCTCACTAGCGAATTATCATGCACAATTCTTTTCCCCTAGCACTAATCTGTAAAAGGTTGCTTCTGAATATATTAAACAACTACCAGTATTAAACCATTTAAATACATTAGCAGGAAAATAGCAATACAGAGACAAAAAACTAAAATATGGATGGAAGTTTACCTAGCACTAACCTATAAAACGGGTAGAATAAATGAGGAACTCACAGACGATGTTTAGTGTTTGACCCCAAGGTTGCTTCTGAAGCAGGCAGGAAGCTAGTGCCAGTGGATTTGCGCCCCCCCCAAAACACCCCAGGGAGGGCAATAAACATGTACACTTATGGTCATGTGCTTTGGTGTCTCACACAGCCTACATTTTAGCCAGTCCTTTGATTGCATTTCAGACAAAGCTTTTATCTATTTTAGCATAGATGCAGGACACACCATTATCATCCAGTTGATAGTTTCATCCATAGATTTCATTGGGCTTGGTTAACATTGGTTAAAACCATCTGTGGAGTTTTCCATTTCATACTTAGCTTAACTTCAGTTGGTTTATTCCTTCCTGTGATGCAATTAATATCTTGGTTAAGGTTCAGTATGTTAAGTTTTCAACCTCAGGCGTCATATGCTTTATATCATAAAATCTTTGATATCCACTAATCAATAAAATTTGCATTTGTTCACTAAACCACAATCGCTGTGGCAAATATATTGTAACCAATGATATTGTCACCGGTCATACTCTGAATTTAACCTTCGGTAATGAGACTAATGTACATCATTTATCCACCATTATCAAAAACATTTCCTTGAGAGTTCAGGGTGGTGCCTCTTATAATTAATCAATATTGCTACACCCAAATAAGTTAAACTTGCTTTCATCACTAAATTGAACTCTGGACCATTTCTGTCCACACAACATGCACCTCCAAAGGTGAGTCTCACTGTATGACTAGACAGATCCTTACCATATTAAGTGCTGAACTGGCGAACAATTCCAGCTGCAGTGTTGAACCGATTTCCCATGTAGAATCTCCACATCATCCTGTCCTCTCTTGCATTTGTATTTCGTAGGCAACGAGCCTTATTGGGGGAATTGAATGAGTTTGTGAACTCCATATAATGTGGATTGTCTCCAGTTTTGTACTTGATTATTTCTCCATTATGAATTAATTGATCATAATTAGGAAAATCACTGGTATGCACATTTAATCTGCCAACAGTCCATGCTGTGCTAAAACAGTGACAGGGAGAAGAAATGTGACCACATCTTCAGGTTGGTTCCTTGGTATTGCACTGCTGAAAGAAAAGTTTGCAGCAGAAGTTTAAATAGTTGGCACTGTTTGTAGTGTTGCAGTGGTCGAGTTGGTGGTGTCATATGGCCCTGACTACCCCTTGGCGACCAAGTCAGTGGGTATTTCCATATTTGTCGTTCCACGTGTGTTTCGTACTGCGTGTGTGTTGTGCGCAGCACCTGTCCTTTATCTCAGTGTTGTATGTTACACTTGTTGTGGTTGGTGTATTTAAATTAGTCTTGTCTATATTCAGTTTTTTAACTTATCACTGGTTTTGTGTTGTGCATATTTAGCACCAACATGCTAAAGCCATCCGTAAACGGATTTTACAGGACAACAGACCGCAAAAGCAGGATGCCAAAGGATAAGTGTGGCAGGTAGGGGAGGAATCACCTCTCTCTCTCTCTCTCAGGTCCAACACGTCAATCATGCAGAGTGCGTCTTCACAAGGTCCCAGTCCACAGCCTACTGTGATCAGAGAGCAGTTGGTGGTCTGGAATGCCCCGAGGCAGAGACGAAGGCACGTCCTGAAGCTAAGCCCAAGGCAAAAGTTCGCCCTTCTGCCACATCTGCTGCAGGTGCACGCACTGAGGGCACGATACTGGCATCTGCAGAGCATCCACCCATTGCACCATTCCCAGAACTACCACCCATGCTGGGCACGGGGTCCCAGCCTGGTGCCCAGGGAACACATTTGCCTCCGTCCCTATGAATGTGTGGGTATCTGTCCCTGCGTTTGTCCCCAATACACGGTTCCCATTTGTGCCGTTGATATTTCATTTGACTGTGTGTGACTGTCCCTGTTCCTATGATTGTCGTGTTATGTCCTGTATATAAATGGGTTGTAGATTTATAGCACAAGATCAGACTTTGTTCAGAAACACTTTTTAACGATTTCATGCTTTATTAAATCTTGGTGATCTTTGGAGTTAGTATTATACAGGTGTGGAAGAATTTTCAGACAGGCCCTGAACAATAGGACTCTGCCCTCATTAAATCTTTGGTTGCACTAATACAAAGGAGAATATTTACCCTACAATTCTTTATAAGAAACAATGGCTTCCATTTATAGCATAAAAATGAATGAATATTCTAAATTTAATCTTAAAAGAAACCCCATAATACTTATTTATAAATTGACAATATACATTCCTTTTTGGTAAAACTGCATTTTTACCTTAATTGGGAATCGAAATAGATTAAATTCATGTTATTGTACATAGTGTGTGTGTTCTGGTCAGGACTGTGGTTAGAAGTGCAGTACAGCTGAAAGCAGAAGTGATGCGAGAGACGTCCACAGCAGAAGAAAAGAGCTGGCCAAGAACGGAGCCACGGAGTTGGTTGTAGGTGCTGTTGTAGAGACAAAATACATGAAAGCATTTTAAAATTAATGTAGAACTGAACAGTGATTAGGAAGCAAAATGTATGCTTATCAAAGAATAAAATCAAATGTCTGAGTTTGTACTGACTAGAAAGTGCGGCAACACTGATGGAGCTGCTGTTAACGCTAAAGGTCAATTTGTCAAGTGCAGCCTTCATGGTGTCTGCCACCTGTGTTGCATTAGGTATGGTGCCATTGGCAAAATCAAGTTGTGAATTGACCAATATGGACCCTTTCCTGGAAGTGCAAAAACATGTCACAGCACATTAAAATGTCTCATTCAAAATATAGAATTATTTCTAAATGTAGAATTATTTGGAAATGTTTATGATCACTCACGAAAGTTTCAGAATTAGCATGCGCAAGAAGTTTTTGAAGGCTGTTTTGAAAATTGGATTAAGCTGGAAAAAAAGGTAATAATTATGTAAGAACTAGTAACAAGTAACATTACTGCAGTTTGTGTGTGTGTGTGTAAGTAATTTGGCAAGAAATTACAAATAGCAATTACCTGACCAGTGATATTACTTGTTCGTGTTTTGTAATCATCGGAGCTGCTATTGGACAGACTATCGGTAAAGTTTTCATTGATCGTGAAGTTTAAAATGAAAGATGCAACAGGAGCAGCAGTTGTGGTCGACACTGTAGTATTGGTTCCACTGACTGTAGTTACAGTCACATTCGAAGGTACAGTTGCTGTGGTAATAAATTGACATCAGTTACAAGTGGACAAATGAGATTTAAATAAAAGCACAAATTTCACGCTGTCAATTTCCAGCATATACCTACACAGCATATTCAGCAAGACTTTATGTAGTGACTGCTTTATGCAGTAAAAATGATGTATAAATTCATACAACATGAAATCATGACATGCATTAGCATGTTTATCATATACTCACTGTTATTAGAAGAACTGGTAGAGTTGCCCGCGGTCGTCGAGTTGCCCGCAGTCGTCGAGTTGCCCGCAGTCGTCGAGTTTGGTTGAGAGTCAACTGATGATAAAGTTGTTGTACATAAGGGCAAGTAAACATTACATTCCTGAGGTAATTCATTGAGATCAGTTAGGAGTGAAGAAATACAAGACGACATTTGGAATAAAAGTACACCTATGAGGGCTGTCAATATTTTCAGCATATAACTACAAAGCATCTTGAATAAAACTATTATCCTGTGGAGACCACAGACATAGAAATCATTTTAAAATTAACATAGAACTTAAGCATATATTTTTCTTCCTGATTACTGTTATCAAACAATAATAAAATCAAATGTCGAGTGAGTTTGTACTGACCAGAACGCACGGACACACTGATGGAGCTGCTGTTAACGCTAAAGGTCAAGTTGCTAATTCCATCAACCATGGTGTTTACCAGCTGTGTTTCATTAGGTATGGTGCCGTTGGAAAAATCAAGTTCTGAATTGACTATTATGGAGCCTGGCCTGGAAGTGCAAAAACAGGTCACAGTACATTCAAATGACAAATTCAAAGTAATTCAAAATGTAGAACTATTTGTAACTTTATGCTCACTCACTTAAAACCCAGAATCTTCATGTCGATAAAGTTTTTGTATTTGTTTTTGTAAATTGGACGAAGCTGCAAAAAAAGGTAATCATTTAAAAAAGGATTGTGCAGTACAAGTAAAATCATGGCAGTGTACTGTGTGCATGAGTAATTTCACAAGTTACAAATAGCATCATGACTGAATTACCTGACCGGTGATGTTATTAGCTCGTGTCTGGAAATCAATGGAATTGCTGTCGTTCAGAGATGGGGTAAAGTTGTCATTGATTGTGAACTTTAAATTGAAGGCTGCTGCAACTGGAACGGTGCTGCCGCCACTGGGGCTGCTCGTCCCGTTGCCGGGGTTCGTGGGGCTCGTGCCGTTGCTCGTCCCGTTGCCGTTGCTCGTCCCGTTGCCGTTGCTCGTCCCGTTGCTCATGGGGCTCGTGCCGTTGCTCATGGGGCTCGTGCCGTTGCTCGTCCCGTTGCCGGGGTTTGTGGGGCTCGTGCCGTTGCTCGTCCCGTTGCCGGGGTTTGTGGGGCTCGTGCTGTTGCTCGTCCCGTTGCCGGGGTTTGTGGGGCTCGTGCCGTTGCTCGTCCCGTTGCCGGGGTTTGTGGGGCTCGTGCCGTTGCTCGTCCCGTTGCCGGGGTTTGTGGGGCTCGTGCTGTTGCTCGTCCCGTTGCCGGGACTCGTCCCGTTTCCGGGGCTGGTGGAGCTTGTCCCGTTGCCGGATTGAGAGTTAACTGATGATAAAGGTGTTGTACATAAGGGCAAGTAAGTAAACATCATTGCATTCCTGAGGTAATTCATTGAGATCAGTTAGGAGTGAAGAAATACAACATTTGAAATAAAAGTACACCTAGGAGGGCTGTCAATATTTTCAGCATATAACTACACAGCATATTTAATGAAACTTATCCTGTGGAGACCACAGACGAAAAAGTCATTAAAAAATTTAATGTAGAACTTAAGTGATCAGGAAGCAAAATATATGCTTATCAAATAATAATAAAATCAAACGTCTTTGTGACTTGTACTGACCAGGAAGTATGGCGACACTGATGGAGCTGCTGTTAACGCTGAAGGTCAAGTTGCTACTTTCAGCAACAATGGTGTTTGCCACCTGTGTTGTATTAGGCACATTGCCACTGGCGAATTGCAGTTCTGAATTTACATATATGGAGCCTGGCCTGCAAGTACACAAACATATCACAGCACATTCAAATGACAAATTCAAAGTAATTCAAAATGTAGAATTATTTGTAACTTTATGCTCACTCACTTAAAACCCAGAACCTTCATGTCGATAAAGTTATCGTATTTTTTTCTGAAAATTGGACGAAGCTGCAAAAAAAAGGTAATCATTTAAAATAGGATTGTGCAGTACAAGTAAAATCATGGCAGTGTACTATGTGCATGAGTGATTTCACAAGAAGTTACAAATAGCATCATGACTGAATTACCTGACCGGTGATGTTATTAGCTCGTGTTTGGAAATCACTGGAACTGCTGTTGTACAGAGTTTGGGTAAAGTTGTCGTTGATCGCGAAGCTTAAATTGAAGGCTGCTGCAACTGGAACGGTGCCGGGGTTCGTGGGGCCGGTGCCGTTGCCGGGGTTCGTGGGGCCGGTGCCGTTGCCGGGGTTCGTGGGGCCGGTGCCGTTGCCGGGGTTCGTGGGGCCGGTGCCGTTGCCGGGGTTCGTGGGGCCGGTGCCGTTGCCAGGGTTCGTGGGGCCGGTGCCGTTGCCAGGGTTCGTGGGGCCGGTGCCGTTGCCAGGGTTCGTGGGGCCGGTGCCGTTGCCAGGGTTCGTGGGGCCGGTGCCGTTGCCAGGGTTCGTGGGGCCGGTGCCGTTGCCAGGGTTCGTGGGGCCGGTGCCGTTGCCAGGGTTCGTGGGGCCGGTGCCGTTGCCAGGGTTCGTGGGGCCGGTGCCGTTGCCAGGGTTCGTGGGGCCGGTGCCGTTGCCAGGGTTCGTGGGGCCGGTGCCGTTGCCAGGGTTCGTGGGGCCGGTGCCGTTGCCAGGGTTCGTGGGGCCGGTGCCGTTGCCAGGGTTCGTGGGGCCGGTGCCGTTGCCAGGGTTCGTGGGGCCGGTGCCGTTGCCAGGGTTCGTGGGGCCGGTGCCGTTGCCAGGGTTCGTGGGGCCGGTGCCGTTGCCAGGGTTCGTGGGGCCGGTGCCGTTGCCAGGGTTCGTGGGGCCGGTGCCGTTGCCAGGGTTCGTGGGGCCGGTGCCGTTGCCAGGGTTCGTGGGGCCGGTGCCGTTGCCAGGGTTCGTGGGGCCGGTGCCGTTGCCAGGGTTCGTGGGGCCGGTGCCGTTGCCAGGGTTCGTGGGGCCGGTGCCGTTGCCAGGGTTCGTGGGGCCGGTGCCGTTGCCAGGGTTCGTGGGGCCGGTGCCGTTGCCAGGGTTCGTGGGGCCGGTGCCGTTGCCAGGGTTCGTGGGGCCGGTGCCGTTGCCAGGGTTCGTGGGGCCGGTGCCGTTGCCAGGGTTCGTGGGGCCGGTGCCGTTGCCAGGGTTCGTGGGGCCGGTGCCGTTGCCAGGGTTCGTGGGGCCGGTGCCGTTGCCAGGGTTCGTGGGGCCGGTGCCGTTGCCAGGGTTCGTGGGGCCGGTGCCGTTGCCAGGGTTCGTGGGGCCGGTGCCGTTGCCAGGGTTCGTGGGGCCGGTGCCGTTGCCAGGGTTCGTGGGGCCGGTGCCGTTGCCAGGGTTCGTGGGGCCGGTGCCGTTGCCAGGGTTCGTGGGGCCGGTGCCGTTGCCAGGGTTCGTGGGGCCGGTGCCGTTGCCAGGGTTCGTGGGGCCGGTGCCGTTGCCAGGGTTCGTGGGGCCGGTGCCGTTGCCAGGGTTCGTGGGGCCGGTGCCGTTGCCAGGGTTCGTGGGGCCGGTGCCGTTGCCAGGGTTCGTGGGGCCGGTGCCGTTGCCAGGGTTCGTGGGGCCGGTGCCGTTGCCAGGGTTCGTGGGGCCGGTGCCGTTGCCAGGGTTCGTGGGGCCGGTGCCGTTGCCAGGGTTCGTGGGGCCGGTGCCGTTGCCAGGGTTCGTGGGGCCGGTGCCGTTGCCAGGGTTCGTGGGGCCGGTGCCGTTGCCAGGGTTTGTGGTCATATTTGATGATTGAGAGGCATCCTGTGTTAAAGCTAGTATACATAAAGGAAAGCAAGGGAACACCATTCAATTCCAGAGGTAATTAATTCAGAACAGTCACACACACATGATGACATTTTTAATTAAAGTACACCTTTCAGCGGTGTCACCATTATCAGCATAGGCCTTGCAAACTTGTAAACTGTTTATTGCACTAAAAATATTGGTGCAGAATCAATTCCTGTATTTCAATTATGGTAAAATTTCTGGTATTGATTGACTATGATGATCACTCACTGTTATTAGAGGAACTGGTGGAGTTGACAGGACTTGTAGAGTTGCTGTCGTTTGTGGAGTTGAGAGCCGGTGCAGAGGCAACTGGAGTTAAAGTTATTATACCTAAAGTAAAACAAGTAAACAAAAACATGCAGCTTTTTATTTTCTTTTCCATTTACTAGTCACTCACTCCAGAGTTAAATATTGATTTAAATATTTAACTTTTTTGTGAAGCAAACACCTTTGCAAACGTCAGTCATCAGTATAGTTCATTCGTTTCAGTAAAGGTGTGGTTTCATACGAGATATGAGAAGAATTTGAAAAATCAGACCTCATTTTCAGCTTTAGGACTATATAATTTATTTATGCAGTACTTAGTCAAATGTAACCTCATTAGGATGAAGGCTGAGATTGTTCTGACTATTTTGATATGAAATATATGTGTGTAATGTTATGTATAAGTATGTTTAGAGACAAATTTTTAAAACACGCTTAAACAGAAAAAAGGCCCCTAGACCTCAGCCAGATCACATTCTTTGTAACAGATCTCACAGGACCAATATAAGCAATTATGACTGATATAATCATGTTCAGTTAGTCATTGACGTCAAGTTAATAGTGTAACACAGCGAGGCAGGAACAGGATGCAAAGCAGATTAAACATGGAGCATTTTTTAACTACGGTGATTCCCACACACACACGGGACAAAGTCAGACGAATGACAAGACAAACAACTCCCTTAAGAACAAGAATTCCCTTAAGTATCAGAACATAAACCAAACACTACTGCAACACAACATTAACAAGAAGGAAAAGGTGATATAACATAACTGAACACAGACATGCCAACAAAACACAAACTAGCACAGACAGATGAACATAGACGCCCGACAGACAAGCCCGACCGTGGAGTGACTGGTAGTTATAAATAAGCAGAATGAAATAGCATAAATAACACTAAAGGGACAAGTGACTAAAAAAAGAGAATGGAAAATTTACAAAAGCAAAAAATTTAATATCCCATGAGAAATGAAAATTTCTAATATAATGCGTAGTGTACTAGTCCAAATAACCTCTGGGTAGGCGTTACTCAATTGTAGATTTACTGAAAGGGTGTGATCGGTGTATGAGATGTAGCTAAAAAGTGCACAAAATAGTGAACTATTCACATCTTGTTCGAACAGAGATTAAAATCAGATTCTTCCAACAAATGAAACAGCAGTGTGAATGCGGGGGAGCTGTAGGAAGCCTTACCCATCAGGCACAGAACTGACAGTACAACCTTCCAGTCCATTTTACCGTCTCTAATCTAAAACAAACAATAATTACACAGATATGCAAATAATTAAGATTATTAAGAAAACAATTATTGCACTTTATTAGAAGAAAAAATTAAACATCTAAACAATGTGTTTTTTTCTACTCAATTATGCATATTACACAAAACATTTGGGACAAAATGTGAGTAAAATCTTTATTCTCCCCCACCCCCCAGTATACATTTCTACACACACACACACCTTTGTAGATCAACTTAGTAAAATTCAGTGTCACTGAATGATATTCTACACAGTGTATTTAAGGGAAAGCCATGCTGTTACTCACCTGTATTCCCAGGTAACAGTGTTGAGAGATGAGAGAAGTTACTGTTCTCAGTCCAGCAACAATGTACAAATGCAAGGAGAGAACAGACACATTAGCTTTTACACAGAGGAACTCATCCTGCAAGTCCCATGATCTAAGGGGAACACACATGGTCCAATGAGAACTCCGATGGGTGGTGTTGGCCTGACAAACTTGAAAAACAGTATGGCTGTTGGCTTTGTCTTCCAATACCTGTTGGCTTACTTCACCCATCAGGTTATATGAGTCTCCCTGCTGTCTGCCATGTGTTATCATCATAAGGTCAAATCAAGAATCATTACCATCATTCATACATTTGGCTTCTGGGACCCTCTATAGAATCTCAATGAGAATGAAACTAATGACAGACTCCGAAGAGGCGCATACAATAACGCAATGCAATGGAGAGTGGGGGTTCATTTAACGGGGGTTACACAATCAGAATTATTGACATTCTTCAGATTAATATTGCCAACGGAGTAAACAAGTACTCAGTCAATGAAAATACTCGACAAACTCACAAAAGACAACAAATGATACAAAGCTAGAAGAGGGGGATCACAAAGGCAGGGTTTACAGACAAGGAGCATACGTACACACAGGGAATACACAACACCAACAAACGAAATGGAGGCAAGATGCACCATACAAACAAACTATACTGGGACAAGATTAACACAATGCAGAGTAAACAAGGCTTAGAAGTTATTAGTAGACCTTTACAAACTGGAATTATAAGGTACGTGCAATGACCAGCGAAGACAGACCGAATACGGTTACGGTGTATTACACACACACGGAAAATCAGGCAACTAACTAGGAACAGGTGATAATGCTAACAAGCGGGGCAGGATACATGGGGGTCTGCAAGGTAACATTGAACATGAAAATGTAGCGAGTGCATAGAATGAGGAAATGATGTGATTTGACAGGAGGGGTGGGACAGTTTGTTACAGAAACAAAAATGCATATTCAATACTGCAGTGTGGATTATAGTCTCTCGACTAAATCTGTAGTGGCATTTTAAAGAAACTGACATTAGTCCTTGAAATACAACACCCCCTCCCAACAAAACCAAAACAATAAATAGTTCCATTTTGATGGCCTTGCTATTCCCAGTGTGAAAAGAAATCAAATGTTGCATACCATGGTAGCATGTCAGTGTCGCCATGTTAGTTCCATTCATACTTCCATTCATATAAATCTACCGTAAGTGGCCTACAACTCGGGTGGGGATGGGAAAAAGTGCTTCCTTATACTTCTTCCTCATAGTTTTAAGTAGCTGACCTTTTATATACTACAAGTGTAAATTAATACTATTTAATAATCTTGAAAATCTCAAGGTATATGCAATCTATATATAGACTTGGAGAAAACAAAGGTTTTGGACAAAGGTTCATCAGCTGTGTTGTCTATTTGAAAATGCCCCATCAAGCTGCAACTACAAGACCTACACTGCAGTTATTCCACGCAACCTTCAGATTTCAGAAATATAATAGAACAGAAATAGAACATCAGATGTATGCAAAATGGTTCTTATTGTACTTACGAGGACTATGTCCATGAGAGGGTTGAAGCCTTGGAACAAACAGTCAAAGTAATAATCCAGCAATACGTTCATGTGTTTTTAATCTTACAATTTAATCTTATCTACATGCTTCATCATGTAGATAAGAATACCTGATTTATATATTCATTTGTATCCTTCTAAAACTCGACATGACAATAGCAAACACCTATACTATAGATTCTGAAACCTATTAATATACTACATGTTGATGTCAATTGTTTTTATTTATATATGTGTACTATACTGTGAATTTCTGTTTATTATACTGTGTATTGACTTTCTGGATTATAATTCCACAGCAGGCCATCTGGTAACCAATACATGCTATTTAAACTTGATATTTTTAACTGGATCAACCACATCTTTACTTGTTTCAGTACTTTCTATGTTACTTCTGTGATCCATCTGTGATTAGGAGACCCTTTCTGCACATCAAGCATCTCTTACAAATTTCTTAAGCAACTGCATCTTGATCCCTCAGACATCTCCGTATCACTACCTTAACATTTTACCATTATATACACCAGTGATTCTCAACTGGTGGGTCGCGACCCAAAAGTGGGTCGCGGACACGTTCTGGGTGGGTCGCGGACAGCTTGTTAAAAAAAAAAAAAAAAGTACTCTTCTGATTTTGTACTCGTCTTTTATCTTGAAAAAAGAGAGGCACATGCCACAGTTCCAGACTGCGACTAAAATGGTCGCAATCGCGACCATAAATATTAATTTGCGAGTAATAAAATGATTTCACTCGCCAGTGGCGACAGGTGATACAAGAGCATTATTTTCTATGGGTGAAGATTTTTTGTCATTGGAAAAATATCCACAATTTTCTTTTGAGGTTGTATTTTAAAAGTTAACCGATATGCTGTAGTTCCCACTCATGTTCGCTCTGCCCATTAACAAAAGCGGGAATCACCAGCATGACTCGCAAAGCAGCGGAGCAGAGCTGAAACTTTAGCACTAAGAGTTAGCTTGTTGAAAATAGCGAAGCCAAAATTATTGGATTTTTTCACACAGTCTACATTTCTGTCGGACCATAAGAGGACACTCCTTTATAACTGTACATAGTTTTAAGTAAATTTTAATGGGATCAAAAGTCACTCATATACATACTAGGAAACTTGGTTTTTTGCAATAATTTCAATAACTTTTAAACGGTCCATCCAAGACCACCAAAGTAGTTGGATTACATTAAGTTCATCTTTAGTAACAACCTACAACTAAAAGATGGGTATTTATACCTTGCACCAATGTGTGGTGGTAAGTTTTTGTCAAATATTTCAATAGCTTTTAAATGGGCCACCATAATTCCACAAAACAAGTTGTTGATTAGGATGCACTTAATGTACTACTATAACTTGTTTTATGCTCTTATGATGGACATTTTAAAAGCTATTGAAACATTTGACAAAATGTGCACTTAATATTTATACAACTTGTTTTTATCTTATGAAGAATCATTTCAAAATTATTTTAATCTTTGAAGAAAAAGAGCGCGCAGTGCTCTGGGGCCTTTACGACCCACTTTCGTCCATGTTAAGGTCATTTGTAGACGGTAATAGTAGTACATTTAAAATGAGAACATGAAGCCAACTTAACCACAGTTACAAGGAAGAGAAAGACATCAGGCATGTTGGACGACAGAGATCCTAAATAACAGCTGATCTGATGTGAGTGTTGCAATGTTTATTAGTTTGTATATTATTATGGAGCCTAGAAAAAGTTATTGGTGTCTGATTTTTTCTTTTGGGACCAACTGGCTCCTTGAGTATTTTTTTTGTCTGGAGCCCAGCATGAGAACCATCTTGTTGCCATGGTAACCACCAATTGTTTACCCTTTTAATTTGTTATAACCAGAGGTTATAACATTTGTACTGTATAAAACTGGGTCGCGACTTAATGACAATGAGAAAATGTGGGTCCCGGGCTGAGACCAGTTGAGAACCCCTGATATACACCATATTCTTTCATATAACATTAACATTATTTCAAACAAAGCTTGTTTAACAGCTTTGCTCATATTCCTTGCTCATTTCTGGAAGCATCTCTGTACAGAATACGTGCTGCCAACAGTGATTCAGGGTATCAGAAGGGTCCAATTTGTTAATGTGCATCTGTCTGGATACTCAGAACCTGCAGCTGAAAGTCACTCAACATGCTCAGTGGCGGGATGGTGTTCTTGTAGGTGATTAGAAGTATGTGGGTTTTGCCATGCAGAGCTCAGAACTTACAGCAGAGATGAAAATGTGTTTGTACCTTTGTTTAATGGGGAGTTTAATTCTGCAGCAAGAACTTAAACTTCAAATCTATTAAGTAATCTTTACAATCTTTACAAAGATTACAACACACGACAGAAATACATGAAAACATGTATGACCGATGAGAAGTGAAAAATAGAACAATATTCAAACGGAAGAGTTCTCGTCTGAATTTTTTAAAGATCTATTTTTGGTAAAGCCAAATGTATGACGATCAAAAGGTGTGGCCAAAGTGCTTTCGCATCAGTGAGAGTGTGAAACCAGTCCTCTCCACATGCACCAAGATACACACACCCCTTTGTTATTCAGTTTCTTCCCAAACTGGCTAAGGTGACATTACTGAAAATGTTTAAAACAAATGGATTCCAGGGTTTGTCATGCACAAGGTGCATGTTAAATGAATGTCTGGTACATGTATAGCAAATTCCCCTCAAGCACGTGAGCAGCTCCTACTATGTGCTCAGTGATTAAAACTTACCACAACATTGAACGTCAGCATTTTTTTTCAAACCATGTAGGAATGGCTTCAACACCAGGAAATTAACAGTTAATTTGTAAAATGGGGTGAGTTACTAGTACCTTAATACCACAGTGGTACATACACTACATGTAAAAAAGGTAATTGGATTTGTAATACCTATACACATTTTCTAAAGAGTTCATATTTTTATTACAGTAAATATTTGTCAGTTATGGAAACCAAATTTATAGTAGCATTAATAATAAAAAGTCTATAAAAAGACTAACCATACCATCATGTAACAGCAAGAGTGTGGGTCATTTACATTGGCACTACTAAGGGTCACAGTGAGACTGTCCTAGCCCACAGTCACTCAGTCTCAATCACCTCATTACTGAGCACACCTCTCACCTGTCCCTCAAGGTACCTATCGTCTTGGCTGCACATTCAGCCGCAAAAAAGAAAGAGTGAAAGAAAGGAGAGAGTCTCTGTGCCTCCCTACCGAAGGTTCAAGTTGCTCGACCTGTGCATCTGCCCTGTGCATTCCTAGAGTCCCATTGAAAGACATCATTTGCTGCATGGTCAGCTTTTTGTGTGCGAGTAAGATGAACACCATGTTGTGAACCCCCCTCGCCTCCTGTGCCTCCTCAGCCGCCGTTACAGAATGTGCAGCCATAAGGGCCAAGGAGAGAAGCCCCGATTGGGAGCTCTTGCTGGTTCACCAGGTGGCATCATTGGACCAGCACCGCAGTGAGCCAGGCAAGTTCTGGTCCATGGTGGAAAGGTTAGACCACTGCATTTAGGGTCTCTCCATGGGCCGAGCAGCCAGACAGGCAGATCTAAGAACTCTGAGGTGGTAAACCTCACCATTGTCCCTCCTGAGCCTTATGTTGGGAATTTGAAGAATGTGAGGAATTCAGTCCAATGTGTGCTTTGCTTCAGTTTCCAGCCCCACCTGTCTGACGGAGATAAAGTAGCTACGCTCATATTCCTTTATTTCTGAGAGCATCTCGCTACAGAATAATTCCACAGACAGCGATTCAGGGAATCAGAAGGGTTAGTGTCTAATGTGCACCTGTCTGGATTCTCAGAGTAAGCAGATGAAAAGGTATTTGTAGGCTCTTGTATGTGGGTTTTGCCATGCAGAACTCAAAGCTTACAGCAGATATGAAAACGTGTTCATACAAACTCCATATTAAACAAGAGTATAAGTAATTGACAGCCATAAAGATTACAGAACATGACAAATGTGTGAAAACATGCATGAACAATACACGAAAAATGGGACAGTATTTAAAACTGAAAAGTTCCATTCTGAATTTTTTAAAGATCTATTTTTGGTAAATCCAAATGTGTGACGATCAAAAGGTGTGGCCAAAGTGCATCAGTGAGTTAGTGTGAAACTAGTCCAGTCCTCCACATGCACAAACACAAACACACACACGCCACACCTGTCATTCAATTTCTTCCCAAACTGGTTAAGGTGACATTACTGGAAATGTTTAAAACAAATGGATTCCAGGGTTCGTCATGCATATGCTGCATGTTAAATGAATGGCGGGTGCATGAATAACAAATTCTCCACAAGCACTTTGCCATGTCCTACATGTCATACTCCATGATTAGAACCACAACACCACAACATTGTGAACGTCCGCATTTCTTTCTTCATTTAGGAATAGCTTCAGTTGTAAGATGGTAGGTTTCAATAAGCCAGTCTGAAACAATCTATAGTAAGGAAGTTGGAATATATAGTATCTATAGAAATCTACAGGAAACTTATGGAATAGGAAAGAAACTTGTAGTGGCATAAAGTACAGAGGGTGAAGAAAAAAATATATATATTTTTTTATTACACAGGATATGGAGTGTTACTAATATACTAATTCCATAGTGGTACAGATACTACAGTGCATGTGTAGAAATTGTAATTGGCTTTGCAATCCTTACATACACACATTTTCTAATGAGTTCATATTTAACATGGCACGGTTCATTTATTACAGAAAACATTTGGCACTTACAGAAAGCCAATTTGAGAAGGCCCATAGACCTTCCATGCGAAAGGAAACCAGACAGGTGGATCTAGGGGCTCGGAGTCGGTAAAGTGCACCATTGCTGCTAATCTCTACTAATCTCATCTCTCTGCAGCGCTGACGCAGGTGCACACAGCTGCTCCTTAGAGAGACAGTTCTAGACGTTATAACTCGTGTAGACCAATGAGAGCTGCGCTTCAGTTTCCAGTCCGCCCATCCAGGGTTACATCCACCCCACCTCCTCACCTGCGTCAGCCAGCATCATCTTTGTAAAGGACAGTGGGCAAAGGGGATGAGTGGAAGCTACAAGTGTTATATCTGCAAATGTTTACCTGTCATCGTGCACTCGTCATCGTTGCTTTTCTATAGAGAATGGGAATCTACGTCAACGCATTGCATGCTGGGTAGTGGTCGCCATGTTTTAGGACAAATCCAAGAATAAATGGGCCGTATATGCGATATCGCTTACCGTGACAAGCTAAATACAGCAAAAAAAAAAAAAAAAAAAAAAAAAAAAAACTGGTATATTGACACAATAAAGGGAATTAATGGGCTTGATCCATATGAACACAATGCATGGACAAATGATTATAATGAACGACTGCAATTAACGTTTCCTTTCATTATTATAGTAGTAGAAGTATTGATTGTACACATTTCTATATACTGTATATATTATATATACACACTATATGTATTATTGTAGTAGTATTGATTGTACACATTGCTATATACTCTGTGTGTACAAACTATATGTATTATTGTAGTAGTAGCATTAAAGATTGATTGTCTTTCGTGTCTGCCGACGTCACGTTCCCATTCTCTGTTGTAGCCTATATAGAAGTTGTGCACAGATGCAGGATTGATTAATTTAAAAATTAAGAACATTTATACTTGGAAGAAACTGAATATCACGCATCATTACTTTGTCTTTAGTCTATTAGTTTTTCTCCACCTCTCTGCCACCTACCACCCTTTCAAAACAAATCAATTGTGAACAGCAAAAATGTGCGAATTGATTATGCTTCTCTAGTGGAGTGGAACTGTATTGCATTTTGTGGTTTTGCTTTTTAGAGATTTTATCCATTAACTGGTTACTTAAACTGACAACTTTATACGTCTTCTGTCTACCTTCGTCTTGTCCAGAGGTCTTTCATTCACAAAGCTTGTGATTCAGGGGGCTGTATCTCCAGGCCACTGCACATGCACGACCAGATGCAGCATGCACTCCACGCCCACTATGCACACTGTATGGGGCCCCCACAAATTAACTAAGGTCCCCTCATCTACCCTCACAAGTAGGGCTGAACGATTTTGGAAAATAATCTAATTGTAATTTTTTATCTATAAATTGCGATTTAAAATCGCAATTTATTTTTTTCCATTGTTCCACTTCAGGAAACTCTGTTTCAGCATTTTTTTATACAGCTCAGATACAGGGTTGCCGGGGGAGGGGGGGGGGGGTGTAAAAAATGGACTAAATTTAAGTATTATTATATTATTATTATATCGTGATCGATCGCTTGTGGTTGGCGCCAGAGCGAACTACTAACTTTTTAGTTTTAGTCTAAGACGCTCAATGCGTGAGAGTTGGCAACCCTGCAGGTATAGCAACTTGGCTAAAATATGTGCGTGAGGGCATTTGGTAGCGCATATCCAGTGTGTTTAACAAAGCCATGAAGCCGGGATTGTTCACTACATTAACGGACATCATGTCTTTCACTATGAACTCCGTTACTGCCCGAGTTATTTCAGCGTGCCACTTCCAATTATATCCATAAGGAGTTACACTTTCAAACGGTTCGGTCAGTGAACCCTGTCTGCTGGACCGTGGTCAAGCTATCCGCGCTTTCGCGATTCATCCGCGCTTTAAATCATATTGCGCCTATATGCGTGATTTTACGGTATTTCGCTGCTCACCGCATACTAAAGCTGTATAAGCGCAGAGAAACACTTTTGCGTATTTGAAGATGCCGCACTGGTCGTTGGCATTTTAGCCTTACAAATATGAGGCTTTGATTATACCGTTACAGTAGTACTTGCATAATCATTCAATTCCATTTTGGACCAATTCTCTTGTCTTGACTGCTGCTGATGGGGTTTATGTCTAAACGTATCTCGCCTAAAAAAATAAAAAAATAAAATAAAATAAAAATAAATTCCTTTAGCCTACCAACATTTAATACTTGTGCCTTGTTTGAGTTTAAGTGATTATAATTTTGGCAAAAGGCAAAACACTTGCCATAGCATGTGTCTATACACTGAACACAAAATGTATTAAAACACCGATATAACCAGTTTTCAAAAAGAAAATAAGTCAGGGCTATGACTGCTACTTTGTACAGTCCTGTTTCGCTAAAGTGTTCATGCTACTATGCCAAATAGATTTTTACATTGAAACTTGATTTGATTAGCATACAGAGAAAAAGGTGAACGGCGCATTCTTGTATGTGCTAGATACGCTAGCACAATACAGTTCAAGAGTACGAGAGTGTGAGAAGTACATTTAACCCAGGGAGTAGTTGCAGGTGGATGCAGGTAGTCGATTTAAGATTCAAAAGGAACCCTTGGGACTCATGTTTAAGGACAAAAGTGGGTATAGGCAATGAATGACCTGTAAGCCTGCTGGCCAGAATAAACACAGTCTACACAGATTCTTAAGAACATTTTAACCCATTCAGTGTTCCGTTCTGCAAACATAAATGTGTGTGATTTTAGGAAAATCTTTCTTTATGAACAGCTGGTGCATGAAATTGTTTAATAAATAATAAAAAAAAGGCATGGCTGCCCATTACTGCACTAGTGCAAGTTTTATTGTTAACTACTGTATACTGATTATTATTATTACATTTAATTTATAATGCACTTTATTTTTCAGAGAAATCTCAAAGTGCTAAGAGAATAAGACTGAGACAGGTAACATTCTTTGTACATGAAAATGTTTTTGGCCAACATCCTCATTCTGAAAACACCGCTCGGGGCACATGTGCACCACAGTCCATTAGTAATCTCTAGTGTGTGCTAACTGCACAGATGGGTAAAAAGCGAATGACAAATTTTGTTTGCGGTGAGAGGGAAAAAAAAATTTTACTTTTTTTTTTTTACACAAAAGAAATCTATGTCTTGAAACAGATTTGTTCAGCAGCAGAAAATCAAAAAATGTCAGGAATAACACCTGATAACCTGTAACTGGATTCACCTGTTGCTCATCACCACACCCTCTCTTCCAGCTGTTCTTCTACACCTCCGTTTCACTTCCTGCCAATACCTCGCAACCAAGTTGCATACCAAGCACTCCACTCTCCTGTTTGTTGTGTACAGACCTCTGCTTGCTCCCTAGACCTAGTCTCCTCCCTAGCCCTCTGGTATACCCTCGCATATCAATTGCCAACTCGTCTCCTGTTGTTCAATCGATCCGTCAAATAAAAAGTATTGTGCTTTTGCATGAGGATCCCTCTCTGTCTCATTTAGTTACAAAAAGCTGGTCAGGGAAGTATTTCAGCACTATACTAGGTGTGATTATACCAATACAAACAAATAACCGTATGTAAACAAACCAAGCCTATATGGATGCAACAGTGAATGAGGGGTTAAAGAGTGATCAGCAGAAATAACGAAGGGGAACATGATTATCAGTGCCCAGGCCATCAATTGGATTAGTTGCAGGGAGAACGCAGACAGTGTAGTGTGAACCTAAATGACTGGGAGTGATGGATGGACAGTATCAGAGCTGCACTGATCATCAGGCTAGCATTCAGCTCATTTTCTCTGGTCCAAACACCTCACAGGCAACAAGGTGCTGTTGTCTCTCCTTGTCATTCGATTCTTGATCAGTCCAGCATGGAACTGATGTACGCTGCAGGTAATGAAGGTTTTTGTAGTCTGTGATCACCAAGGAGGAGTTCAGAGTACCATCCAGCCAGCGTCTGCATTCTACAGATGACACCTTGAGGTCAATCACCTTCCCCATACTTTCTCTCCACAGTTGCGAGCATCTGAGAAATGTGCTACAGGTCTCACCCTTTTGCTATGTCACAGGGGAACCTCATACTCGTAGTGGCTGGAAGCATTACAAAATGTGATATTTTTCATTAATCTCTCTTCCTAACAGATGAGAGAAGCTCTGTTCAGATATAGTTTGGTGAAGTGCCGAGTAGTTCCAGGGCAGCTGGAACATGGGGCAAAAAAGATTTAACTGTGTAATCCAGGCATGGACACAAGCCCCAGTCTTTAAAAAAAAAAAAAGAGACTATGACCTAAGTAGATTTGAGGCCAGTAAATAAATGTGGAATTTATATATACTGCTCAAAAAATAAAGGGAACACTAAAATAATATCCTAGATCTCAATTAATAAAAATCTTTGAAATCAGTTGAAAATCTCATTTCTACCTGTTGTCTGTTACATTTGCACAAGAGCAGTTGAAATTGATTCAGTGTTGCTTCATATCTGAACACGAAGTGTGGATGACTTGGAGTTACATTGTGTTGTTTAAGTGTTCCCTTTATTTGTTTGAGCAGTGTACATTTTTTAAAGTTTAAAAAATAAAAAACACACTACTCTTCATTTGTACAGATAGAACCTCAGTTAACACTTCTGACAAATTCCAATAGAGGGAATTTGCACGTTCTTTTAAAACTTGTTTGAAAAGTCTAGGAGGGCCCATTTTCTACCAGCTCAACTACATGCACCAGGTGTTATGCCTCTATTCATCACGCAACCTGAGCACCAAATACAAGCAGTGGCAGCCATTTAAGACTTCAGAGATCTCTATAAGACGATCGTTTGAGTGAGACTGTATTAGATGAAAACAATATGTACATATAATTCCATTTCATTTTAGAGTTATTTATTTTCTCAAAGAAACGGTAAGTATATATTGCCTTCATTCATTGTTGTCAATGAATTGCAAATATATTACAAAAATATGTTCATAAACTTTTTTTGGATACAGTGTGTGCAGAAATTAGCACAATGTGCAAAAATGACAAGTTATACATCGCGTAGAAACAAATATTCCAATGTATGTATTTAGTCTCATAACTAACCTGACATTATAAAGAAGATGGAATAGGTATTTAAGCAATGAGAGCATAAACAATAATGCTACGGCGAGAGCCTTTCCACATTTTAGAATACACCTTTAAAAAAGCAAACTACAGAAAAGGCTAATAAAAACCTACAGTAGTGGGCGCTCTGTGTGATATACCGTTATATAGAGTTGTAGCTGTGCATATAACAGCTATACAAAAATCAAGGAGGTGATGGTGTAAAATGTAATGAGCCATGAAATACCATTTAAAATTTTCTGATAAATATACGGATTTTGCACCTTGTCCTGCCACTGAAAAATAATTTGCTTTTAATGGCAAATTGACAAAATTCAAATGCTATGTGGATGTTCTAAAGTCTGTTGAAACCATAGGTACAAATTCACAGGGCACCATCCAACCAGTGGGCCATGGGGCCCCAACAGACTCTAGAATATCCACAGGTAATTAAAAATTCATGAACAACTACTTGTAACAAGAGCGAGTGGAGTCAGATGGGGCCCCCTCAATTCTAATCACAGGGTTATACTTTGTGCACTTGCACTACTATAGCTTAAAGTTAGTCAGCCCTTGGGGTCCCACGACTAACCTTGAGCCCCAAGTGGTTGCCTACACAGAGATGGGGACAAAGTCTCTCCTCTCCAAAAACATACAGCAAAGGGCACCCTAAAACGATTCAAAGCTTCTTTAAATTCCAAATAAGACATGGCTTTAAGGTGCAATGCTAGAGTACACTCGTAATATTATAATTAGTCTTAGCATTAGATGCAGCCTTAATAAAAGATATCAGGACCCCATTTCCCCAAATCACTGCCAGATAAAGATTATCTTAAATGGCAGTGTTAATTTTAAAATGGCAGAGAAAGTGTTGAATTTATGATGCTTTTGAGACCCCAGCAGAGGTTTGGCAATATTTGTTTTAATGTTTTAAAGGAGACAAGTCATTTTTACCTGTATATATATTATCATCTGCAGGAAAATAACCAGTAAGATTTTCTGGGTCCTTTTCACATAACATTCCAGACACAAGTCATAGTCTTCCAAACCAGGAAATTTGGAATTTAAACTGGGGGTAAGCCTGGTTGTTTCGGCCTCTTCATTGCTTGCTTGGCCAATTTTATTTTGTTGTGCCAATAAATAATTATTTGGTATGGTTCATGACAAGTGGTAATCATTTTGCAAAGAGTTTTTAAAAGTATGCAAAATCATTTATTAGATATTAGTCAACCACATTACACATTGTTTAAAATGCAAGATTTTTAAAAGAACAAAATTGAATACGAATGTACAAAAGTTTGCTGATAACACGGATTAAATAATAAAAGGATATTGATTATTGGTATTTTGTTTTAGAAATTTAACAAAATAAAAGCAATATTGAATGCATTGTCATCAAATTCATTTGACAGCATACCAAACCTGCAATGCATTTTTACAGTGCTTTTCATATTTTTTCTAGAAGTGCTACTCCAGTTTTTTTCCCAGATTTTCTTTTGTTTTTATGCCGTTAAAAATCCCTATGCATTTCACTACACAGACCAGGCAGTTTGCATGTCGATTCTGATGGTCTGTGCAAATTTCTTGGAATATTTTAAGAATACGTTATTTAATGAATGCATGACTATGAAATTGCAGATCATTTATTACATTACTACAAATTATAATGACTTGTAATAAGGCTGTCTATTTTGATTACTAGGCCTGTGTCTGTTGGTGTAACTTCCCAGTTGATTTTTAATAACTCATGGTGTCCAACGTAACAGACATTGAGCAATCCCTAAAACAATCTCTCAACACCATTGTGTTCTTGGATATCATTCCATCCAGTATTCAGGCGAGTGATTCTTTACACCATTTAATTTATGATAACTGCACTTCAAATTGATCACAAATCTGTGAGCAATCATAATGAACACCCAAGTGTCCTAGTTTTCTGTAATAGTACCTTTCCAGATGAATTCATACTTTTTCATTGCCTGTTCATGTTTTTATTAAATATAGATCAACAAAATACCACCACCATCTCTACCACTGCAACAGCACAAACAACTATTCAAACGTCTGCTGCTGACTTTACTTCCAGCAGTGCAAAGACAAAGCACCAGCCTAAAGATGTGGTCACATTTCTCCTCATGATCCTAACAACCTTGTTTTAGCACACCATGGACTGTTACCAGATTAAATGTGCAGATCAGTGACTTTCTAATTATTTATGAATTCATAATAGAATATAAACACATTATATGGAGTTATATTTCTTCTCAAATGTACATATTTTATGTACTTTTACTTGGTAAATGGATAAAAAAACGCATCTTAAATTGTCATTTATGTCTACAATTAAATTTCTGCATGCACATGCAAATTATCCTTCAGAAATCTATGATCTTATGTTTGAAACTACATCAATCGTGTATATTAAAGTCATGAAAGCAACGCATTTTTTTAACTAAATGGCAAAGAAACTATCCAAACTATTGTTCCATTCAGGAAGTAATCAAAAACAATCTGGCAGATTCCAGTAACACCAAGAAAAAAAAGGAGGTTGTAGGAATCACACACACACAATTATATATATATATTTATATTTTGCTGGCAGAGAGACAACAAAAACGTAACAAATACTGTGTTGTATATGGCATTGCCATAAACGTCATCTGTATTTCATATTTGCTTACATATATACGTTCTTTAGTGATGCACTATGGTCCTGCAGGAATTTCATTCAATTTCACCATATACCTGTATACAACTGAATTGAAAATGGGGTTGACCTCCCCCTCACCCTCACTCTGTACTTCAGATTGTGGAGCAACGCAACAGTAATGTAGAGATCAGGGCCCATATTTATCAAACTTCTTAGAATTACTCCTAAGAATGCTGCTAAGAATTGACTTATGTCTAAAATAATTCCTAGTTAAAAGCTGAGACTAAAAGTTATCAAGCCTCTCAGTCTCACTTTAAGCAAAATGTAGGAGTGATTCTTAAGTGTCAGCCTCAGAGCTGCTTTACGACACCTGGATGACGTTTCAAAACCCTCAGCAAGAACCAATCACTGGATCGGATTTCATGTTCAATAATATTTCCTGAGAAATGTCAAGATAAAATTCAGAAAATGTTGAAATACCTTCACATTTAACTTAATAATGTTGCAGTCATGATTTTTGTAAAATAACACAGCGTATTTACGTAGTTAATAAATAGTCCTAAATGTAGATATGAAATCTCTTATTAAGGCCTATGTGACACACTGGTATGTATAATTTTCCCTTCTTTCTTTTGTTATTCATATGTTTTCTGATTATTTTGGATACTGCATACATTCTAACTGAATCACATTCAGACGGAGGACCACCGGGCAAGCCTCTTGGTGCAGCGTATCATGGGGGAAGACACTGGTGATTTGTGGAGTGGAGGGGGGTCAGGATCCTGCATTAATGAAATTCTAAAACCTCTCAAAGACAAGGTTATCATTTATTTAGATTTGCACACAAACACTGCAATGCTAATTGTCACTTCAAAATTATTGCATCAGTCAGTAATAAAGAAGCTACTCGTGCTCCCGACCCTGTTGGCTTGAGCGCAGATTCTCCATCTGCCCCTCCCTCTCTGACAGCGCTTCCAAACACCTCCAGTCATGAATGGCCGGAGGAAGAGTGGGCGTCTGAAGGCAGAGGACTCACTCACAAGTGACATACAAGAACTGACAAGGCAGACGTCAAAGCTTAAAATTACAAGTATTAAAATCGCAGTATGAATATTACACTCTTGCACAAAAAAATGAAAGGAAGAACAAAAGAAATGTAAACCCATGCTTATCTTAATGCCTAATTATTGTGCCTATTTATACATAAAATTGAAATGTGTACCTAAAATGAAGGTTCGCACGCGTCTCAGTGCCATCTCAGCCCCCTAGTGGCAACTCAACGACTTATGAGTCCTCTGGAGCAGTCTTAACTTTTCAGGAGAGTAAGAGTGATTCTTATACTTGAGTTTTGATAACTGGCACTTACACTTAACTCTGTGAGTAGGAGCAAATTTAAGAATTTTTCAGCACTTAAGTCCAAAATTCCACTCTAAGAAGTTTGATAAATACGGACCCTGATCTCATCACCTGCAGTCATGTTGTATTTTATGGAATGTTGTACTTTCTAAAAAAGTGATGAGCTATTATAAACCTGAAGCTCTGTGGCGGATGCTGCCACATTGTCAGGTACTGTAAGCTACAAGTTTGAATAAGGTGACTCACCATTTTATTTGCTTTTGATTATGTTGGTGTGTACTTGTTCAAGTTGCAATGGTAATGCTGGTAACTAATGAGGCTGTATGAAAAAAAAAAAAACTGCCATGACGACATCACACCACAAGGGAAAAAACCGTGAAGAGCAATAGATGAGATTACAGTGTCTGTGACCAAAACTGACAGGAACGTTGTGAAACAGGGCTGGAGAAATTTAACCCCCCACACACGTTATCACTCAATTCCCACACAGAATAAGCTACACAATCATGCGTTACATGCTTTGCCGCATTGCTGAGATAACACTTCGCTTGTTATCTAGTGGATCAACTCATATCATGATTGAAGAATAAACCTTTGCTCACCCAATACTGCTTGCATATGCTCTCTTAGTATTAGGAATTCCTACATTTTTCGTGATGTGTGAACTAATCTCTGAGATCTCAGAGATCCCAGTGTGCTACAATATGGGGCCCATGAAGGCCCGGAAATGCAGTCAGTTGGTTTAAATATGAGGAACAGAAATAGATTAAAATGGAATGAAAGTAAAACATGAGCAACGGTGCACAGAGAGGTGCGTGGACATGTGCACTTGTGGTGGAAGCTATGCAAACAGCACACTGACATTGCCTGAGCCATGACCTACCCTGCAGGCAGTAAACACGGGTTTATGTACACAAGGGTATAGGACATGGGACAAGTGCAGCATGCAACAGGCTAAGAAAAATGTGGCAACACATGAGCTGGATAAAACCAGAGCATGTGACATGCCCAACAATAAAGCCATGTGGCGATCCCTACCATGTGGACGAGGCCATTACATATGGCCCAACACTTTCGGTGTAAAAGTTCAACGTCCACATAGAAAATCAGAACAGTGATGACAGGATATGATCAATGCAGATCTAAAAACCAAAACTACAGCTTGGATTATATGTCCCAAGTGTCATTCCAAGATCCACAACATGTACCTGTGGAACAGGACTAGGAGAAAACACGTGTTTTTCCTGCACACACACACACACACACACACACACACACAGCTACTACATAAACTGTACACAAGATGTCTGTAAATGTGAGCAGTGCAAATGAATTAATCCAAGAACATTTTGGCAAAAATTACTTTTTTTATGCATCAGTTTTACTCTTTATGTGAGGAACTTTGCAAGCCTATAATTACACACAAGGGAACGAACACGCCATATTCTCTTTACCTACCTGTCTGGTTTTGGAACATGATCATACAAGTAACAGGCGGGTGTGAAAATGAAGCCATTTCGGCCCACCCAGATGTGGTCTACTACAGCGGAATTATCATACCAAACCTATGACTTAAAATGGACTCCTCGTCTTAAATATTTAGCTAGTTAGGTTTCAGGCCAATTCAGAAAACATCATGAGTTTAACTATATGAGAAAATGTTTTAATTAATTGGTCTTTGACAGCGTCTTCCTACCTTTGGTAGACATGAACATGTTTTGAGCTCATTGTGACCATATACCATTTTCAATGGGATTCATATCGTTAAGAGGTAATTGATTCAAGGATAGTCATGTTAATCTTCATGTAACTATTATACCCTTGTAAGAAGCAGCTAAGGTTTACATACAAATATATTGCCTTACTCATGTTGTAACATGCAACTGATTCATTCAATGACTAAATATGTCCCTAAACACTCATTACCTGATTCTATTGTGTTCACATTTTCATACATGCTTTGGTAATGTGCCTGTTTGTTTGCTTGTAAGCAGGGCAACAGAAGGACTGCATTTCAAAACAGATGCTGCTGTTTATTTAATGACAATGCCACAGCAAACACCTCCATGGATTATTGTTTTAATTTCCTTAAATGCACCAAGAGTGTATCCACAATTTTGTTTATTGTTCTTGTGTTCATTTTGGGAGAGGCTCCTGGAAGCATCTGTGTTTACCAACAGGTTTTTCATCTGTGTGTCATCTAGGCATCACGGGTCACCCGTCTTCTATATAAAAGTCCAGGAGTACCGTCTTAGATTGAAGGTGTCCGCACAGGCAGCAAGAATATTTTCAGTTTTTTCTGAAAGTTTGCGATAACATTTTTGGTAAGTGCTTCTTGAAAAATTCATAATCTAAAATCTACAAGATAAATCTAGTAGGAATACATCACTAACCTATTATAATACTCTGGACTGTTTTGTGTTGGTTAAAGAATTCAGATATCTAATCTGTACATTTTCAGTAAAAAAAAAAAAAAAAAAAAAAAAAAAGTTCTTTTGAAAAAAGCATTAATATTCATAAACAAAGCATTAGTTTTTACTTGCATTAATTAGACTGAATAGTGTATACACAATATGCATACAGCACAGTATGCATATGGAACATTGTGAAACAGGGCTGGAGCAACAATGCAAACCATTAAAAAAATGCCACTGCATTACATACATTTCAGATTATATTAAGAGAAGAAAAAAAGAATACAACAAGATGCCAGACAAAATGTTCACTCTGTTTGTCGTAACTGGTAAGTTCCTTTATTCATGCATTTTGTAGGCTAGTTATAGAAAATCTGTGGGAGTAATAACAGTAACATGTACCTTTTCTCCTACACCAGCCACAGCCTTAATAAACTTTGCTGGTGCCAGTAACTCTACCACAGTTGGGAATACAACAACTGGCTTATCAACTACTGTCATTACCATGACCACAACTGGGTCAACTACAGCTGTTACCACAACAAATGGATCATCAACTAACGCCAATACCACAACCGGGTCGTCAAATACCTCCAGTTCCCCAACTGCATCAACTATAGCCATTACCACATCAACAAATGGATCATCAACTAACGCCAATACCACAACCCGGTCGTCAACTACCTCCAGTTCCACAACTGCATCAACTATAGCCATTACCACATCAACAAATGGATCGTCAACTAACGCTAGTACCACAACCGGGTTATCGACTACCTCCAGTACCACAATCGAAGGCAGATCTTTAACTACAGCTGGTCCCACAAGCACAACTGGGCATTCATCTACAGCTGGTACCAAAGCCACAACCCGGTCATTAGCTATAGATGTCAGTATAACTGATACGAGTACATCGTCATCAGCTGTAGGCATGAAAAGGTGCAGGTCACTTCTATCTGTTGTGTGTGTCATTATGATCTTACAAATGTTTAAATAATTACCATCATTACTAATTTGTAGACTAAGTGATATTTGGACCATTTATCTGATCTAAAACTGCTTATGTAGACAGGAAAAAAATAAAATATTTGTTAACTAAATAAAGAATATAACTACATTAAAGCTTGTTTCACATTAAATGACAAATCTTTACCAATATTGGCCATCCTAAATGATCATGTTACATGAAGTAATTACACCCTCACTACAAAAAACGTGAGCTCATACCGTTTTCCCTATTGTACATGTATATGTAGTGTATATATATATAATGTATGCTTGTTTGAGCATTTAGCAATAGCAGCTAATCATTAATATTATTTGTATCTAATGCATCTAATGGCCTGTCATGCTTGTATTTTTCCTAAAAGTTTGTCAGGTCCCATCCCATTTACACTTCTCAAAAATATACAATCTGGTTTGGGAAAACTTGTCTTGCTTAGTCTTGTTTCATTAGTTTCATTGTCACCATTTTACAACCATCCAGTAAAGATATATGCAACATCTATGCTTGTGAGGAGTCACCCTGTTCTGTCTTCACAAAAAAAAAAAAAAAAAAAAAAAAAAAGTTCCTGAAAATCCTCATTTGCTTGATTAGATGAAGGGATGGAACCATAACAAACCTCCAAAGACACGGATAGGACACACCCACATTTAAAAACAGGTTTTCAGAAATCCAGGATGGAGCCTGGGGGAACCCAAAAATGACAATGCTATAAGGAAGAGAACATGAGGAAAGCCGGTCTCAAACGGGGACGCCTTTTGTGCCCTGGGCAAGACTGGATGGCTCCATTCATAAATGGATGAATGACAACTGATGCAAAAGACTGTCAATTTTGGCGCTCGGAGAGTTGTTTCTATACTACTTAGGTGGGTTTAGTGTGCAAATCTGAACACGCATGTTGACACTGAAGTGTATTCGGTACTACATACACAAATAGCTCCTTAACATTGTTTTTGCAAGTGAGAAAAAATAAACAAATGCAAGTTTAACTGGAAGTGTCTTATGACAATGAAACAATACATGCCCCATGAACAAATTTCATGATCATAACAGTTCGTAACAGAAATGAACATGTCCGCAATCTTTTCAAGACAAAGACACACAATAGGTAGGTAGACAAAGAATAGAATGCAAAATTGCTTAGCAAGAAAAACTACGCAATTTAAATATTTATATTGTCTGCATGATATAACAGTTTCCAGTCCAGTCTAGCTCCATGGCAGACTAGTGCCAGTTATTCTCTGGTTAATAATGTTTCTATATCGACACAGCTAATGACTGTGGTATCGTAGCCTGCCACTGTGCTAAATGGAATTGCATCAACACAGCCACCACAAAGCCGGGCACAAAAAGATCAAACGTCACTCATTCAACCTCATGCATTACTACAGAAGTTCTCTACAATATTACTTGCAACAAATGTAAATCAGCTTGAACACTGTTGGACCATCAGGATTAAGTATACGTCGTTTCCAGTGTCAAGGAACTTTAACAGGGTTGCCAACTTTTCAAAATCAATTGGAGTGAGATTTTTTGTGTGCGCGTGTGTGGACGGGGGTATATGAAAAGGAAACTTTTTTTGTTGACTTGGGGGGGGGGGGGGTATTGGGTGTTATGAAAAGGAAACTGCTCTCTGCTGTGCCTAAAGCGATCGATCACCAGTGGTTGGCGCCAGAGTGAACTAGTAACTCATTGAATCATAGATGTAGATCAGAGATAAACAAACTAGATTTTTTTCAGCATGAGAAATCAGATGTATGGCACAGTGTGAGCGTGTGAAGACAGTCAAATGCGTGTGTCTCACACTCGTGAGAGTTGGCAACCCTGACTTTAATACCAACTGACATTGTATAAGACATTTTCTTCATCATAGTGATTTTAATGCAATAACGATGTTACATTAACACAGCTACACTGATTACACAGAGTGAACGATTGTATTATTGTTCTTATTTCTCATGTGGTCGATAAAAGGACAGGATGGAATAGAATTGCAGCTGATATGAAGCTGCGTGTTGAGTATTTGGGGAGTTTAAATGTCCTATATTGACGGTGTGCTCAAAGTCACCCAAGTCTCAATGTTGGCTTGCAGTCTAAATTTGACTGTATCATGACAAAGTTAGCAAAAACATGCTGGTTACTCCATAGATGGGAGGGTAAGTACATAGTAATATATTGACAGGTCTACTGATGCATAAAAAAAATAGCTAAACTTGTATAGCCAGTATACATGACATGATCTTATTGACAGTGATTTAACAGTTTGTGTAGGTCACACCCATGAAAGATTGTAGAGAAACCGTTTCAATAGTTGTGCAACATGCTGATCTTTAATATTCAATCATGCATGTTAAACCTGATGTCTCCTTGCTACATGAGAGCAGTTTGAGCTTGGCTCCGACAATTAAAAACGATCCATTACCATGGTCATCGACTTGAGTATAACGGAACATACTTTTGTCCAAAATAATTTGCACCATTTGTAAAAACAGAAGACTCTTATTTTGAAGTATTTTGGAGTTCACATTGCCTTATTTGGTAAGCAATACTTTCTTGCCTAAATTTAAAATAATGTGACTTAGATTTCTGAATACAAACAGGTAAAACCAGACATTTGTATGAAACGTACAAGAGAGATACTTAAGGGATTGGATTGTAGATACACATAACGGATGACAATGAGTACAGAATATGGCAAAATGACTAAACACTTAAGACATTTCGTTTGGCACTAGAGTTTTGAGTTGTTAATCTCTTTTGCAGACTCAAACAAAACAGTAATGGGAACCATGGTGCTGCTTTCTCTCCTAATTGGTAAGCAGGGGAGATGAAAGGACAATTCAAAAGACACAATGTTTGCATGTATTATGAAAGTGACAAACCGAGTAACTGAATATTTCTTCTCCAGGAGGGCAAATCATATTCAATATTTCCTGTTCTGCAGCTGTGATAGGAACACCACAAACTGGGGAATCTATTAATAATGTCGCCTGTGCAAATGCTGCTACTACAACAACCTCTGCTCAGTCTACCATGGAAGCTCAATCAACACCCACAAAGAGTACAACATTCACAACAGCCGTTACCACTGACTCAACTACAGTTTCTACTTTGAACAAAACAATTCCTTCATTATCTTCCAGCACGGTCGCCGTAGCCACAGCTCAAATTACAACAGCTACTCAATCAACATACGAAGAAACTACAAGTTCAGTAAACTCTTCCACAACTACTGCTCCCACCACTAACGCTTCTAAACTCCCTGCTTTGACAACTGCGATTGTGGCATCTAGCGGTAGTGGTGTTATCCCGACAACTGTGTCAACATCCTTCAGCCTCGTTACTACAACAGCTCCTGCTCTGTCAACAACTACAGGCAGTACAAAAACAACCGAAATTTCTTCCGCAACTGCTGCAGTTTCAGCCCGCAATGACCCAGTTCCCATTTCAACAGGTGCAACCATCACGTCTGGGGGTACTGCCAATGTTGACACAATTGCTACCATGACATCTTCAAACACTGTCCCTACAACAATATCTGATCAAAATACAACAGTTTCTCAATCGGTATTCAGAGGCTGTGGAAGACCCATAACCTCTCCCATAAGTCCTGCTGCCACCATCAACTCTACACTAGTTCCTGCTTCGACACCACCAACTGCGGTATCTTTTAGCACTACTGCTTCCTCTACTCGTGCTCCTACATCTTCCATCACCACCACTGTCAAAACCTCAGGTCAGTCTGTAAGCGCTCAATCAACATCCTCAGAAAGTCCAAGTACAACTACCAAGTCCATCACACATGTTGCAGCCACCACAGACTCTTCCATAATTGCAGGATCCATAACAGCACCTGTAGATGCATATACAAGGACCGCCACATCTTCCAGTGCCATCACCACAATACCCTCTGCTCAATCAATAACAAACTCTTACACAAGTTCTGCTACGGTCACTCACTCTACACATCGTACTTCAACAACGGTCATTTTGCCATCTAGTGGTATTGCTGTTACTGAAACAGCAACAGTTATCCCTACAACAGTGGCTACAACCACCAGCCCCGTCACTACAACAGCTTCTGGCAGTGTAAGTACATTAACGCAGACTGCAGAATATTTTACCACTACAGCTGATCAATCAAACTTCACAGGAAATCCAAGTGCAATTATCAAGTCTTCAACAAGTGCCACAGCCATAACCGCCTCCGTTCTCAGATCCACAACTGTAACTGTAGCTCCTACCACAGGAACGACGTCTACAGGTACTGCCACTTCTGCCAGTACCGGCAGCCAGATGCCCTCAGTTCCCATTACAACAGCTGCTCGATCAACATCCAAAGGAAGTACAAGTACAACTTCAAACTCTTCCACAACTACTGCAACTACCACAGACTCTTCTACACTTCCTACTTGGACAACCATGATTGTGGCATCTAGCGGGACTGGTGTTGCCAACACAACAGTCTCCCCTACAGCTGTGGCTATGTCTTCTAGCGCCATCACAACAGCTCCTGCTTCATCTACACCTGCACAGTCAACTACAGGCAGCACAACAGCATATTCTTTCATAACTGTGGCCGCTCCATCCAGCATTGGGTCAATGCCCATTTCTGCTTCAAGCAACGCAACCATCGCTTCTACAAGTACCATTGCCCACACAACAGTTGCCATGGCAACTGCAGATAAATCTTCAAACCCTGTCCTTGCATCAACCTCTTATCAAAATACAACGGCTGCTCAATCAACACTCACAGGCAGCAGAAGTACAATCGTCACTTCTCCCACAACTGCTGCAGCCACCACTGACTCGACTGCGGCAACTTTTAGCACTACAGCTGCCTCTACTAGTGCTACTACATCTTCCATCACCACCACTGCCAAAACCTCAGGTCAGTCTGCAAGAGCTCAAACATCCTCAGAAAGTCCAAGTACAACAAATGTTGCAGACACCACAGACTCTGCTATCATTGTGGGATCCATAACCGCAACTGCAGTTCCTACCATAGGAGCTACGTCTACGAGTACAGTTACCAGCACTGGCGCCATAATACCCTCTACTCGAAATCCAACAGCTGCTCAATCAATATCCGAAGGCAGTGAAAATACAATAAACTCTTACACAAGTTCTGCTACTGCCACCGACTCTTCTACCCGTCGTACGGTTATTTCAACGGTTATTTTGCCATCTGGTGGTATCGCTGTTGCTGAAACACTTCATACTTCGACAACTGTGATTGTGGCATCTAGCGCTACTGGTGGTAGCAACGCAGCAACAGTCACCCCTACAACTGTGGCTACACCCTTTAGCCCCATCGATACAACAGCTTCTGCTCCATCTACACATGTTCAGTCAACAGGCAAAGCAAGTACAATTACAAATTCCACCATAACTGTGGCTGCTACATCCTGCATTGGGTCTATGCCGGATTCTGCTTCAACCAATGCAACGGTCACATCTACAAGTACTATTGTTGACACAACAGTTACCATGGCAACTGCAGATAAGTCTTCAAAGCCTCTCCCTGCAACAACCTCTGAACAAAATACAACAGCTGCTCAGTCGATATTCACAGTCAACAGAAGTACCATCGTGACTTCTCCCACAACCGACTCTACTGCAGTTCATGCTTCGACAACAGCGACCGTGGCACCTTCCAGCACTGTTGGAAGTGCGGCTACATCTTTCAACGTTACCATTGCCACAGCCTCAGCTCAGTCTATAACAGCTGATCATTCAACACCCACAGGAAATATAATCACAAATTCTACCATAACTGCGGCTGCTTCCTCCAGCATTGGGTCTGCGGCAGTTTCAGGTGTCGCATCTCCAAGTACTGCTGCTGTTGACACCACGTTCACCCTGACAACTGCAGCCAAATCTTCAAACATTGTCCCCGATACAACCTCTGATCAAAATACAACTGCTCAATCAACCTCCACAGGAAGTACAAAGTCTACAAGTACCAGGGCCACCACTAACTCTGCTATCAATATGGGATCCACAACAGTGACTGTAGCCCCTGCCACAGCAGCTGCATCTACAGGTACCGCCACATCTCCCAGCATCATAACAGCATCTGCTCAGATGGTCACATCACGATCATCTACGTTTACACCAAACAGGACTCAGACTGCTGCTGCCTTGACATCTGCAGGTACTCCGGTACCACTTACCCCAGTCTTCCCTGGCAAAGCTGCAGAAACTAGTCCATCACAGAGATCCACTGCATACACAGCACCATCCAGGATATCTACCGCCATAACCACTACCACAAAAGAGTCAGTACATCAGAATGTAGATTCGAGTGGAATAAGCTACAGAACAAGCCTGTTCACGGCTTTGTGTTTTGCATTTATTCCAAACATATTAAGCAATTAACTGTGCATCTCTCCTACGTTCTTGCCAAGTTTTCGCATACTGATGCCTGACGTTTAACTATAGCAATAATTAGATTTAAAAAATAAAAGCTAAACAATAAAGTACATCAAAAGCTACATTATGAATGCTCTTCAGCATATTGTACAAGTTTAAACATTTTATTTGTTAAGTTTTATTCTATTGATTATACAACTTTGCTGTACACCAAACTGCATAATGCATACAATAAGAGAAATACACTCAAATAGGATTAGTTTGTACTGAAAATGTTAACATGTCTTGTGTACCATGTTTGTGTAATAACTACTAAGGCACTTGCAAATGCTTTGAACTCCAAATTCATAAATCAAGCCAAAATCTACAAATTTCCAATTTCTTTGAATTATTTTAGATAAATGATATTTATTATGCCAATATTAGTAAAAATTAATTAGTATAACAAATTCAAGTATGTATTGGAACATCCAACATTGTTATAATTAATTCATCTCCCAAAAAACTGTCCTTTTCCAGGAAGGACAGGTAGGCTGATTCCAAAAGGTGGCTAAAGTTCAAGCTGTCACAAATGTATTAAAGTCTCAGTGATTCAGTGACTCGAAGTTTTAAAACATTTAGGAATGGGTGAGACCTGAGACTAGATGATTTGGGATTAATTTTATATGGGTGCATCCCTGGTAATGAGTAATTAATAATGGTAATTAATGTTACACAGATGCGCGCACACAGAAAATATAGCAGTGAGAAGTCTTCTACAAACATACAACTCTTTAAAAGAACAGGAAAACGTTAATGCTATACTCTATGCTATAAAACGTCTTTCTTCCGCTTGCACAACACTGCAAAGATTAGATCATCCGTCCATCAGTCTGACTATTATTTATGCCTTCATATCTACCCGCCTTGACTACTGTATCTCCTGTAAGGACGAGTTATACTGGGAAGACATCACAAACTCCAAATGACTCAATTCTCCTGCCCGTGTTAACCCACTGGTCTCAACACATCACACCCATTTGACATCTCTACTGGTTTCTGGTGAAACCATGGTATTCATTTCAAAATACTCCTCACATGCAAGGATCTTAATCACTTTACTCTCCTTCTCTCCTACACACCCAGGTGTTCTGGACCAAGTATACAGACATTATAGCATTACTTCACATTTATCCTGTAGACGTACATCATTCAGGCAGTACATTTAGACAACTTGCAGAGGCTGTCTGCAGCAAAAAAAAAAAAAAAAGATAAAAAGTTCAACTGAGGGCTGACCAAAGCAAAATAGTGACTCACGGATTAGTAAGTAAACAGTCATCACTTCATCACTTCTTAATAAAGGGAGGTATGGCATGTAGCTACAGTACGTGCTGTAGCATGCCGTTCCACACTGAAAATATTCCATTAACTCATCAAATAAATGTCTTCCTTAAATATACCATGCTAAAACATTGCAAAAAGGTAAACTCGAGGTTTGTAATGGAATGGATATGTTTACACAAATTTTATTCTGAAGTCACAGAAATCTTCATGAACTGCTCACTAACGTCAGGCTGTGCGTAAGAGAGTATAATGTCTCAGCAGTTACGCAACAACACTGGTGTGTACAAACAAAGGCAGGAGTGCTAAAATGGGTGGTGCTATTTTTAACCACCACGTTTCTTTTATGAAGTACATTAAAAGGACAATTTTAGAGTGTTTCAAATATAGCCTTAAATTAACTTGTCCAGAAAGTCATACACATGTTTCTTGTATACAAGTGCAGTCATCTTGCCAAACTACTTTTACTATACCAATATATAGTGATGTGTAGAGATTGCTGGAACACCAACTCAGACAAAAATTATTTCATGTTAAAAAATATTGAATGCAATACAATTTTTGTAAATTGTAGATGTTACACATCTCTTTATGTTCACATGAATTACTCCCTAGCAGAATTCAGTAGCTGCAATACTAGAATTTCTTGCTTTCTTTAGGAGTAATTGGTTAGAACTCCAAAAACAAAAACTTAAAAAACAACCATTGCAATTGAGATTGGGTATAAATTTCTGAATACTTTGTTTACCTTGTTTTTATACATCTTTATAAATTAAATGCTTGATATGGTGATTTAGCAACCTGTTACACACCTTAAACACGTCACGGGAGCATGACAAACGTAACAGGTGCGCTTCATTGACACTTGGAGGCAGACTACGCAATGTCCTGGTGATAACTTTCCCCAAGGTCTCCTCCATAGTTACCTTATATTTACAAAGCCGTATAGTGTTTCCATATGTATATTTACAAAGCACAACCAATGCATTCAGCACAAACAAAAAGGTTATTGGCTCAGCAGCAAGACTTGGATATCTCCCATGTTTGAATGACGGCTGTAACCTATTAGATGGTATGCTTGCATGCATTGAGGGAGGTGAAATATTTGATCAATCCATAACTGAATTTTACATCCCAATGACATGCACGTCAAGTCGTTTTTCAAATGCCTCCGTCGTACACAAAAGTAGTTTTTTTCACATAAAAACTGATCTGTATGGTTTTTGCATGCATGATTTTGTGACATGTCACTTTTGTAAGATCTATGAGACGGGGCAAGATGCCTTTAGCTGCATTTTCAAAATCAGCCAAACTGGTTTTTTAAACTCTTAAATGAATTTTACTGACCTACTCTTGCTCATATTGTCTTCACTGTTTTTTCTGGAGGTGAAATTAATTTGGTATTTTTGTAATTAATTTTGTAAATTTATTTTATTCACTTTATTCTTTATTTATGAGCATTTTTTGCTCATAGCATAGCATGCTGTTAGCATTTTTGAAAACCATTCTCCTAATCAAATCTGTATTTTCTTAAAAATCGCCAAACCTATTGTTATGAGAGTGGTCTACGTCATTACAATTTTTCTATTGGAATGTTCACTCACTAGAATCATGACTTCCCCACACTACCCAGTTAACCAGAGGATTCCGTGGATGAACACTCACTGGAACCATGATTTACCCCAGTCAGCCAATGGTCTTCTGGCACCTCTGTCCCTGGTGTTTCAGCCCCAACTGGACCATACATTAATCTGGCCCTGGATGCTATAAGGCAGTGTGACTAATGCAAAACTACTGGACTTGGTCATGTCACACCTTTTACACATCTTTGTACTCATTTCACAGGACAGATTTACTTCTGAAAACATTTATTCGATTTAAAAAATGCACGACATTGGATGGAATTGGGCAGTCATGGCCTGGCGGTTAGGGAACTGGTCTTGTGACCGGAGGGTCGTGGGTTCGATTCCCAGACAGGCCATGACTGAGGTGCCCTTGAGCAAGGCACCTAACCCCAACTGCTCCCCGGGCGCCGGGCTAGGGCTGCCCACCGCTCTGGGCACGTGTGATCCACAGCCCCCTAGTAATCACTAGTGTGTGTGTGTGTCTGACTGCACAGATGGGTTAAAAGCGGAGGACAAATTTCGATTGGGTTGTAAAAATCACAATTGACAAAATATGGCACATTTCATTACATTTCGGAATATCTATAGAACACTTTCAATTCTTTAAACATTTGACACCATCTAAGAATACATAATTGTAGTTAGTAATAAATATGTACGGGGGGGGGGGGGGGTGTAGATCCATTTAAAATAGCCACGTACACTGACCCCATCCTTAATTTGAAGTAGTCATCACTTGAATACATATGGACATGGGCACCTGTAGGGGCTAAATTAGTGCAAATAAACAAGGTTACGTGAAGAGGCCAACTACTACAAATACATCAGCGACTGGGAGTGTGCGCGAGTGCTGTGGTAGGTGTGTACGGAATGCAAAGTATGGCTGGGTACTATGGCCAAGGTGTGACAAACAAATCCTGCAAATAATAGTTCAAGCCATACATTTAGTAACATTTAGTGTGTAAAGACACAGACATGTAATCTTAATATAATTTAAACTCAGTTTGTCATATATGAAAAATATATATATTAGATATGGGTATGAAACTAACTGCAAGACATGACAGTTATGCTACTGTGTCATTTTCCTCCATTGTGTGACGGAATTGCGCCTTTGTTATTGGACTCGTCACACCCAGTTTGTACGTAAGAGACACAAAGTGTCACTGATGATCACTGATAAACGCAAGTCAGGTAGGACAGGAGGAGTTATTTCTGGCCAACGTTTTTGTCTGGTGTATATAAGACAGTTTGAAAAGCGGACAGTGAAACAGTAGCAAGCCACTTTACTACCCTTACACTTTTCTAAAGGCAAAAGCATCTTGGCTGGTGTGGTGAGTAACATTTTATAAATTTAATTGCATTTTTATTTCATCTATTTAAATGTAATAATTTAAGGTTTCACATTTAGTAGTGTATGTTTATGTAATGTATTTAAATAATCATTATACTAATTTTTGGAGTAGAAAAGTAGTTCATTTCTAATTATTTCAGGCCTGTAGACATTCTGGATACTGGAACATCTCTGAATGATTCTTCTCAACTACTTTTGCAGGTTCAAGAAAGTTAATAATGATGCTGATAACGACAATAACAATTTTCCTTCTAATCGGTAAGTCACAATAACAAATCAATGGTGAAGAACTTTGAATATTGAAGCCATTAAAATAACTAGTTTGACAAACGTCAACGTCAAAAAAAAAAATCAAACGTTTTTCTCGGCAGGCGCCGAAATCCAAACCATGACTGGTCAGCCTATTGGTCAAGCTGCAATAACTACCAATGCCAATGCTGTGACAACTGCAAGAGCAGCAACCACAACCGTGGCGTCTCCGAGTGATCCTGCTGCAGACATGATCATTACCTTCATCGCTGATGCCAATTTCAAAGCTGCAAATATGATGGCCATGAATTTTGCGGTTGCCAACGCCACGGTAGTTCTCTCTACCACCGATGCTACTCCTGCTTTGACAACTGCAGCTGTGACTTCTGGTGCCACAACAACCACAGCTCCATCTGCTGTGGCTATCGCTCATATAAATGAGTTGGCAACATCAGGCAATACAAGATGTCGAGCAACCGTCATGATGGCTGTGTGTCTTGCTATTGTTTCACGTCTGATGAGCAGTTAGCCATGTGGTTATGTGCTCAACCCTCAAGTGCTAACCAACATGGACAAATTTATTCATGCAGTCAGGATCCGGACATGAAAATGGGCTTCATGCATTTATTATTTTGTTTTTATTCAGCACTGGCTACTTATTTCACTGAAGACATATGAAGTTGTGTTCCGAGCTATATTGAGCATTATTAAGTGTATAATGTACATAAATGCAAGTCTACTTTAACTCTGAAATACATGTCATTACAAAATACTGTATGTAGTTTTAATGTTTTGAAATTATGCTGTGGATATTTATTATATTTATTGATCACAGCAGGCTGTGTAACAATGTGCAATGTACATCTTTAGCTTTTTTTTTATGTACACTAAAAATACTTTTGCCATCACGTATGTACTTTTAATAACCTTGTTTACTTTCCAAGTGTTTTTTTATTAACATTTAATTCTTTTATATGAAACAGTGTTCTATTGTTAATTTTGAAAGTGCAACAGAAAAAAGCTCTCATTATTTCTTCATAGTATTGTTTTCTCTATACCTCAGATATACTGAATTAACACTTTGGACGTCCTTTAAACTTACTTAACAGTGCAACACAGTCATTAAAGAAGCAAAGACCCTGATGACTAACATTTACACTCTTCTTATGTTGACATAACAGTGAGCGAATCATATGCATTGCTTAAGATTATTGTTACTCTGAATTTTATATTTAAAATTAATTACTAGTGCTCTTACTGAATACCTTTAGGAAATACTGTGAGTATATGTATTTATGAACTTCTCAATCCATTTTACAGTTTCATAAAATAAACAGTGATGAAAATACCGTTTTGTCCCCTCATCTTTAAGAGAAAAAACCATGTGGGAAAGCCAGCAATCCAGATGAATAAAACAAGATAATCTATTCCTTTCTCCACCAAGAACACAGACCAATTCCACAGAAGGATAGCTGGAAGTGCCACAGCACTATTTCAAATATTTACAGCTTCACTACAAGCAGATCCATCAAATGATGCACATTAAGCCCTATAGTATTACAACTTACTGAGAAAACACACAACCTGCAACTAAAACACATGGGTTACAGGACTAACAAACAGGAAACCATAACTACAGAAGTCCAGTGAGAATATTTCACTTGAGCTATAATTAACCAGCACGGTCAAAACATCGATTCTAGGTGTTCTCATTAAACCAGGAGATTTCTTAGACAATACAGTTATATAACACCTTAATTTGTAATGTTTATAGTAATAGATCACACAAATTACATCATTCAAATGCCTATTTTCTTCACACAAACAAAATATGAATGACTTTTGACTTTTAATATGGAACCCATTGGGTAGAGGATACCATAAATCACTGACTCACAGTATGGAAGTTACTACAATACAGTTACAGATTACACCTACCAATTCTGACTATGCACCGCTCTCGTCTGGGTGGAAGACTGTAGCTCCTTATATGTTAGCAGGTCTTTGTAACTTCACTGCATCCCTGGGGTGATTGCTGAAGAGAACTCGCTCACAGTGGAGGCTAAACTCTTTAAATGTGGTTTGTAATGTCCAGAATTGTGAGTTTTAAAGCCTCTATTTCTGAGGCCGTGAGGACTTTCTTTCACTCAAAACACTGCACCACTGCACTGCAACCGCATGAGCCCGTGTGGTAAATATCAGACTGATAGCGTGTTTAACTAACAAACGCCATCCTCTGATTGAAACACCTGGCTTCAATTATCCGTTTAATTGAACCAATACACTTAGAGATTCACATGATTTACAACTATGCTGGATCATTTACTTCAAAAAGCATTACAAAATGACATTGTTGGCCGACAACTATGGCCGACAAGTCCTTATTTTCACCGACCACCTAGCGATTTAAAAGCGGCATTTTCACCAATTTCCATCCATTTAATTGACAGACTTACTGACTTTACCAGTACCGCCCACAACCAAGAAATATGCAGGCAGGGTCCCTGTAGTGCACATATGTCAAAGTCAAGGCCCGCGGGCCAGATCCGGCCCGCGGATTGATTATCTATGGCCCCCTGGATGATATTTAATTACTATTAGAACCGGCCCGCAGGCCACAGCCTCCCGATGGTGTTTTGCACGCACAAACACTACATTCCCCACAATGCAACGGTAGCCCGCGAAGTCACTGCCGCGCACACAAGCGGCGAGGGTCCGCGCGGCGAAAATGACGCAATCGCAGTGGCTCTGCCCGTGCGCGAGGGTCGTGCGCCTCTCGAATTTTGTAACTGCGCGCACCAGTTAAACTTATTTAAGTTAGATATTTATACATATAGTCGAAATGATTCGAAATAATTCGCTTTTTTATTCACATTATTTAATGGTTGTTTATTTTCAAAACGCCCAATCTTAACGTCTTCACGTTCTCTCATGTTTTGTCTTGGAATTACAAGAGGCTCGTATTTGTTAACGTAATACATTTGTTGTGAAACGAAGTCGTTACAATTTCAAGCATTTTCAAATGCTTTAGCCTAAATTCCAGCACTTTTCAAACCTTTATTAGTTAATTAATTTAATGTACAGGACATGTTTTCTTTGAAGGAAGTTTGTTTTTATCTGTTTGCTTGTTGAAAAATGTTTTCACTTGAAATTACTGACAGATCCATAAGAAAATATTGCTTTATTCATTTAAGCATTAAATAGTATACACTGTGTTGGGTCTTGGTTCAATATGTGCAATCATTTCAATATGTTTTAATAAACATTGAACCAGTCCGGCCCTCGGCTTGTAGCAAATTTGGTTTTTTGGCCCTCGGTGTATTTGACTTTGACGTCCCTGCTGTAGTGGCATTGTCGCCTACTCATTATACCTGACTACTGCTTTCTGGTTCGTAATGGAAAACGTTTGAGATGATGAAGATAGAGGACGATGATTATCACCAGTGTGAAAACAGCATTTGTTTTCCTGGTCAGGACTTAGAAACATTGGCTGCTATTAGCTATAGGCCTACTTATTAAGTTTGGGATTTAAAGGATCTGTTACATTTAAACATCTTACGAGCAATTTGCTGAAATGTAGACAAGGGATAATAAACAAGAAATTTAAAAACAAGTTTCAATTTACTGTTAGTGGCTATAGTCAGAAGTACAAAGTAATTTGGGACATAGATGACAAACTTATAACTATATATATATATTTTATACAAATTTACATATAAACATATTTTCAAAGGGGTGATTTAAGAACTTTACTAAATCATTTTTACACCCTCAATCTCCCACTTTATATTAGGGCAAAAGCTGTATATTTATTTTCATGTCTAATATCAAACACTGCAGGAAAAGGTTGTGTATAATATTTGATGTATAATCTATGGAATAATTAGAAGAATGTCTTTGATTCATAATGCAAAGGATCAAATGACCTAGAACAGCTACTGCCAACAGGTTATGTGGCAAAATCAGAACTCAGCATAGGCCACTATCAATTACAGTCAGTAATCAATCACTTCCTACTTAGGTAGCCTACAGCAGCGTTTCTTAACCGGGGTGCCGCGGTTGTCTGTCTTCATCGGGGGTGCCGTCAAAATATTCTGATGTGAAATAAAAAACTATAGTTTTAAAAATTGAAGTTATTATACGCTTTAAAAATCATTAAAATGTATTTCATATGACCAAATCTCTCAAGTTTGGTGGGCGTGAGCTTTTTTTCAGGCGGGGGGGATTGGAATCTGTCGCGATGGTTAGTGTAGCGGCTGTGTGTGTGTGTGTGGTTGGGGAGCGGGCTGGCTAAAGTCTACCAAGAAACAGCGCGATCTATATTCTGATTGGTTCAACCTGTTATAATATACAACCGATGGATTGGCTGAATATGCTGCGGTGTGCGGCGATTAGATTATTTAAAAAATAAATTATTAATAATAATAATATTCAAGCGTGAGAAATTCCATGTGTGGCGTGAGAGCGTGTGAAATCGCTAAATATGCGTGAGTCTCACGCTCAAAGCGTGCATATGACCTGCATATGACCAAGGTCAGCACGTGATTACGCAGGTTTCCCACTGACTGTAAGTCACATCAGCTCTCTGTCTTAATAATCACTTTTTTTGTGTTAGGTTGGCCGGGAGATGGTTGCAGAGAGTATGTTTTCAGGGTTGCCAACGCTCACGCATTGAGCATGAGACACACGCATTTGACCGTTTTCACACGCTCTCACGGCACACTTCCGATATCTCACATCCGAAAAAAAAATCTTGTCTATTTATCTGATCCATATCTATGATTCAATGAGTTACTAGTTCGCTTTGGCGCCAACCACCCGCGAAGATTGCGATATAATACTTAATTTGTGTCCATTTTACGTTCACACCCCCCCCCCCCCCCCCCCCCCGTCAACAACTTACGTCTCCACCCCCCAAAGCCTGTGTTTTTAACGCATTGTAAACTGGGGTGCCTTAAAATTTTGCATGCATATAAAGGGTGCCACAACTGAAAAAAGGTTGAGAAACACTGGCCTACAGGACATACGGCTCAGCATGGAGAGTTTTACGAAACTGATACATAAACGTTTCCCTGGCCTATGTTATTTACAGCCTTAATTAAGAAACAATGAGCATTAATAATTCATAACTTAAGTTAACAAAGTAATGTCAGTAGACCAGCGACATCAAAGCAGACTCTGTCGTCTGCAGAAAAGGTCATTGTACTTCTTCGCTAATCCCAAAATATTTCTTGACTAATCCCATAAAACTTCACTAATCTCATGAGTGGAGATCTCTTTTCATCAGTTTAACGGGTGAAATGCACAAGAATCACAGTGCAGCAGTAGGTATTAAAAGCAAGCATACATCAGCTTTAATTAGCCAGCTATTGGTATGGTTATCGCATGTACTTTTGCACGTTTTCATTTTACAAACAAACTTTTTTTTCTCTGCAGACTCTCGCGTGCTTCTGAAATGAGGATGTGACATCGAGTCTGCAACATGCCTGTTTTCTGTGACTCAGCTGTTGGAATGTAACCTAACCCACACAGCCAAGGCAAGGAACATTTTTTCAGTGAACCCAGGTGAAATTCACACACACCCTATAAACACTTTGAAATAGGCATGTGAGAAAAACGTTGCAGCTCGAGAAATATCATTGCTGCTCAATAGACTACATGTAGTTCAGCTTCAGGTTAAGAGCCATATAGCATGTTCTCTCTGCACGTCCGGCATTTGTTCTAGCTAGCGGATCATTTTGATATTAGAAATTTTTTACCAATTTTTTTACAGGAACAATCTGGCACAATTTCACCTGGCACAATTTCTTAGTAATAAAAACAAGAACTTAGAAGAAGACATTGTGTAGAAGACAATTATTTGAATTATGTTTTGTTAGGCGGTCTCCATGTAATACGGAGCAGTTTGGGCAGTTCTGACCAAACACCTTCCGAGAGCGATTGACTTGTATTGATATTGGTGATTGTATTTTTTTTAATATTTCACATGACTTTTCACGTAAAATTTCGTTTTACTGACCCGGTCACTAAGTTCACTAAGGCAGTAAATCATTCTTAAGTCCTCGAATGACTAAAGTACTTTTCAAAATGTCTCAGTCAAGGTTCTCAAACAGTCCAAATATTGTGGAAACATTCCTCTCAGAGCATGGTTACATTTAGGAACACGTCTGGTAAATGTCGGCGAACCTCTTTCGGGCGAGGCACCGTAGCTTTTTTAGATTATAAGTCTAAATGTGTTTGGTTATGTAAATAGCTACTAAACAAGTATTTCTCCACCTTTTCTTATCGGTCATTCCGTCTACGGGTTTTTCTTCTAAAGACAGACAGACTTCACAAGCATACAAAGTACGAAAAGAATGTGGTCTGTCGTAGACTACCAGCAGAACATGCGCAAATATATAATGTAAATAAACAAATGAATGCATGTCTTTTATATATTTGCAAAAGATAAAAGATAAAACATCAATAACATTGATGGGAATCACCACCCTTGCGTAGCAGCCCTACAGAGATAACAGCTCCCCCTGGTGGAGAATCTTCAGTCTGACGGAAGTGGTGTGTGATGCACCTTACGTGCTTTCAATTAAAAACAACTCGATCAATAAAATTATGTTACAAAATGTACGTTTAATAACGGAATAACCGAGACAATAGTGGCAGGCGAAAATAAAATAACATTTTCAGCGTTACCAACTCAAGAGGGTAACGTTTTATATCTGATCAATTATAGCGCCCTGCTGTTGCGAGCCACACGGCTGCTGTGAGGCGGTGAAGTATGATATATTCATTGAGTCAGAACTGTTCAGAATTGGTGAGTGTTTTGGCAACATGTCGGACATCTTTATGTTTTTAATATCACACAGAAGCTGAAAAAGAAGGTCCAACTCGATGGTTTGTTGGCAATTGTAAATAAGGGTGTCGCTTCCGGTGCAAACAGCAGACTGCAGAACACCAAAAGCACTATTTTTCTGGTTTAAACGCAAAGTGTCACCTGGTCAGATGACTCAAACTGTGTGACACCGTTGTCTCATTCTCAGAAGACACTTTCCTTGAACTTGGGCAAACTCAGGTGGCTTGACTCCTGTGGAGGACCTCAAGAGGCTCTCTTGTTTAAAACGTTTATTAAAAAATCTCATCAATAAGACAAAAAATATAACAAAATTGGTTACATAAGCTACATAAACAGACTGTGAGTAATGAGTGGGTGGTGTGCCACCTTTAAACTCAGAAAGCTGTCCATCAGTAACACTGGGTTGTCCCAAACAATTATTAACACGTTCATTCCAGCAATTTCTATCTGATTAAAAGAAAATGGTGTTGGTTTTGTGCTGTGGTTTTTTGGATTGTTGAGGGTGCTTCACTTGAGCTCAGATAATAATCGGGAACACAACATAAAAGTGAAGGGTGTGGATGAATGGAGCAGAGCTGGTAACTATAAGGATGGTAACTATGGGGATGATAACTTGTGTGGATACACACGCATGGGGCAGAGTGGGTGGTGTGGGCGTAGACAGGAAGTACACGCTGGATGGTGTGACGTGACGGTGTGATGTGACAGTTTGACGTGACGTGACTGTGTGACGTGAGGGAGCCGTCAGACCCAGCGTGAATAATGCAGGTACACAGGTTGTTGCCGTAGTCCAGAAGTGCCACAGGAACTGTCTGTCAGAAGACTGCCGTTGTGCTCACATTAGAAGAGACACTCTGAGTTCATGGCGAAGCTCTAGTTTTATTGTGCCTCAATCAAAACCTTCTTTTTGGACCTCACTGGGATCCCTACCTAGGTTCCCCACATCTTGTGACTACATAGTTCTGGTAAGAGGAACATAGGTGTCTCATTAGCACAACCGGGATTCCTCCGCCCACCACATGACGTCCCTGTCTCGCAACAGTAAACATCTGTTACTACGGTTACTTCTCATTGTTATGCTGGTTACTCACGTGCTAAAGAATGCCCCAGTGTTCCAGGGTTGATATTCTGTGTGTCATGGTTTACCCCATGTCTGCATTTTCCAATAACACTGTTTGCACTGGACTTGCATCTTAACTTTATAATGCTGATTGGATTATGCTTTGTAACTGTATCTTTTAATGTGTGCATTCTCTTTTCTAGCAGTTCAGGTGTTTCTTGTAGGACTGGTCCAACACACGGCAGCTCCACACTGGTATAAAAGCCATGCACCAGGTGGAAAAGGCAGAGTTTGCACATTCAGAAACTGTTTCCAAATATGCTCATATCCATGAAAGACAAGCAAAACATTTTCACATGATTGCAACATAAAAAATTAAGTAGTCAAAGAGTTGTGTTAACGGTCCAATGTTTAGGGTGTCTCTAAGGTTGAAGGTTCTAGGTTCAGTTTTATTTGTACTACAAATAAACATTATTTACAGTATGTATTAAGTGTCAGTCAGACACATGGAAAGCAAAAGAGACAAGAATATCAGAAGATATGCACACACAGCATGCCACCAATCACCCCAAAACAATTTAAAATTCATACAAGAACCTTTTTCACTTTTAAAAACTACTTCGGTAGTTTATTGGTACTTTATCATTCTGGATTTATCTGATTGCCACTTTAGTGGTATTTGTACATCATTTTGAATAAGAAAAGTGGTGGCCAATGTATTTAAAATATATACACAGAATTGTTTACAGACTATGTTTATCTTCCAACTTGCACTTAAGCCTTTGAATCTTCAGTGTTTCATTCTAAACCTGTCTAATGGTACACACAGCCCACGTTTGACACACCTTGTTTCATTAAAAAAAAGAAAAAAAGAGACACACTTGATTCAGTTTCGCACTTCTTATATTTCAGAGGGGTGTGGAGGAAGGAGGACATTGCTGAGGGCACAGCCAAAGGCTTTGATCTGCTCAGATAACAGTACATACTTCTCTGTCATACTTCTTCTATGTGGACACAGTTTTTAATGCGGTTTGGGGGGAAGGTGTATCTTTTGCGTAGCTGAATAAACAGTGGTGTGTCAATAATATTCGAAAATGACTTATTTTAATTGGATGAGAAATATGAAAAAAGTAGAACACAAAGGATGAATCAGTGGAAATGCTTGCTGCACAGCAGATGGAAGAATCAGTGAGGATAATCAGAGTTCACACAGAGAGCACTGTGTTACTATTATCAAAGAAACATATCAGAGTGCCACAGCTAGGTTCTCATATTGTGCCTTCAAGCATTTAAAAATGTTTAAACATGCACTGAATGTTTCAATATTAATATGTTGCTAAAAACATGTATTCATCAAAATTAATAAAGTTACCATGTCTGCAATTAAAATGGCTTCAGTATTTAATTAAGTGTAAATCATGATCGTCATCCTCCACAATTTTCATCAGAGTAAAAAGAATTGAGTCACAGTTTTGCTAAATTGCAGTAATGAAGTCAACATGGCTGTTGATGATGTAATAACAGTAACCACACAACACAGTGTGCTGATGAAGGAGAAATCTGCAAAATATCAAATTTTTAAAGATTTATAGCATTTATATTTAGCCTTTATATAGTATACAGAACCACCTTACCAAATAAAAAATTCAAAATCAAACAAACTGAAATATTCACCAGAATATGGAGCATAGTAAAATGCATTTCATGACTGAAATATCTCTAAGATGCATAATGCCCACTGTGGTAGATGCATGGCTAATTGTAATTTACTGTGTTCAGAAAATCTATATTTGAACAAAACCTCTATTATTCTACTTATTAATGTTGCTACTTGTGCATATGTTTTATTTAACTGAAAAGATGTTTATTGGTAGAAGGACTTTACAGTTCCTGAAGCACATGTGATTATATTGACCGTCCATCAGCCATTATGCGGTTTGTTATATTATATTATTATACTGACCGTGTCTGACCAATGCACCATAGTGCAAAACACAAATAATGAGGGGATATGACTAATAGTTGAAACATAGTGCCCTCTGGTGTTAGATATAGGTACTTCAGGGATGCAGCCTTAAAATTTGATTTCAATATTGATACAGGGGCGCAGATGGCACTGGGGACGGGGGGGACATGTCCCCTCCAGATTTATATTGACCCCATCCGAAATCTAGCATCTACAAGCATAAACGTATATATTGTACAGCTTGGTCCCCCTCACTTCAGAATTTACATCTGCGCCGATGTATTGATATATGTTAACCATACTGTACAGCGTTGTTATATCATATACAATTGCATTTAAACCTGCTGCAAAATATGCAACCTGAGCAGAAAAACCATGTTGTAGGAGAATAAGAGTTTAAACAGAGTGACTTATATTCATCAGAACAGAAGGATTTGAAAATGTCTCCACAATGTCCAGAGTTCCACCCTCATAATATTGTACATTATAACCATATAAAATCAAGGAATGGTTGCTTAAGAATAAAAGAAAAACCTGTATGTTGAGCCTAACAGAGTAAGTCAAAGAAGCCTGTTCTGAACCCTTTTGAGTATGAATAGTGTATGAATTGGTCACGACACCTAACTGCCAGTGTGTGAATTGGACATGACCCCTAACTCCCAGTGTGTGAATTGGATACGACCCCTAACCCCCAGTGTGAGAATTGGACACGACCCCTAACCCCCACGGCACCTGTAGACGGGAAGGAAACATGCCCCAGGCATCACTCTCAGCTCCAACAGGGTCTGTGGACCTTGAACGATAACGCCATTGTAAACGAGGTCCATGTCTTCCATCTTCAGCTTCTGTTCCTTCAACTTCTGCTTCAGACGCTCAATGGTGTCAGTGCTTTCCAGACTCAGGGGGATCTGGAGAATTATTAGATAACATTAGATAAACAGCATAATTAGCAATTAAAACATAAAACAATAAATCATGCAAGGACATTACAGGTCATGCTGGTATCACCAACTTGTAACACATTCTTTTATTATTCAAAGAGCTTAAAGATTTTCACATGGCAGTAAAAATGTAGTACACTAAACTACAGTTCAAAGTCAGTCCACTTTGAACACAAGAGACTGACCTCCCCAGTTTGTTACTTATATTGTGGACCCAAACAGAATCTATTTTCTAAATTTGAAATAAAAAGTTTGGGGGGAAAAAAAGAAAAAAATCACACAAAGTTTTATGTGCAGGGTAACTATAGTTTTCTACCATATTCATGGTCAAATATACCTGGGTGCCACTGGAACTGTCAAATACTTTGATTGTAATTGGTCCAGACACAGGAGAATCAGCACCATTACAGGACAACTCAATATGGCTGCTGTGTTTCAGATATTTTAAGTACCCATCAGAGTCAGCAGGATTTCTTTTGACTTGTGGTGTCACTTTAGATTTTGAGCTTTGAAAAGCAGTGAGCTGAGAGAGAGAGAAAAAGAGAGACTTTTGAAAATTCCTTTAAAATGCATTTTAACTAAATCAATAAAAAGTGTTTGAAAACAAGTTTGAATTTTATAGTGTAATAATAGAAAAATAAGTCATACCTTTTCCATTACTGGCTGAGTTTGAGTTGCCATGTTGAGTCATTCACTGTACCACTCTGCATGTGTGCTAACAGCTGTCTGGTGCTGCGTTGGGTTTACCTATCATTTTTATCAATGCAAGCCAAAAGAGAAACCTCTGCCACACTGGGAATCACCTACAAAATCTCATTGTTTATTTTGGTTATTCTTGTTAATCACGTGATCTGTAGGCGCTGCAACCAAAAAAGGACAATCTAATGAGAGACGTAAAAGACAGAGAGAGAGAGAGAGAGAAATAACACAAGCACTGATATATGAGCATATTTTGAATGCATATATAGAGATGAAACCAACAGCAGGGTTAAAAGGTTGTGCAGGGTTTATAAAGAGGTGAGGCATTTGACCCCGTGTACCCTGGGATGGCCCTGCCTTCCCAGTATCTCTGCACTGTGATTCTCTCATGTCCAGGTGTTTCTCTGAGGTGCTGACACTCCTCAGGGTCTCATCTCTGCCTTTCCAGACACTGTTTCTCTCCTGACCAGCAGGCATCTGTTTCCTTACGCTTCCATAACTGTAGTTAGCGCTCCTGCTAGCACTTGTTGATCTGAGCTTTCTTCTCCAGACTGCTGTTCATCAGCCCTGTCAACGTTTCTTTAAGAATCACAAAAGTGACGTGGAATCTCCTTCACTGTCCGGTAACACGCACGCTGCCATCGGCCATGACAGAGATGCTGACACTGCTAACAAACAGTACACAAAACTGTATTTTACAGTATAATCATTGTAAACTACAAAACAAAATTAAATTCAATGATTTACAGGGACATATACTGAAGATGTTCTTTCACCAAAACATGGAGTAAAACACATAGCTGAACTATCTCTAAGATGCATAATGCCCACTGTGGTGGATGCATGGCTAATAGTAATTTACTCCTTTCAGAAAATCTATATAACAAAACATCTAATATTTTACTTCATAAATGTTGCTACTTGTTCATATGTTTTATTTAACTGAAAATATGTTTATTGGTAGAAGGGTTTTACAGTTCCTGAAGCTGTAGCGAACCCCCCCCCCTCCGAAAAAAAATTGCTTCCTTTCCTAATTAACTGCAATAAATAAAAAATAAAAAACTGAGATGACAGTACAGCTTTAGAAACGCAACAAACAATAACACATGTACTAGATAACTTCTTAAGCAAAATAAGGTTCCAACAAAATGAGGTTCACAGCTCAGTGTTCATCAGAAGCGGAATATGTAAACAACGCGCACGAGGACATAAAATGAATGAATCGAAACTAGCTAGCAGTGGTGCTAACGACAGCTAGCGTCGCCACAGCGGGCGGAAATTATCATACAGTTAAGCCCGCCCACTAAGAGGGAAGATATGATTGGTCAATTTTACTGTCATTTGAAACTGGTATTGCGCTGAATTATAACTGCCAGGCCCTCTGTAAACGAATAGCGGGCATCACAGTCCTGATAGGGGGAGACACAGGCTCACAGGCTTCCACTTAACCCCTCACCTTCCAACACAGATTGAATAGACACGGGTGAATAATTTATTTGCTTATATTTCTGTAATTGTTTAGATGTCGATTGTCAAACTGTAAGTAGATAGGATAAATTATATATATTTATGTTTTAGGAATATTTTAGGCCCTCTGAGAAGTCGTAGACAAACAATACAATGTCCTGAAGCACATGGGATTATATTGACCGTCCATCAGCCATTATGGTTTACTATGCGGTTGGTTGCACTTGCAGATTTTGGCCACTGGGTGGCACGCTACAGGAATTTTAGTAGCATCCACTAAATTGACTGGTACAGCATGTAACATTTAAATCCATGAACATAGTAGATTACTGCTTTTAAATAACTGTCCACTGCAGTGACCAGTATGTGGGAAATGGTTCAAATGACTCAATTCCTTGCAGTCCACTTTGCAGGGAACAGCTTGGGTATTTGGAATGCATTTACAGCTGACTGCAGTTATACCAGCTCAGCGCCTGAACAAAGTGGATTGAAGCTTGACTGAGCTTCATAACATTAACTAGCACGTGAACAGAATATGGGCTAACAAATGTAAACTTTTCTAAGAAAGTGATAGGCCTAATATTAATGTTTCAAGCTTTCAACATTCTTAATACTAATCACTGAAACAGCACTTCATACATCTGACAAAACTGACAAAAGGATCGGGAGCAGTTGTGTTGCTTTACCGTGTCGGACCAACGTATACACATTGTATTGCAAAATACGAATAATAAACGGATAGTTGACATATAGTGCCCTCTGGTGTTAGGCAATGGTATTTCAGGGATGCAGCGTGATAATTATATAAAAAGGCTGTAAATTATGGTTTTAACCAATGGAAATATTTTAATCTAATTTAATCCAATATAAATAAATATTTAAATATTTGCTCCCAGTTATCTATTGTCTAGCTACAGCGTATTTCATTTACCAAAGTTGAAAGTTGAAACTAGCAAAGTTGGATAGCAAAATGTTTTTATTTGATCCCAGAATACCATCAGTGAAAAAAATAAATTAAAAACCACATTATTATTATTATAACCACAAATACATAATATTTAAATTGACATTCAACCTATTAATGCCATCAAGTAAGTAAGTATATTTTTGGAACGTCCCATTACATTCTAACATTTTCTTCCATTGTATTTGGTCACTGTGGAACCACCAAGAGCTCATAATGATTTATTAAAGTTATAGAACAATAAGATTTCAAACAGAGAACAGTGACTTATATTCATCAGAACAGAAGGATTTGAAAATGTCTCCACAATGTCCAGAGTCCCACCTCTTTTATTATTATACCTTATAAACACTTAAAATCAAGGAATGCTTAAGAATAAAAGAAAAACCTGTATGTTGAGCCTAACAGAGTAAGTCTAACAGGGTAACGTTTTGAGTAATGGTGTGTGAACTGGACATGACCCTTAACCCCCAGTGTGAGAATTGGACACAACCCCTAACCCCCACGGCACCTGTAGACGGGAAGGAAACATGCCCCAGGCGTCACTCTCAGCTCCAACAGGGTCTGTGGACCTTGAACGATAACGCCATTATAAACGAGGTCCATGTCTTCCATCTTCAGCTTCTGTTCCTTCAACATCTGCTTCAGACGCTCAATGGTGTCAGTGCGTTCCAGACTCAGGGAGATCTTATTGTAATTGAACATTAGATAAACAGCATAATTAGCAATTAAAACATAAACCAATAAATCATGCAAGTACATTGCAGGTCATGCTGCTTTTAAAGCACCAACTTATAACATGCTTTTCTTATTCTAAGAGCTTAAAGATTTTCACATGGCAGTAAAAATGTAGTACAGTAAACTACAGTTCAAAGTCAGTCAGCGCACTTTAAACATAAGAGACTTTAAACACTTGCCTCCCCAGTTTGCTACTTATATTGTGGACCCAAACAGAATCTACTTTCTAAATTTGAAATAAAATGTTTGGGGGAAGAAACAAAAAAATCACACAGAAAGTTTGTTTTATGTGCAGGGTAATTGTAGTTTTCTACCATATTCGTTGTCAAATATACCTGGGTGCCAGTGGAACTGTCAAATACTTTGATTGTAATTGGTCCAGACACAGGAGAATCGGCACCATTACAGGACAACCCAATATGGCTGCTGTCTTCCAAATATTTTAAGTACCCATCAAAATCAGCAGGATTTCCTTTGACTTGTGGTCTCACTTTAGATTTTGAGCTTTGAAAAGCAGTGATCTAAGAGAGAGAGAAAAGGAGAGGGAGAGAAAGGGAGAGAGAGAGAGAGAGAGAGAGAGAGAGAAAGAGACTTTTGAAAATTCCTTTAAAATGCATTGTAAGTGTTTTGAAAACAAGTTTGAATTTTATAGAGTAATAGTAGAAAAATAAGTCATACCTTTTCCATTACTGGCTGAGTTTGAGTTGCCATGTTGAATCATTCACTGTACCACTCAGCATGTGAGTTAACAGCTTTCTGGTGCTGTGTTGGTTTTACCAAACAAGATATCGCTTTGCAAACCAAAAGTGAAATTTCTTTCAGTCTGGAAATCACCTACAATAATTCACTGGTGTTTTGGTTTTCTTATCTGATCAGCTGGGCTTGCAGCCAAAACATACACCTATTGAGAGAGAGAGAGAGAGAGAGAGAGAGAGAGAGAGAGAGAGAAGGAGAACAAACTTAAACTTTATACATACTTATTTTGTATCTGCTTGCATTTATGTGTACATGTGTGGATAGATTCGGGCACCAAGAAACGAGCTGCTAGAAACAGATGGTGAGGTAAGAATTGATCAGGTCACCAAAACAGGTGCATTTGTGATGAATAAACAGACTGGTGAGCCCACAATTCTCCTCAAGACACATCGGGCTTTTCACATTACGTTGGCCACCGCATTATTAGTTTTGAATGAATGAGAAGGCCCCATTCTGCTCCTGGCATGGGCCTGCCTTCCCAGTATCCCAGTATGTCCACATGTTTCTCTGTGGTGCTCTTCAGGGACAACGGTGACCTGGTACCATGATCATTGTTAACCCCGGTTACCAGACAGGTTTGAGTGATAAGGGGTCCCTGCAAGACAAGATCAGTAAAGACTCTCTGTCCAGGCCTGTCTCTCTAGTAGTGAGTTTACAGTGAGTCTCATGTAGATATTTAGAGCAATGTGGACAGAATTAAAGGTTTTAAAAAGTGCTGCCTAATACTCTTTTTTATTTTACCCACATAACCCTGAGCAACCACACTATGTCAATACAGCCATGTGAATCTAAACAAGTGTAAAAAGTACATTGCAACAAACAGATAACATAGCAACATAGCAGATCAGGATTAATATGTAGACTTAGTTGGGCTTGTCGGGGAGTTCTTTATTTTGAACATTCACCCTTGTGTCTCCTGTGTACTGTTTTGATCTGTTCTGTCTGGTTACTTCCTCCCAGCTGGTTATTTGAAAGCGCTGTTTATAACTCGCTATAATTCCTCCCTCCCTCAGATGGACGACCACTACATTTTTGTTGTATTGATTTCTGGGATGGCTAGTCCTTCCACACTGTCCCACCACATTCTTGTGTTCTAACCTGTTAGACTTTTGTACACAAAGGTACAAAACGAAACACTGAGTGTGTAGTTTCACAGAACTAAGCATTGAGTCCAGGCAGAAAAAAAAGGCAGAAATGCTAATTATACACCTAGATTGTTCACTCAGCAGCTGTTCCATTAGAACTCCTACCTTGGGGCAACATCTCGTAAGTGTATAGCCTACTTATTGTCATGCACTCTTAATGAACTAATTAATGATACCACAGCCTTTCTAAAACATGGAAATACAGTCCCTGACATAAGTTCTGTCGCTTATACATGTTGTGGAAACAAAAGCTTATAACCTGACTTTAAATTCATCAATTGGTTTTAGAAATGACTCATATGAAAGCTGAAACCCTCCCAAATGAGATTTAATTTACAAAAATAAATTTGCTTCACTGCAGAAATATCGATCATTTAATGAACACAGAAAGGTCAGATTTTGGCAAGACAAAAGTCGTCGCCCACAGAAAGTAAGGTGAAAATCAAACAAATAATTCACTTCATACAAATATATGCTTCATAACACTGGTGAATGACGTTATGGTGCTAGTAGAGCCATATTTAATATTTTGTGTGACTTCCACGAGCTTGAAGGACCGCATCCATGCAGTTCGACAATGATTCATACAATTTATTGATGAAGTCATCAGGAATAGCAAAGAACGCAGTCTTACACGCCTCCCAGAGTTCATCAAAATTCTTTGGTTTTGTCTTCCAAGCTTCCTCTTTCATCCTACCCTAAACCTGCTCAATGATGTTCATGTCTGGTGACTGAGCTGGCCAGTCCTGGGACACCTTGATCTTCTTCGCCTTGAGGAACTTTGATGTAGAGATGGATGTATGAGATGGAGCACCATCCTGCTGCAAAATTTGACCCCTTTTATGATTGGTAATGTAAGATGTAGATAACACTTCTTGATATTTTAGGCTATGGATATTTCCTTCCACCTTGCAAATGTTAAGCACACCCCCATACTGAATGTAACCCCAGACCATGATCTTTCCACCACCAAACTTGACTGTTTTCTGGATGAATTTAAAGTCAGGTTATAAGCTTTTGTTTCCTCAACATTGATAAGCAACAGAACTTATGTCAGGGACTGTACACTGCTGTGTCTGAGAAATGTCCATCAGCCCAGGACCCACCACTACGCCATTGGCTCCGTAAGTATTAATGCTGTGCAGAGGACGGCCCAAGCACCAAATAAGGTCCAGTCAGCAGTAGCATGGGCAGAGGGTATCTGTCAAATTGCACAGGCCAGATATGCTTTAGTAGTTATGCCCTTATTTAATGCATCTATCAGACAGCCAGTGGGTGTAGGTTCTTCATTCAAGTGTGCTCATTCAAAAAGGGGAAAAAATTGTTTTGGTAAGCATACATAATAAAAGTGAAACTACATGGTTGTTGTTGACAACCTTGGGAAGACGAGGGAGTTTTCAGCTGCACACTGAAACTAAAACCTCTATGTCCTTGTGAGCTACCAAATTCTATAAAGGACCAGTCATGGAGACACCCACCCCACCTTCCTCCACAAGTGTTGTATTGAAATCTACCAATTTCTGTGACTGTAGAGCCAGCAGCCCACAAGTCACTATGTTAGAATACGTGAGCCCACCATACCATCCTAACAAATGAGTAAAATCAACCTTCTGTTTGGTTTCCATGACCAGTGTTTATTAGCTTCCATAGCTGTACTTATGTTTGCTTTTGATTTCATTAAATGCTTCAGTTAGTGTCTGCTTCTCTCTCTCTCTCTCTATCTCTCTCTTTGTTTGCATGATCTTCTTTCCAGACAGGGCCAAAACATCAACAACCACCCACATGGTGCTTAGTTATTTACAGAATGGTTTAATAGGAAATTTAAATGTAAAAATAAGTACATTACACAAAATAAAAAGACATTGCCCAACAGTACCTTGACATTTACAGGTATAGAATGATGGTTTAGGAATGAAGAAAGAATAACTCATAACTCAAGAACAGATACGCTTAATAATGTGAAGGTGACATTACAGAGTACATAAGGTGATTTGGTCATCCTGACTGCTGCCAAACATTAATTCTCATGAGAAACTGCTTTGAATTGACTGTTTACTAATGCCAGTTCTTTCATCATTAATTTCCATTCATTAACCAAAATTATGCTGTATGGATATATTTGACAAAAATGTACAGTACATTTTGCATAGTTGATTCAATCCTATTTGTGTAGCTTGCCACAAAGGATCTACAATATTGCACGCATAGAAACTTTTCCTTTAAATATAAAGTATAATTACACCCTGTGTGAATTAAGGGGTTACACTCACACACCTGAGACATATTTGCAGTACCACATACCCTGTGAATAAACGTACAGATCATTTCTATTCTCAGATGACAAAAAAGAAAGAAAGAAGGTGTCATGATAGCAATAATGAGTCACGGACATTACTGACTCTCACCCCCCAGTGACTTTCTGAAAGGTAATAAACGTGGCCCCTGGCTTCACCCCCAGCTCCTTCATGGTCTTCTCCCCTGGGACGGGTTTGCCGTTGAAGGCGAGGTTCAGTTTTCCCTCCAACTCTGGTCTCCACTTCTGGTAACGGCTCCGCAGCTTCGCGATGGTGTCCATGCTCTTCACTTTGAACGGGATGCAGGTGCCGTCATTGCCGTTGTAAACCCTGACCGAGGTGGTGTCGGGGTTAGACCGAGGGACTGGATCGTCATGGACGAGTATAGTGCTGTGCGTGGTGCGGTTGAACGGCTCATAGAGAGCATGTTGAACGTCTTCGCGTGGCAGCTGAAGAGCGTCTTCCCAGGTGTCTGTGGGGCACTCCATGAGACAGTGAGGTGGAAGACGTCCTGGACACCCATCCATCACCTACAGCAAAGACATGAACCCACAAACCTCAGTTTTAAAGTGTTTATGTTTATTAAATACTTAAATACTTGTAATAAAAAATTGTTTTTAAAAAAGTACAAAGAACATACCAGTCCAGGATGTCCAGCAGGTCGAGCTACTATTGTGGCGCTCATGTTTCGTCTTTCGTCTTCAGGTTTAATCTTCTGTGCTGTCTGTCTTTGCACTTTTATGTGATCCAACCTGGGAAATACCCAGCAGCTCCTCCTACTGTCTGTCGTGATCAGAAGTCACACAGCTTGCACTGTGTGTTCTTGGTGTTCCTGCTCCCTGCTGTCTAACAGCAGCCAAAAGGTCAGACTTGAAAGAACGATTCAGTTTGATAAAGATAAGAAAGTACTGTGTTAAGAAATTAGAGTGTTAAGTTACTGTTGCATGGCCAGTTTTAGGTGGTCAATACAAAATACTTTAAAACTATATCTGGCTCAAATATTTCCGCTACAGTGAATGCACCACGAGTCATTATTTAGAATAACATTTCCACATTCCATTGACACATCAGTCGACAGTGTGCCAATTCAGGTCATGAACACAATAAAAGGTGCAATCGCAGGGAGATTTTGGTACTTCCCGGTGCAAACCGAAACCAAAATCATTCTGCCAAACAACGCCACAATGGTAAACCGATATAAACTGCAGTCATGTGATTTCTTGTAACTCGAAGGCAATTCCATTCTTTGTTTACCAAATATATGATGATGATGATGCTCGTCAGTAAAGTCTCAACATGGACAACAGATCTTTCAAATGCTTTATAAAGAAATTTATTTTGGAAACCACATGAAGAGACAATATTTTGAAGGTATTATTGCAGAGAACACACATTCGGAGGATTCGGCCATTTCTCTCTAGGGAGGCCACTCAGGTCCTTGTCCAGTCCCTTGTCACCTCAAGACTGGACTACTGCAACTCCCTCCTGGCTGGTCTTCCTATGCATGCCATCAAACCCCTGCAACTGATCCAGAACGCTGCAGCTCGGCTGGTCTTCAACCTTCCCAAGTTCAGCCATGTCACTCCCTTGCTGTCCTCCCTCCACTGGCTTCCGGTAGCTGCCCGCATCAAATATAAAACCCTGGTGCTGGCCTACAAAGCAAAGAATGGTCCAGCTCCTCCTTACTTGATGGCCATGGTAAAAACCCAGATGCATACCTAGAGCCCTCCGCGCCTCAAGTATGTCTCGTCTTGACCCTCCATCATCCAGGACACATGGGAGACAAGCATCCACTTTTCTCTGTCCTGGCTCCAAGGTGGTGGAATGAACTTCCCTTGTGTGTCCGAACATCGGAGTCACTTGCTGTCTTCAGACACCGACTGAAGACCCACCTCTTTCAAGTGCACTTTGCATAATTATGCTTCGTCTATTGTGCTTTATCGTCTCTTTCCTCAGGTGTTTGTTACAGGTATTGCTTACTGTCTTTTTCTCAGGTATTGTGCATAATTGGGTTATAGGAATTGTTTACTGTCTTTTTCCTCAGGTGATGTGTATATTCAGGTATAATTGTTAGGTATCATTTGACTTTGGTCTAGTGGTTTTTCCAGCTTAGAGTACCTTGTGTTCAGGACTATTCTACCTTGGAGATTCCAAGCAACTACGTAGCACTTTTGTAAGTCGCTCTGGATAAGAGCGTCTGCTAAATGCCATAAATGTAGAACACAAAGCTATTTGGTATTGCAGATTCAATGTTTATTACCAAATATACTGTTACATTTATAAGGTCACTTACATATCATAACCACTGCAGTAATTAAAGGCAATTCTGCTTTACTGAAATAAACACTAATGGTGTCTTGCTTATTGCATCAACAGTTAATATCTATTTGTGTCGCTTTCAGTTTCCACAGAGAAGCTTCAGCAGTTCACTGGTGCTGAGAGACCTTGAAGACCATCCTGCAGTCTACTGCACGAAAACCACCACACCCCCTCCGCAGCCGACAGAGGGATGTGGCTCCACTGACCAGCAGATTACGATGTTTACACACACCAGCGTAAACACCCGAGACTGCTGAATGCCTGTGGGGCCTGTCGGGGCCTGTCAGGACCTCTCTGGCCTTTGGGGCTTCCCGGCAGTTGTATTCTACTCTCCTTTCTTTGCTTTCTTCACAGCCGGGGCCGTTTTCTGCAGAACGGAAAGTGTGTCCCTCTTCTCGATCTTCCTCAGCTGTTTCTTCTTCATCCTCTTTAGCTTCGCCGTGTTGGTAATCTGAGGGTGACATCGAAACGGGGGAGCAGTGAGAAAATGATGAGATTAGAAATCAGGAAGTGAAACGGAGTCAGAGGGGTTACTTGCACAGGGAACTCGATCACGTGCCACCAGACCAACACGGCAGGTTAGTGAAGCTGACAGTAGGAAAACACAGACGGACACGTGCATCACGTGAGCCCATACACCACACGTGCGTCTTACCACTTGGACGATCTCTGCTTTCTTCTCGTTCTCTGCACGTCTCCTCAGGTTCTCTTCTCTCCTCTTCCTCATCTCCTGCGAGACAGAAAGGGCAGATGGGTATTTTTTTTTTGTTTGCAAAACATTATTCAAAGAGCTAAACTGTTTCGCATTTAAAAACATCCTAGCGCTCAAGGAAGTAATTCAAAAGTGAATCCCTGTCAGTGGTTAACAAAGAGCTGGCCTTTGGTCTTCATGTGTGCCAGTTCTTCCTGGAACACTGCAGTCCAAGAAGGGCCACCACTATCTTAAACAGCCACTGCTTTTCAGTTTTCACTTTAAAACCAAATTTGAACTGTGTGGAACATTTTCCCATGAAACAAAAATTTTTTCAGAACAAAAATGCTCAAATAGAGCTGCTCTGCATGTCTATGCAGGGTACATTATAGCATTAATCAAATATGAACCTTTTCTGTCTTTCTTTTTGAATCCCACACAACATATTTTGTAAGGGCTAAGAAACAACAATGGGGAAACACCAAATGTATTTGCTTTGCCTCTGTTATTTGTACAGCTGACTGGACAAACAGCAGGTTCAGGCACATCCTCCTCCACACGTGCCATCAGGTAATCCCCTAAACTTTCAGAATCCTTCATGCTAATGATGCGTGTGGCAGGAAAGCTCTCCATATGTGACAGTATATGACCGAAGAAAGTAGTTAATAATTAATCAATAACCCATCAACAACTTTTAAATGTGCCGATTTATTGAGCTTATAACCTGGGTCTGAATTTACTGCTCCATTTTGCCCCCTAGTGGAATACTATAGAGAGTAGCTCTTTTTCCACCATTTGTTATGAAGATTCTTTCAGTTCAGTTCTGGCCCACAACATGATTAATTTAAAACATTGTAGATTCATTTGGTGGGCTAAATAAAAATTGCTATATTAGAAAAAATTTATGACAATATCTTTAATAAATCCTGCCTGAAATGTAAAGTCAATCTCAGCTTAAGAATCCTGCAATCCTGAGAGTGACACTGGACAAGTGTTGAGGAAAAGCCTCCCATTCTCAGAGGGACAAATGGAAATACTTTGCACCCTGCCTTTCTGGAGGAGAGGATCCAATTGAGCTGGTGGCTCCACTGTGTGGTGCAATTGAGTTATGACATAATATTGGGAGTACTGTACTAAGAAAAATCATGGATTGTAATAGCAGAGACGAGCCACGAGGCTTCGCTGTATTTTATAGATTTGCAATTAATAAACGAACATGATCATTTGAGATCAAACAGGGCAAGAAATTTGTCAAATTCTAAACAGGTTTTCCTCAAGTTCATTTAATACTAAATATAAATGTACAGCTTTCTGTATAATATGTTGTTCTGTTTTGTTGTTCTGAACCCAAACTTGGTTCTGTATCCTAGGTATGTCAGTTGAGGTCAACGCTGGATTAAAAATTAGGCAATTAAATGCATCCTGAATGAAGATTAGACAGACTTTGTGGGTCCAGAGTCTTAAATTGCAACAGACGCAGCCATGAGCATGGTAGTGGGGGGGAAAGTGGACCTGACTACCCAGGGCCCAAGTAGGGAGAGGGGCCCATTTTGATCATGTGCCTCGTTTGGCATTTATAGGGGCCCACTGACATTGAGAGTGTACAGGGCCCAGAATTTGCTGCTACACCCCTGGATGCAGCGTCACGCGCCCCATCAGTGTCACGCGCACGCACCTCTTTCTCTCTGGCCTTCTCGTCTTTGAGCTTCTGGCTGTATTGTTTTACAATCTCCTTCTCCCTCTTGGCCTCCATCTTCTTCTGCCAGGAGCTGCGCAGGGGCTTGTCTTGCAAAACAGCCGAGAACCTACGAGACGAACGCAAGCATAAGGTCAAGATAGTTTTCTTATAGCAAGAAAGAAAGCGCTTGAGGTAAGACCACAGATGGTATTTGGATGCGATGTCATAGCGGAGGAAGTGTCAACAGGCCTGGTGAAGATGCACATGGAAATATCTTCTGCTTTTTGTTCAATAGTTCAATAATTATGTACAATACCTCTTTGGCTCTTTATATCCTATATGTTTTTTAGTATTTATTATTAGTCTAGCTTCTATTACTGTTATGATGCTGCTGGAATCTTAATTAATCTTAAGGGAGGGATGCTTGAATGGATGGATTCCATCCATCCATCCATCGTGTTTGAGATCAACTATGCAAAACGAACTCGCTGTGGTGGACCGTCAGTGTCCACCAAGTCGTGCAAACCACTGACTGCGTATACATGTTTATGGTGAACACACTGAATTAAAAGTTTCAATCATGTGTCCGTGCAACGTGTACTAACACGATGGTAAATATGCCATGGTAAATAAATAATAAAAACGTCAAAACGTCTCACTCACCTTTGCTTATTACGGTCCTTCCACACCCGACCGGACTTGGGTTTCCCGAGCGGTACCATCCTAATTCCTTTCTCCCTGGACTGTGAACGCCTTCTCTTCCTGCTGCTTTTGTGCGTGACACTGGAGACGTGCTCGTCTGGCGTGCCGTCCTGGTTCTGGCCGGCCGGATCAGACTCCAACGTGGCTCCGCTACACGACACTGAAGACTGCTGTCGTCCAGGCTCGGACGGAGACGGCACAGACTCCGTGCGACCCGGTTCTACGCTTGCAGCGGTGTCGGTGTGTGCTGTGGGAAGCTCTTCAGCGCGTTTCTGGACCGCAGGTCTCCTCGCACGGCGGCTCGAACCCTCCGAGTGCCGAACAGACGCCGGTGTCTGCACACACCGACCACTACGTGTCCTGATCACGTTTGGAGACGGTGTTGATGTTTCGCGCTCCGTCTCCTTTACATCAGATTCGTCTTGAGAACACGTCGCCATATTGTTTGTGACTTGTATTCTCGACGTTTAGTTGAAAATGTATCGATGAAAAGCGAACTCGCACACGTGGGAACCCCTGTGATGATTCCGCACTGAGGAAGAGGCGAAGAAGAGCGGGTGAATGTTGCGGCGTGTTTCCCCCTGGTGGCCGCCACACGCGTTGCAGCAGCACATGATGCGGTTCAGCTTCCGCACCGCGTTGCTGAAACCCAAACTCACTTGACCGAGCTAGGATCAACACAGGGACCATGGACTTCACAAAAACACAGGCGATGTTACTGCTGCTGTGCGGTATTACACTTCCAGTAAGTCTTGACAGGTCGCTCATTTTAATGTGCGGGGGTTTTCAGTTCTTCGGTATTTCATTAATTTAACGTGAATTTACTTGTTTTTATTATTGGGTTGATCTAACTATACACCCAATAATACACCCAGTTTAAGTAGTACATGTAGGCACAGTCACTGAGGTTTGAGCGCACGTATTTAAATGAGTTGGTATCCGAGATTTTGTGTGAATTTACGAACTGAAATTATCAAAGTCTGCTCATTGTTGAATGGTAAATAGTCAACAGACACTGATACGTTGTTTTACCATCCGTATCTTTCTCGAAAAGTGTTGTTCTGGAGATGAGTGCGTTGTCTGGATATAATTGTAGCGGCACAAAAGCGATGAACTGTAAGCAAAACTCAACAAACCTGATGTGGTCTGTCATGTTGCTGTCTTGTGACCTGTCGTAGGGCGGTGTAAAATAGACCTTTCAAGTCAGCCGCCTGTTGTCCTTTAAAACTGAACATAACTTGGAAGTTACTGCTGAATACAAAGAGAGAATTTAATTCTTAGGAATTGGATAAATAATTTCAGCTTTTTTTCTGATATCATGGCTGTAAATCTCATGTGTGTACTCTCTAACAGTTTGCCACAGCTGGTCGTAGTTTCACAGTGGACTACAAAAACGACTGCTTCCTCAAAGATGGAGAACCTTTCCGCTACATTTCTGGCAGTATCCACTACAATCGGGTCCCTAGGGTCTACTGGAAGGACCGACTACTGAAGATGTACATGGCTGGACTCAACGCCATTCAAACGTAAGCAGATGACTCCCTAATTATGTGGGTGTTTGTGTTTGAGAGAACATGTTGTAGTTCCATTGTATTTCGCTCTAATGCTTAGTGCTGCTTCAGACATGTACATATTTTTCGCTGCAATAAAAGAGGTGAGCCCACACCTCTCATCTGCCTCTCATGAACTAAATTTTTCCCTCCAGGTACATACCGTGGAACTTCCACGAGCCCGCACCAGGCCTCTACGACTTCAAGGGAGACCGAGACCTTGTGTCCTTCCTGCAGCTGTGCCAGGACCTCGGCCTGCTGGTCATCCTGCGTCCGGGCCCGTACATCTGCGGCGAGTGGGACATGGTGAGAAAGGGCGGGGACACACCTGGAGAGGACAGAAGGGAATATGGTCTAAGACGGCCAGGACAACCAAGGACTGCTGAGTGTGCTTCATTTAGATGTCATGAAATGTTTTATAACTACAACCTGATTTATGTTTTTGGTTAATCAAGGGAGGATTGCCTTCCTGGCTGCTGAAAAACAAGGACATTGTCCTTCGTTCCTCAGATCCAGGTAGGACTGTCAAAGTGAATGATTAAATCAAATGCAGCATTCAGATGTATTTCGCGATGCGGTTCGCTGAGGTGATTTGTTCCTGACTCGTAGCACTTCAGAACTCTTTCTGGTTTAGACTACATCAGAGCCGTGGACAAGTGGATGGGGAAGGTGTTGCCCATGATCAAGCCCTTCCTCTACCAGAATGGTGGACCCATCATTACAGTTCAGGCGAGTCTGCTGGATAAACTTTCATTTACAAACGGTACTTGCAGTCAGAGGAAAGTCAAAACAAAACTGTGTTCTGTCTGTATTTTACCCTGAATGAGCTACCAACCTCTCCTTCAAAGAATTGTGATTTTTGGCATCCATTTTCTGTTCGTGTTGAAAGTGTCTCGGTGACGTGGTGTCCACAGGTGGAGAACGAGTACGGGAGTTACTTCGCCTGCGACTACAACTACCTCCGCCACCTCGCCAAGCTGTTCCGCTCTCACCTGGGGGAGCAGGTGGTGCTGTTTACCACAGATGGTGCGGGCAAGAGCTTCTTGAAGTGCGGGGCACTGGAGGACGTCTACGCCACCGTGGACTTTGGGCCTGGTGAGGAGGAACAGCCTTCGCTAACTCCACAGTCACAAGTCAGAGTGTCTGGGTTTTTCTTCTCATGCAGACAAAAACATTTAGCCTCTTTCTGCACCAGTAGCGAACCGTGACCATTAAACCTGGGCCCGCTACACCCCCCCCCCCCCCCCCCCCCCCCCCCCCCCGATTTTTTTTCCTCTCCTAATAAACTGCACTAAAGAATAAAGAAAAAACCGACAGTATAGCTTTAGAAACGCATGTAGTGCGTTCAAATAACATTTGTACTAGATAACTTGTTAAGCAAAATAAGTTTCCAAACAAAATAAGGTTTCACAGCTCCGTGGTTCTCGCAAGCGGAATATGTAAATGAGGACGTCAAAGGGCCGAATCGAAACTAGCTAGCGGCGGTAGGGTAACGACAGCTAGCGTCGCCACAGCGGGCGGAAATTATCATACAGTTAAGCCCGCCCACTAAGAGAGAAGATATGATTGGTCAATTTTGCTGTCATTTGAAACTGGTATTGCGTTGAATTATAACTGCCAGGCCCTCTGTAAACGAACAGCGGGCATCACAGTGCTGATAGGGGGAGACACAGGCTCACAGGCTTCCACTTAACCCCTCACCTTCCAACACAGATTGAATAGACACGGTTGAATATTTTATTTGCTTATATTTTTGTAATTGTTTAGATGTCGATTGTAAAACTGTAAGTAGATAAAATAAAATTGGATAATTATATATATAATGTTTTAAGAATATTTTAGGCCCTCTGAGAGGGCGTAGAGGGCCCTGACGGTTCCCCACTGTTCTGCACAATAACATTTGTGAAGGAAGACCTGCATAATAACAAAATAGTGCAATTAAAATGTATTCTAAAAAAATATTAAAAAGATAAAAAATGGAAAATGTGAAACGGGGAGCAGCAAACTTGTAAAGGACACAAAAGAAATCATTCTTGTCTCCTGTATTATTTAATTATGAGTGCCTGTGGGTATAAATTATTCAGATCTGATTCTCAGTTTTGGAGAAAACATTTCACTCTGGCCCAGAGTGAAATGTTTCAGATCTGATTCACATCGTTGGTAAGATATCTGTCCCAGAGTCAGAAGTGACTAGTACTGAAGTTATTTACAGAATGTGAGTTGGGAAAATGCAGTCAGTAGTGTGAATACAGATAATGCTTTGAACTTGGTCTCTCGAACAGGTGGCAATGTTACTGCAGCTTTTGAAGCCCAGAGATACGCAGAACCACACGGCCCTCTGGTGAGAGGTTCCAACCTTTTACTTTAACCTTACACAACTGAGGTGTAAAAAAAAACAAGCATTGGCCAGATTTAAGAATAAAAATATCTTGGAGACGGTTAATTGTTCTGGGTTGTTTTCAGGTGAATTCAGAGTTCTACACAGGGTGGCTGGATCACTGGGGAAAGCCTCATTCTGTGATCCGCACAGCAGTTGTCGTCAAATCCCTCAACGAGATACTGGAAATGGGAGCTAATGTAAACCTGTGAGTTAACTTTTTTTGTCATTTCCAAGAAATTACATTATTAATGGTGATAAATGCACTGATTTAAGACTTTTATTTTGCTTTTCAAGGTACATGTTCATTGGAGGAACCAATTTTGCTTATTGGAATGGTACGTTTCGCAGTGCATGCTGACAGATAAAATACTGTCACAAAATAAACCCCTTTGTACTAATTGAAGTTTTTGGGATTGTAGGTGCCAACACGCCCTACTTTCCTCAGCCTACCAGCTACGACTATGACGCCCTCCTCACTGAGGCCGGAGACCTCACAGAAAAGTACTTTGCTGTCCGTGATGTCATTAAAATGGTACAGATTCAAGTTTGCTTTTTCTTCTGATGCATTTATATTTATTTCAAAAATATGTATAAACGATAAAATATTCAGTACGGGGTGTGACACTATTGTTTTGGAACAGTACAAGAAGATACCAGATGGGATTTTGCCCCCATCTACACCTAAATTCGCCTACGGAACAGTAGAAATGAAAAAGGTGTGTTTTTTTGTGAATAATGAGGTTTTAATATAGTAATATGTCCTTTCCCTAAAGTTGTTTTACATATTTTTTTTCAGTTCTAACTTTTTTCACATACTTAAAAATATATATCTACTATGTACTATACAGATTTACAAGCAGTGTTCACCTGTTTTTGTAGTTGCGGACAGTTGCTGAATCTCTGGACATTCTCTCATTCTCTGGACCGGTCAAATCTCTCTACCCACTCACTTTTGATGAGCTCAATCAGGTAATCAATTAATTCCCCAAATCCAAGAAAATTATATATGATTTAAACCATCTATATGCCAGAATAGAAAAATCAGCAGGGGAAAGACTTTTATTATCTTTTATGAATTGCCCAGTGGCAGGCCAGTGAATGTGCATTATATGTTTTTGTGTTCCTAGTAGTTTGAGGACAACCAATAATGGCATAATTGGCATAGATGGCATAGGTTTTTATGTTTGGAGATTATTATGTTTTTTGTTTGGAATAGAAGGATTATCTATACTTTGTACGGTTCGTTGTAGTATTAGATAGCAAGCAGGCACAGTATTAATTGTGGGTGGTTGTCCTTTATCTTCAGGCCTTTGGCTTCATGCTATATCGGACCACACTTCCTGTAGACTGTCCAAGGCCTACTCCCCTGTCTTCTCCTCTTAATGGAGTGCATGACCGGGCGTACGTCACCATTGATGGGGTATGTGTGAGTGGGTGTGTGTGTGTTGGGGATTTGTCATTTACTTATTTTGAAAATAGTTTTTCATACATTTTAAAATTATCTTTTAAAATTATCTTGTCTTCTTGTTAGGTTGCTGCTGGTATCCTAGAGAGGGACAAAGCCATCAGCATCAACGTAACAGGCAGAGCTGGCAGTAGCCTCGACGTCCTGGTGGAGAACATGGGGAGGGTGAACTTTGGCAAACACATCAACGACTTTAAGGTTCGAGAGATTGAGAGGAAATTTAGGAAATTTACACCTTCTAAAATTGTAGCTCGTAATGTTTTTAAATGTTTCTCTCTCTCTCTCTCTCTCTCTCTCTCAAGGGCCTGGTATCTAACCTAACACTTGGTGCGGACACGCTAACTAACTGGGTTGTGTACAGTCTGAGCATAGATGAGGCGGTGAGGGACGGCCTGATCTGGGAGGCCGGCGCTCATCAGGACAACGACGCCACTCCTTCACTCACTCCTCCACCCGCAGCCCTCTCCCAACCAGCCTTCTATGGCGGTTCTTTCCAGATCCCAGACGGCATTCCCGATCTCCCTCAGGACACGTACATCCACTTTCCTAACTGGAGAAAGGTGGGGACAGTTATCAGAATAGCTGCATGCATTCATACTAATTTCAATGGCTAGCAAGAGAGGACAATTCTGAACAAGCCTTCTCATTTTTATCAGTGCTGTGGTTCCTGAGGATTATATAATCTAGGATCATGAAGCATATTAATACACTGCAAGGACTAATCCACTTTAAGCCTAATCCAGTTACGTGCATACGATGGCTAAATAAGCCTGTAATTCACAGCTGCGTTTTCACCATCCGTCCTCTGTGCTGCTCTCCCAACAGGGCCAGGTGTGGATCAACGGGTTTAATCTGGGTCGGTTCTGGCCGTCCCGTGGGCCCCAGGTCACCCTCTTTGTACCGGCCCATGTGCTCAGCACCAACTCTGTGAATAACATCACCATCCTGGAGCTGGAGGCGGCCCCCAGCCCCCCCTTACCCTGCGTGGTCGAGTTCACGGACACCCCCATTATAAACGCCACCATCAGGCCCATGGTGCCGTACACGAGGGAGCGGCCAAACCTCCTCTAAGACCAATAGTTCTTGGGTTTGGATCTCGGGGGATGCGGATTGTACAGTGTTGCAACCGTTTTGTGATTCTGCTAATTGAGCCGTCACTTATAAGTGCAGTGCACTGGCTGATTATGGGACTGGCTGATTATTTCCTCGTGTGCTGCACTAGAAAGTGAAGACACACATGCCTTTTACACAGTTACATAGTGGACAGTGCAGATTCAGTCACTGTGTTTGTACATCATCAGATGCAAGACTGTTGAATGGTGCCATCTGAATGTTATTTTCTGAATTGTATTGTTAATGAATGTGCCCATACTATTGGGATGTCTGGATGTCATGTATTATCAAACGTCTAACAGAGTGCATTTGTGAGTCCACCAGAAAGGATGTGACTAATTCAATGCCTGTATGAAAATCTGTTCCAATTACTGTATGCAGTTATCACTTTTAATCACGGTGAAATTATTCAGTATTTCTTACCCACAACGCACTTTGTAGTTAAATCAGAAGGATTTAATAAGCTTGGTATTTGGAAGTGAACATTTTGCATTTTTGCACTTTTCTGCTGGAGCAATGTGCAATAAGAATTTCTGTCGTAAGGCACTTCAGCAGTGTACTACAGGGGAAAAAAAAAAAACATTGCCACGTAAAGTGATTTTGTGCCTATTTTTAAGTAATGCAATTTTCCACAGATTACACTAATGCATTTGTCTTTAATGTGCATTTCCCGGACATAAACTCTTGTCTCGTTTTAATCTTTAATCAGTAAAGAAGCATTAATATGCAACAAACGAACTTCTAATAAAATCCTGATTTTCAACAGATCTAAGTAGCTATATGACTCTTCACCTTAATCCTTTGCACACATCTTCATCTTGCGCTTATCTGTTGCGCCATACGCATGATTATTACGTAAGCAAGCCACGCCCACCGCACCCGGAAGCGGACTGTGACCACGGGCAGAAACTCCAGGAGTGGTGAGTTACATTTAACCAGGATTAATGGCTACACGTCTAACGTCATCGCCGCTATGAATTTGTAAGTGGTTATAGAATAGCAGAATATGTGAATAACTCAGATACCCGACAAACAGGAAAGCGATGTAGCTCATTAATAGCCCGCAATGGCAGGGACCTGGCAGCGGTGTGTACCCTATAGGTCACGTTTGAGGTCAAACCCGACGCCTAATTCAGAGACCTGCACGGGTAAAAGTGGTCATACATTACCTGTTACTAGTCCCGGGATTGAGTGTCAGGATGGCGACAATGTTTGCGGTCTTGGTGTGTTTAGTACCCTGCTTGCTTGCTGGATTTTCAGGTCGAGTCGATGCCAACCTTGTTTGTAACGAGAGTGCCTCTCGGTTGTCATTGTAGTTGTGTCTGTTATAGAGGAAGAAAGATTCGAGTCATTTCAGCGCGATTAATTACTTTGCTGGTTGATCGATTACCACTGTAGTCTCTTTAGTATCCGAAATGTGTTTTTCTGTCATTGTTTCAGCTGTGGTATCTGCACTGGAAGACGAGAAGACCGGGACTTACCGATGTCAGATCGTCCTCGTCTTTAAATATGAAGCAGTGATATTTGCCTAGCTGGAAAACACATCAAAATGATCAGAAATCTCCTCATAAATTCTTAAAAGGCTCTCACTTATCTAATGTACTACCATCAGTATAGCCAATTAATGGCTCAGCCTGCACTCACAAATTCATAATTAATTTATAAAGGCCAATATATTGTAGGCTGTAGGGAAGTCAATTAGACACCCTGCCCATTCCACTGCTGTACACAGGACTTGCTAAATATTCCTTTTGGAAAAATGGTCGATAACCGCTATGCCACGGCGCTGGTGATCGGCTCCGTTCTGAGTCTGCTGGCCAGTGTCTACCTCTCTGTAGCGGTGGGCACTCAGCACTGGTACCAGTACCGGAGTCTGCCCCCCAGCAACGATGCCAGCAACGCCTCCGACCTGAGGATGCTGAGGGAGGCTTTCGTAAACGAGGTGAACGAGGTGAATGAGAAGTCATACAGCGAAGCCCTTTTCCGTCTCAACGGCACCTTAGGCCTGTGGTGGCGCTGCATTCTGGTACCCGATAAACCCTTCTTGTCCCAAGAGCCTGGTAAGGGACCGTGGAGAAACAAAAAACCTAACTTGTAGCAAAATAAAAGCCTCTTTCTTACTCCATGCTTTTATCTTCACCCTGTCTCCCTAGAACTTAACATGTTGACAGAGTGCAAGGCCTTCACTTTGCCCCAGCAGTTTGAAACCAAGTACAAGCACCCTGGCAACGACAGTGGTGAACAGGATATACTCCGCACCTGTAAGTGCAGGCCTTACATTTGAGGATGTTTTTGTGTGTGTGAGTGAAAGTATTAGTTGTTTGAACCTCATCTTAGGTTCTCAAAACCCACCACAAACATGAGGCTGTCCAGCTTGAAGAAACGTCTTCTTTGCTGTCGCCCTCAGATCTGTGGAGGTGCCGGTTCCTGTTCCCGCTGGTGTCTCTGGGATTGGCGTTCCTGGGCGCGCTGATCGGGGTGTGTGCCTGTCTCTGCCGCAGTATCACCCCCACACTGTTTGTTGGACTGCTTCACCTGTTGGCAGGTAAGAGGTCCAAGATGCACCTGCACATAGTCCTGACAGCAAGTCAAAGGGGCTGGTCTCCTGGATTCTGATTAAGCCTAAACGTGTGGATTTGCAAACGTGAATTAATGCATTTTTTGGGGAACACTATATGTAAAAACACAGCGCACACACTATATCCAGGAAAATGGTCTAACGGGTTCACCCACTACTTAGTTTCCAAGTCCTGGAGCTTTGCAGCTGTTGTCTCCTGTCTCCAGCATTAGAGACACTGATGTTGATGATGATCCAGCGTAACACTGTATGTCTCACCTCCTCTCTGCAGGCCTCTGCTCTCTAGCCACGGTATGCTGCTTCCTGGCCGGAATAGACCTGCTTCACAGAGCGACTGAATGGCCCGTGTGGGTGGACCACTCCATGGGCTGGTCTCTCTACCTGGCTCTGGTCTCCGCCCCTCTCCAGATGATGGCCGCCGCCCTGTTCATTTGGGCCGCCAGGAGCCACAGGAAGACCTACACGCGCATGACCGCCTACCGAGTTGCCTAGGGGACGGCGGCACAGCGCTCTCACGGTCAGCTGGTAAACAGGTGGGACCGGTTGTACAAGAATCAGCCCTCCTTTTGTTTGCCGACACGTTTGCTTGACCAGTGACTGAAGAACTTTGCTTACATTAGAATCGAACTGCTTAAGGTGACGAACGCGACTGCCAGACTGGTGCGGCTCTTTGGTTCCCTATACGTGCGCATACGTTTTTGATCCCAAGTGCTTATCTAGTCAAACACGCTTGCAGGGTCCCACACCTCTGCTGCTTTGCTTCACTACGGCCCTGTTCACCACTCTGTTAAACCCTTACGTAGCCACACAAAGGCTCAGAGAACTTTGAGGTGTGTCACTTAACTGCTTTCGCTGGATGCTACAGTACCAAGAAACTGAAGTGTTCACAGACGCGTAGAACCAGTTTCCCGGACATGACGTTAAGCTTGTGTCAGTCTTGAGTTGAACTGAAAGTCAAAGTGTTCGCTTAATCTGGATCTGGGAAACTGGTCTAGAATAGGCCAAACTGACTTGCACTACTGACTGATAGCCACTCCTCTAGATTTGTTTGTACAAAGAGTAATATAATTCATTCCCCCCCCCCCCCCCCCCCCCCCCCACACACACACACACACACACACACACACACACACACACACACACACACACACACACACACACACACATATATGACTGTTGACTTGACACAACCAGTGTTTGTCTTTGCCTTTAAATTAAATTATGAATCTTGGGTGAAAACAGAGTGCTTTTGTGTTGGCATCTGATACCACCCAAATAACACAAAGCCAACGCTTCAGTAGAGGCTCTGTAACACTAAACACTTGTGAGATTATTGAAAGTTCACAGAACTTAAATAATTAAATGTGTACACGGGCCTGTTTTTGGAACATGTTTCGATCTGTGATGTTTAGAAAACGTGTTCTGTGAATCCTGGATCCTCCAGCAGAGCCTAGAAGGCGAGAAGCCATATTTCATATTTCATATGTGTGAACACATCTGAAAACACACCTGAACACACACCTGAACTGTAGCTGTAGACCTTTCTGATGTCCTGTGTTTTGTGTGTGCTGGTAAAACTGTAAGATGTAATCTGGTTCATTTTGTCTACATGAACTTAGTACACATCATAAGATTTGTACCCGTCACCTTCTGTGTAAATATGCATTGATGTTGCATGGATGCAAAAAAGAACTTCTACTTCTTGGCTTTACCTCATACAGCCATAATTCGGTAGTTTGATGTTTGCAGCAGCATTCAATCCTTTTAGGTTTTTAAAAATCTTTTTTTGTTCTTGCACTTTGGATTGTGAGGTTCACATTACTTTGTGGTTGTTGAAGATCTTAGATTTCTTCGGATTTGTGGTCAAATTGCTGTAAGGTCGGTATCGTTCTTGATGGTTCAAGTAACCACTTAAAAAATATTTAGCATGGCTGGTGTGTGTATATATATATATGTACATTGGTCTCTTTGGAGTTTTAGTTTTTTGCATGTCTTTGCTGTGTTTGGCTTATTTGAATTTGCTTGAATTTCTTAACTTTACGTTTTTGTTAGAAAATGGAAAATACATGCAGCGAAAACAAAACAGCAGTATGCTAAATTTAAAAGATACCTCACACTGTTTTATCCTAGTACAGCCCCATGTGACATTTTAATAGTGTCAGAATAGGCTGCTTTCCCTGTCTTTTATCTCTTGAGGTTTTTTCTATGTTTTTATATGCCATCATTTCAAGGCATCACAATAAACATCTTTTCAAGTAGAATCATTACTTTGTAGCACATTTATTGTTTTATTTATTTATTATTTGGTGATCTGAGTGCACTTGAGGAGTAGACTGTTTAAATTGTTTCTTTCTTTTAAAAAAAGTTGAAGCATTATATATTACATTGTTGCAAACACGGATTAATTCATTGACAATTTTCAAGGCACGTTCTTGTTGGGTTGTAATAGGTTTTACACAGTGTCCAGAATACCAACCCATGGTATTCCTGTATATTCACAACACTTTTTTTGGTTGAGATTTGTTAAGCACCATTGAGGATATAGAATTGGGTGAGCAACTCCAATCCCTGGACCAGTTCTTGGCATGGCTGTCGGAGGGTGGATGATCTTGTCTGCTTGTGCCTCACTTGCTCTGATATTTCCTCCGACCTTCCTCCTGATCTTCCTCTTTCCGATACCTTCCTCAATCGCTCTTCAAGCGGACGCTGGGGAGCACGAGCGTCTTCTTGCGGGCCAAATGGAAGGCGATCCCTTTCTCGTAGTAAGCGGCCTCGTTTATGAAGAAGGGATGGAGTTGCTCTTCTTCATCGTACCGCACTGTCTCACCGGAGAACGTGAGGAACAGAGGGTCGCCACGTTTGAGAACACAGAAGTCCTGGTCCTGGAAACGATATGGAACACATCTTTGTTTATTGTTCTCCAGGATTATCAATATATCTGTTTATTAATGTGGTAAGAAGCACTTGAGCAAAGACAAGAATGATTATTATTATTATATGAATCTTCCTGGTGTCCTCATTGAGTGGAAGTCCAAGTACATTATTCTCCCTCATTGTGCCATTATATTCAGCTATCAGTAGCATTGCAGGCTGAGGCAGTGGGCCATCAATCAAGAATATTAAGACCACACCCAGGCTGTTCTCAGTTAAGGCTGATGGGCCAATTTGGTATTGGTATTGGTATTTGTGCAGTGTTTTTATCATATTTCTGATGGGTTATTTCTATTTTTTATTTTTTTTTATGTGTTGAAAATGTGAGTAATGTTTAACATAATACTGTAGTTGGTATCATAAAAAACACTGACATTTTATATAACAGTTTTCCTGGGTCTATTGCAGTTACTCTGAGCTAGCTAAGTTACAGTATAGCTATGCTACAGTAATTTTCACTATTTATACCTGCAGTTGTGGGTGGATGACAGCTAAAGGTTTGCGAGCCTCTGGGTCTCTCGGGTAATCGACACTCTTCTCAAACATGAAAGCATCCACCTCTCCACCCTCGATTAATTTTCCTGAAAGAAAAAGATAGAAAACCACAATGACTTTGCAGATGCATGTTTGGCCTAATTTTGGACAGGATTACATTCATTCATTCACCTTCTATACCGCTTACTCAGAGATACAAACCAACCCTGGATAAGGTGCCAGTGGACCACAGAGAACACGTGCACACACCCGTTTATTCACACAGGAACAATTTATAGAGACGCCCATCAATTCTACACGCTACACCTTTGGAATGTGGATGGAAACCAGAGTATCTGGAAAAGACCCATAGAGGCACATAGGCAAACACCACACAGGCTGCATCCAGGCCAGGGGTCACACCTACAGTGTGTCCCATGTCACTAGAGCAGGGATCACACCTACGGTGTGTCCCATGTCAGTGGAGCTGTGAGGAAATAGTGCTTACCACGCATCCACTGGGCCACCCCTATAGTTTCCTTTGTCAAACTTAGTGTGTTGTAAATTAAGATTGACATTAATATTAAAAAATATTTTCAGTGGAGAATTTCCATGAATGTAGTCTTGGTCTATAAAACAGGAAAAATTCAGAATTTGACTTAAATCTGTGTCCTGAGAACTGTATGTTATAAAAATGAAGTTGTTTTACTACATTAAAGAGTGGCCTGGTTAATACTTTGTATTAAGTCAAAACCAGGAAGGGTTCCCGTATCAGAAGTACCTGAGTTGAAGGTTTTAATCCAGTCCAGAACCACATCGACCCCTTCTTTCATAATGTCAAAGATGTCCGCCCTGACAACACCGTGAGGTTGTGGCCCCACCTCTAAGGCTGAGGGAACAAAAGCGTGTGAGTGAGATAAGGCAAACTGTGTCAAAAATGCACATGTAACTATTAAGCACACACACACACACACTTACAAATGCCATGCCTGGCCACAGACTCCAAAGAATAAGCATCGGAGATTGGAATGTTAAGCAAGATGAGTCTCACAGGCACATTGGTTATCTTTTCCTATCACCCACAAAACAAAGAAGTCATGAATAAGCAAATCTATGAATGAGCAAAAAAATAATAATATAAAAAAATATCAACATCTAGAACAAAAAGCTGAGGAGGTGGGAATGGATATTTCATGCTGAATACATGTTTCGTGATACGTATTACACTATCACACTACACTAGCGTGGATCGTTTGCTCATGCCTGCAGGTGCTTGTAAACGTGCAGGGCAACCCAGTCGGTGTACGAGTATGAAATCACTGTGAGGCCCATGTTAGCTGTGGTGTTATGGAGGTCACAGATCAAGTCTGCGGCGTCTTTTGTGCCTTTGGGCCCCAACAGGGCGTTCAGTTCCTGTGCTCTTCGAACTTCATAAGGAGTGGTGTCTGTGACAGGAGAACTAAGGGAGAAAAAGAGATGAATTTAGGTAAATTCATCAATGTACATTTGCTGGATCATGTACAAACACCCAGATATGGTGCTGGGTTGTGTAATACCTCTCCTGACCTGAGGATGGCACTGGTGAAGCAGCGGTTCAGGTCTTTGTCCACGTATCTCTTGCATTCTTTGACGGCCCGAGGATTGGACAGCACCGTGGTCACAGGGACGGGCCAAATGCAGTCACCCTTCTCCCTCCTCTGCCTCTCCAGCTCGGGCACCAGGTACACCCCCGTGAGTTCGTTGCCATGGGTACCCCCGCAGACAGCCGCGCGCCGTATCGCGGGTAACGTGATCAGCGCCATCTAACAGCAAACGGCGGTATTGATAATGAGCTCCAGCAATCAGGACCGGAGCCTATGGCTTCTGTTTATATTTATGAATGAATGAATGAATGAATGAATGAATGAATGAATGAATGAATGAAATGTAGTTTACCATGTAGTTGACCAACATACAAACTCTTCTAAGTGCAAGATTGAGAACATTTGCTTTTCTTCCTTTTACCACTGTATTACCAGTACCACCAGTACCAGTACCATAGCCTCTTAAACTAAAGGTCCCACTGGAGATTCTACATTCACATCTCCAAGTTACTTATTTACATCATAGTCTTACATCTTATTTACATCATAGTTACAGTACAGCTCTAACACTAATCAATTATTGACAGTAATAGTTGATTTGCATAACTAAGATATTTTACCTGGAGATGAAGTAGTTAAGGACAGACAAGTCGATCATTTATTGGCTGCTATTAGAAGGCTATAGTATAGTCACGCAATGATTAATATTTAATCACAATAAAGGCAAGTTAGGGTTCACGCTGTAGTCACCAGGAGGTTTATGGTGACCCAGTGTATGGTCGTTGTCATGTTATAGCCTATACAAAAAGAAAAGAAATAAATAAAAATATCATTTTATTATTAAGCACATTTATGGACTCGGGGGGCCCATACAGTTCTACTGGGGCCCCTACATTTCTATTGGGGCCCCTTCCCACAGGGTGTACACTGACTGTAATGGGTCCTTTAACAATATCTCTCAGTAGTCAGCTGCATCATACACTATTTCATTCTCCCTGACAATAATTTATGCATCCCCATTCATAATCTCATTCATAGAAGATGATGTGGTTATGAATCATCTTCCATGAATCATCAATATTATTCAGAATCTCATCTGTGGTAGACAAACAGATAAACATGATACATTTGTTATTTATAACTCTAAAATCCTAAAAAATCTAAAATAATCAAAAAAAATCCTAAAATCTATTAAAATATATAAAAATACGGATTTTATGAAAGTATGCACATTGCATAGTAGTGGTTGTCAGGAAGAGTATTACTTCACCAATGCTGTGCCAAAGTTGTGGAGCAGTCGTCTGTATTGAACTGACTTGCTAAACTGGATCCTTACTTGATGAAACAGGAAACACTTAACGGTTTGCCAGCTCTGTCCAGTTGAAAATGCCAGAAACAGGAACCTGAACTTTAAGACCGTCACGGATGATTTTGCTGAGTGCAAGGAAAGCAGGCTGGGCTAGTGCATGCCTTAAAAGTACTGATTTAAAGTACTGACAAAGAACTGATTTAAAGTACTGATTTAGAGTACTGATTCAGTTAGGGCATAAAATTGCACATAAATAATTACATAACGTCCCTTTTTGTTCATTATTTAAGCTGTATTGCTGGGCCCACTGGTTTCTGTTCACATTGAGGCCCGGAATACCCTAGTTATGCCTTTGATTAACTGCTCAACCCTGAGAAGTTATACAAAAAATCAAAATCCTATAAATAATAAATGCACAATTGCGTATTTACGTTTCACAACAGTATAAAAACATCCAAATGACTCAAAAGTGTTCAACTGTTCATAAGCAGTCTGCAGAAACAACTAATGTCAGTGAATGGCAAAAAGTAGATGCAAAGTGGAGAGATGTAAGTTCTCCTACCATTTAATGTTAGTGAGAGATGGTCTTTCTAGTTGTCGTCCTTGTCTTTGAAGCCCCAGAGTTACAGGTATTCACAAACCTTTGAACTCCAAGGGCCTTGAGGGCAAAGTGCGTGCTTGTCGAACACAGCAGTTTAGTGAATGCTGGAGTGTTACAGCCTGATAAACCAGATGGGTGTAAACACGCAGTGCGTCACTCTTTACGTCTCCTACACATGCGCACACACACTGCACATTCACGCTGCAGCACCCTCTGCTACTCTGATGATATAGCCGTACTCTCACACACCCACACACACACACACCAACCACGAGGTAAAGCGACACATAGGAAAGGAACTGGTTCCATGTCTTACCTCCTCCCTCTTCCTCATCTGCAGGACTCTTCCTCATTCAACCGCCAGCCTGGTTCTAATTTCAAGCAGCTGCAGCGACCTCCCCTACGTAACAGAAACCCTCTCGGGGCAGCAGGCACTATTTGCTATTTGCGGCTGCTGGCTCAACAATACTGTTCTCAGGTCAGTGTTTAGGACATGAGAAGAAGAAAAACAAGAGGAGTGCAACAGGCAAAATTGTGATGAGTCATCTGTTTGAGGGGAGAGATAACAGGGGAGGAGAAAGAGGAAGCGAGCAAACAGGCGGGGCAAGAAAGGGGGCGGGGTCTCTGCTTTAGTGACCCAGCAGTTACGTCGTGGAGTGTTTGCATTTTCAGCTGCATTGTTGAAAACCTGCAGGGACATGAACCTCGTAGCAGCAGAACAGAACATGCATGCATGCGCCAATCTTGCTGATGTCTGTATCTAAGAAGAAAATTATTCTCCTTTTTATTCCCTGCACAGTTTTATCAGGAGAATGCCACATTATTTTGAAACATGTTCATGGAGTAAATGTCACCAAATGAGTATTTTACGTGGAATTACATTGTGGAAGTAATACACTCACTATCTTGTTACACATTAACAGGAAGTGGGTAATGGCTGTCAGCGCATTAGCTGCTGCACATGGGTTTGCAAAATAACCTGCTATGAAACTGCTGGGAAAAGTGAGAATTAAAACCTGTTATTGACCGAGGTGATTGGGATCTGAGGTGATTAGTTCTTCAGATCAAGCTTCTTTCTTTGATTAAGGATCTTCTCTCATCATATTGGGAGTCACAGTTGCTCACAGCCCAAATAAGACTTCAATTGAGCTGAGGTGCAGACACACACACACACACACACACACACGTACAAATCTATACACATAGATGAATAATCACATGCACACAAACACACACACATGTACAAAGCATATACCAACATTGCCCTCTGTTGGTTGTTCCTTTTTACTAAACATATGGCAGATTTTGGTATTCATAATTCTACAAAATCGTAACTTATGAAATATGCTAAGCACAGCACGATCAAACCATTTTATGGGTTAAAAAGACATGCAAGTATTGTAAATGAGAGGTTTAGTACAGATGTATCAAAATGGTCCATCTAGAGTGCCAAGTAGGGCTAATGCTTAATACTCTCTTAATACTTCCTTAATACTCCCTTAATACTCCCTTAACACCATACACCAAAAAAAAAACCCTTGGCTTTGTTTACCCATCCGTTGCCTTTGGTTTTAGTGTTGTCGTTTGTATGTGGTGGTTTGCTTCTGAACTTTTTTAGTCCCGTTTTTTTTTTTCTCTGCATGCCACAGGTGTACGTCTTTGAAGGAAGCTACATTATCCTCTGAATTTCCCTGAAAAGGAAACACATTAGTGTTAACACCAATTATCCTGTCACATACTGTAACAGCCATTAGCTGGCATTCCCTTGACTAGAACAGTCACACAAGGAATCTACGGTCAGTTCAAACACTCATCTCCACCTGTCAAAGGCAGAAAGGAGGTGCCCACCTCTTCAGGAAAGCAGAAAATGGCGGCTGCCTATCTTCTCTGTAAGCCTCCTCTTCTTTCTCTCTGGGTAACAACCTCTCCACTCCAACTGATGACGGTAGTCAGTCGTGCAGAGCAAAAGTAGCAATTTAGCTCACAGATGGAGGGTGGGCTAGGACACACACTTCTGGGAAAGAAAATTTTGCCCACGAAAGGGGAAATGGGACCGTGATGAGGGAAGAAGCTGAAACTGCTCCTTGAGAAGCCATGGGCGCATCCAGCTGGGAGATAACGACTGGAATTCAGAGCAAAGAATCTGTGCTTTCAAAATGTGTTCAATAAATAGGTGAGGTAGCACAGGAAACTGCACGCAATGGACCTGCTGCGAAATAAACAAACAGGCAAAGCATAGGAATGCTAAAGCAAAAGTGGTAAAGTGGTGTTGGCTTGTTTTGGCTCCACTATAATCTTCTAATTCATGTTTATTTCCTGGACTTCACAGAAAATCACAGTTTCGGCTTCCAGGTTTTTAGAGCTTTTCAAGAATCAGGTTGAACTCCTTCAGCTATGTGGTTACACAGATACGGATCTTTTTTTTTTAAAGACACATCCATATCAAGAATCCAAGAAGAAGCTGCGGGTGTATGATGCAACATTTCTCTCTGCAAACACAAACCCGTCTACACGCACACGTGCGCACACACACACACACACACACACACACACACACACACACACACACACACACACACACACACACACACACACACACACACACACACCATGGATGCAGTGAGAGGAAATGGCTGGGAGATCAGACTCATAAAGGGCAGCGGTGCTAGTGTTTAATCCTGTTTAATTGCAGTGATGCCCCCAGGCAGATTTAAGGGGAGATATGAGACACTCGCAGCGCTCAGACACCTGCGGAAGCATCAAGAGTATTAGAGAGCGTCCGAGGATGAAAGACACTTAGCCAGCTGAACCCAGACCGCTTAACGAGGACTTACACTGTGGTTACTCTGCATTATACATACATATACATACCCATGTGTACATATATATTGTATATATGTAGCCTTATTTATAAGGCTACATATATACAGGCTCCCCTGGGTGGTATTTTTCATTGAGATCCTCTGGGAAACATGGGAGTTTGAGGGTTATAGTATCTTAGATGTTCTCAGGACTGCTCTCTCCTGGACATTGTTCCTGGGATCTGCTGGATCCGTTCTCCTAGTGCACGCATCACCACAGAAATCACTGTTGCCTTCATCTTCCACATCTGGTCCTGGTGTTGCCATCACTTGGTTCGATTGTAAAGCTGCTTTGTGATGTGTTGTGAAAAGCGCTATACAAATAAATTTGATTTGATTTGACTTGAGATTGCTACATCTATCACTACAGCCCTCTTCTGTTATTTGACAGAATATTTATCACTACAACATCCAGTTGGTCATCCATTGCCATTTTACCAGTCCATGTATCTAGAAGAACAGGATCTTAGCTCATTCATCTAGTCATTCTTCACCACCTTCATGGGTGTATCCCACTTGGACCTTAATGTCCAGCCTGTGCAGATGTTTCCGTATATTATGTTTTCCACTTGGTTAAGGTGTTCAATCTACGCTCTCTACAAGAACACAATAGAGGACTGCTGCATTCCTGCAGAGGAAGAATGCTTTAAAAATATGAACACATTTTTAATTAACAAAATGTAAAGTGAATGAGCAAAAGTGGATTCTAAATAAAGTCAATATTTGGTGTGACTCCCTTTGCCTTCAAATCAGCATTAAGAGCATTTGTTTATGTTAATAACTATTAAAACTTCTGTTAATGAAAGAACTCTCACTTTCTACATTCATAATGCAGTATTTTTACACACAACAGGAAGATTTAGTAAGGGTTTAATGGTCTAATACTGACGAGACCCTTGCAAAGACCCTTCTGTATTGTTCCAGAATTTAAATTAAATTGAAATTAATACAAATATTGCCCGTTACCACACGTTTACGAGAGAGAGAGAAAGAGAGAGAGAGAGTTTTCCCCCAGTACGTTTTTCTTTGGTGCTCTGATTCTGATTGTCAGCTCACTCTCCCCTTTTCTGTGGATGCATCTGACGGAGCGCAACAAATACCTATCCGAGAACCAAGCACCCTCAAGTACACGGGAATGTCTCCTTATCCTTAATAGTTTTTAACGAGCTTATTCTGCTCAGGAGAGACTACAAGTGTCCGTCTCTGCCTACGGTGCTGGTTAACTTAACTTTGGAGAGAAATCTCCCATTTGGAGAGATGGAAAGACGCACTTGCGAAACGGATATGTAAAAAAACAACAAAAAATTGAACCTCTTTTTTTCGGTAGACAGATCATTCTGTTCGCGGTATTCAAAGCAAAGTAGCAGAAATAAGGATAGGGGAGAAGATCAGCATGGCTGAATCACAGATCAGCTCAAACATCACGCGCAACGTAACGAATCGGTTCGTGCAGCCGCCGTGGCGCGTCGCGGTGTGGTCCGTAGCCTACAGCTCCGTACTAGCAGTGGCTCTGTTCGGAAACCTCGTCGTCATTTGGATCATTTTGGCCCATAAGCGGATGCGAACGGTAACGAACTACTTCTTGCTCAACTTGGCTTTTTCCGACGCGTCCATGGCCGCCTTCAATACGCTGATCAACTTCATCTATGCCACGCATGGCGAATGGTACTTTGGAGAAGCATACTGCAGGTTTCACAACTTTTTCCCCGTCACAGCCGTGTTCGCCAGCATTTATTCAATGACCGCGATTGCAGTTGACAGGTAAGGTATGTGTGGGGCTTTAAAGATGGCTTTTAGTCCAGCGTCGGATTAAGTGCTTTAATAAAGCGCTTTTAACCTTCGTCTTGCTTTCTTACATTTGTGTGTGCGGTGTGAAGGACCAGCAGCCTCTTCTGAATACTTTAACATCTTAGCTCGGTATTCTGAGTCATGTCTGGCATCCCGACAAGTGTCACCGTATGACAGCGTAATTGGGCATCACCTGAAATAACAACAGTAACCTGCAGACAGCTCAGCTGTTCGGCTGTCGAGAAGTTTTCATTTGTTCGCTTATTCAACAGCAATTCTCTCTCTCAATTTGCCTCCCGCAATAACAATTATTGTGATGATGATTATGATGATGATGATGATGTTAATAATGTGATAATAATGTTTGTTTTTAATTAACTTTGACGGTAAACAACTGCTTGATACCCCATAGTCTAGGGTTAGGGTTAGGGTAGGCCTATATCTCAGATCCTTATATCTCTCACATCTTCTCACACAACCCCCAACCCCCCCCACACCCCCCGCCACACACACACACACACACACACACACACACACACACACACACACACACACACACACACACACACAATCACACACACTTGTGGGATGAATAAAGTGTGTCATTGTCATTATTATAACTTTTCTCTCGTGATAGCAGTGTGAAATGCCGTACCACAAATACCTAAACTCCCGCTGTCTCCGGGTCAGATACATGGCGATCATCCATCCCCTGAAACCAAGGCTGTCTGCCACACCCACGAAGGTGGTGATCGCGTGTATCTGGGTTTTGGCGGTGGTCCTCGCCTTCCCCCTCTGCTTCTACTCCACCACGCGGAACCTGCCCCGGAGGACCGTCTGCTACGTCGCCTGGCCTCACCCTGCTAAAGACTCATTTATGTGAGACACTGACTACACGTCTTTCCCTATTTACATGTAAAAACACATTTAAATGGGAAGCAGCTTTCATTTACAGTGGCTAAGATGGCAGGAAGAACATTCCATTAGGCTATGTGTTGTCTTTTAGTAATATTTGGAGAATCACATCTTACTATTTATATGCTACATAGAATTAGAATAAAAATATATAGTAGAATGTAAAATAAAACTCTAACGTGTCTGGGATATAGAGCACCTGTATAGAGCACCTATTACCTTTCCTGTCCTCCAAATATTCAAGATCCCTTATTCTGACCGTCTTTTTAACCTTCCCATGCTATTTATAGAGTTTCTTTCACATATTTCGCAGTGCTCGTTTCTGGATTTTCTGTCATGTTCTTCCCCAAGTCGGTTTCTCCTTTGCAACGTCGAGTGTGTTCGTGACTGCACAGGTATCACATTATTGTGACGGTTCTAGTCTACATGCTGCCCCTAGTGGTCATGGGCATCACCTACACCATAGTGGGTGTGACACTATGGGGAGGGGAGATCCCTGGAGACTCATCAGACAACTATCAAGGGCAGCTACGCGCCAAGAGAAAGGTATGCTATTTGCCCTCAGTTGCTCCTAGGGTGCATACATGTGCTTAGGGGGTGACGCTAGGCATTTTGGGATATAAAAGTTATTCTTCCCAAAACCGTATTGGCTAAATGTTTCAGTGCTTGTTAGATGATGTCTTATTCCTTCCTACTCTACCTGTCTTATTCACTGGAATGGTTAGAATGGGATTAGTTCTGATCATAAAACAGGGACAGAATCTGTGAATGAATGAAGTGTGAATATCTATTTATAAACCTTGTGAAGACACTGTTGTTTTGTACCCAAAGCCCTGATACCATGGGAATCTCAGTTATTACTGTCTGGATCTCCCTCAGATTAAGGTCATAACTCTGAGTGTATCTAACATGCCAGTTGTGAAGTGAAATGCATGCATTTACACACATATACTCTCTCTCTTACGTGCACACACACACACACACACACACACACACACACACACACACACACACACACACACACACACACACACACACACACACACACACACACACACACACACACACACACAGAACATTTCCACATCAACATTTATTCAAGAACACAAGAGTTAATTTTTTCTGCCCTGTCATTGCCTTTCCTAACCCTGTGGTATAATTTTTGGAGTCAGATTATGATGGGATTGTGTTGGATTAAAGAGTTTGATAACTCATCTTTTTATAATCCATGCACACACACACACACACACACACACACACACACACACACACACACACAGACACACATCCTAGTGATGTTCAAAAGCTGGTTGTTGTTAAAGTTTTTGAATTCTATCATGAGCCCACAGCTAGAAATGAACATCTGGTGCACTTATAACGTTTTATAAAAATGTGAACAGGACACATATTGAAATCTGTTCTTCATTGTCTGGCCAAACTACCTTGTTTCTTCATACAAACCTGATTTAGCTGCATGGTCAATTTCACATATGCATATCAGTGGTGTTAGAAAGGACAAGACCACATTGTGGATTTACAATCTTTTATATGTGACATAAATCTTGGCATGAATTGAAAATGGACATATGTATAAAAAACTTTTTATCTTCCAAACATCATAATACACATTTCTGATCATTTTCATGGTGTATAAGGAAAACACCTAAAGATGAGTATTTTTCCATAAATAAAGCCTCCATCTAACTTTAATAAAAATGCCAAATGTTATTCCGAAGCTAATCCTTCCAAATACCCCATCATCACATAGTTTTGCTCGATTTAGTCTCTGACACACCAGAGCAAATAAGCAGCATTGATCATCTGGGTCAGGTGTGTTTCTATAGATATAGAAACAATCTTAGTCATAGCACACACCTCCGTGCCAATATAATTCCTTCCTGTTTTGTCTATATCCTGCTGCCAGGGCATGTCTGCCTCCTGATTCCCACTGATCTAGAACCCATCCAGCCTATTTTCCCACCTCACTGATGATCATCAGAACTGGTCTTGGATCAGTGTGAGACGGCACAGCTTCCGTCTCTTCCTATGCTCTTTCCCACCTGCTGTCACGGCTGCGTCATCGCTAACCTTTCCAGGGCTTTGTGTAGCTGTCAATCTGAAGCCTAAATCGTGGCTCGTTCGACCCAGAGCTCTCGCTCGGTGGTGCTGGGATGTCTTGGTGGCTCGAGCCAGCTTAACTTAACTAAATGGCACGACATGAATGAACACTGGCCCTCAGACAACAGCACACCGGGCCCTGTCTGTCTCTGTTACCCACTGCCTTTTATTATGAAGGAGATAACAAGGCCATTTGTGGAGACGCGGAGATGGCCTTTTAGAGGCTGTTGAGGAAACAGCATTACATTGGGGTGAATAAATTTGCACCTCCATAAAAAACATCTTTTGAAAAATGAGAGACTAATAAATGCCATTGATATAATTCTTAGAGGACAGAAAGATGATTTCAAGATATGGCTACGAATTAAAAATGAAAGAGCAGTCTGGAAACTGTACTCAGCAACAAACAGTGTTTGTAGCTGTTTTGAAGTTAGAAAAGTAAAACTACCTGTATTTTGAAGTGGTAAAGCCTTATTAAAAAATATATGGTTTCAAAACACATACCTGTGAAATATTTCCCATGTACCATAAATCTGCCGTTTAATGAATGTAAACATGGTTCTGGTATCAGCTCGTTGGGTAGGACTCCTATGTTCACTTTCTAGTGCCACTTCAAAAGATTTTGATCACCACGTCAGCTTTCATCATTGCTAGCAAAATTATTCAATCAGCGCAATTCAGCCATTTCAATTTCTGCTTTTGCCTTTGTTTTCATCTGTGCTTGGTGATTGCACTTAGGACAGAATCAGAGGAGGATGTCTGATGACCAATCAGAAAACGTCTCTGCTTGGTGCCAATCTAGTTGTGTTCTTCCTTCTGTAAAATGCTTTTATTTCACTTAGGAACAGCAGCAGGTCATTATGGGTCGAGACAATTATACTGAAAAAATGGTTTGACTGGTTTGGTACTTCTAAACAGGAAAATGAAAAAAAAAATGTTCAGATCAGAGAAAAATGGCACTTTTACTTAAACACAATATACAGTGCTGGTCTATGACCACACTGAGCTCAGATCACATAGTGTAAAGTCTTAACCTGCCAAGGAAAGTCAATCTTCAGATTTCTATCTTTGAGTTGAGTATGTGCTCAAGCTATTGCAGCCTGTATAGAACAATTTTCTCTCTTTAGGTGGTGAAGATGATGATCGTGGTGGTGGTGACCTTTGCCCTCTGCTGGCTGCCCTATCACGTGTACTTCATCGTGACTGGCATGAACAAGCAGTTGAACAAGCTGAAGTCCATCCAGCAGGTCTATCTATCAGTCCTGTGGCTGGCCATGAGCTCCACCATGTACAACCCCATCATCTACTGCTGCCTCAACAGCAGGTAAGGGGCGGCCAGATTCTCACACCTTCCTCACACCTTCCTCACACTCCTCACACCCGAGCAGCCCAGGCTAACCGCTCTGGCGCGTGCAGGTTCCGGACAGGCTTCAAGAGGGCCTTCCGCTGGTGCCCGTTCATCCACGTGTCGAGCTACGACGAGCTGGAGCTGCACGCCACCCGCCTCCACCCGCGCAACCAGAGCAGCATGTGCACGCTGTCCCGGGTCGACACCAGCGTCCACAGCAACGATCCCAACCAGGGGACCCGCAAGAGCGCCAAGCGCCAAGCGCCAAGCCCAGAACGAGGTTAGCAGGGCCAAGGATGGTGTGCTGGGGGCCAGAAACGGGCTCCGCAGGGAGACGACCTTTGACTCTGAGCAGCTTAGCTGAGGGCGGGATGTGGATCAATGGGCTCATTTTTGCCGTTATTGAGTAGCTGAGGTTCCCTAAGAAGGCCAATAGTCTCTTAGTCTGGTCTTAGGCGCTCAGTTAGACTAGTCCTCATCCTGAAGTACCCTTCAGTGTTTTCCTCTTCAGACACACCTTCCTAGTACCTCCCCAATAATCTCACCACCACTGACGCTGCATGCTCTGTTTTGTGCTTAATGCTGTTGAATGTATTAACAACTAAGTTGTTTTTTTAAAGAAATTTGTATTACATTACATATTTCATTTTTCTGTCTGACAAATGAGATATTCTTTTTGACAGAATACATTTTAAGGCATTTTTCATATATTGCATATATATTATACATTACATACATTCTGTGTTTTTGTGTATACAGATACTATGATCAGTATAGTGTTTTATGCTTATATATACACCAGTCTTTTGTTACCATACAAATCCAAAATATGTTGGTTATACCTATATATACACACTTTTTATATGTTTGTACTGTTGATCTTGGTCAGTTTCATTTAAGTGATGAATTAAATGTATTTTGAAGCATTCTGTGATGAGGATCATTGTCAAATGTCACACAGGCTACGAACACTTGCTAGATGATATACTGTAGGCTAACTGAAGGACTAGTGCTGTTAATTGCGATCAAAGGTCAGTTATGCTACATGTAGGAAACAAACGGTCAAAACAAATACAAATGTTTTGATATTCTGATTCCGCCACGTTACCCATCTAGAATCTTCACAACTGATAAAGCGACCAGCGGGTTTCTGCACTGGTCAGTATAAGCAGTTCACACCACGGAATTTCGGTCAAAACTTTGTAAACTCGGTTCGCCAGGAACGGCACCTGCGCAAACAACACAAAGGTCAGTAACTGTTGCACCGGCTGCGTGATCACGTGACGGTCGGTTTATTCGGTTTGTCTTGGTGTCTTGCACAGAACCGAAAGCACGAGTTAATAATTGAACGACATTGGTAGCTGATAAAATGATTTATAAAGTATTTTAAATTTTTTATGTATTTTTTATTCGAAGAAGACATGCAATACACAGTATTCTCTAATGTCATGATTTCAGGTAAGATTAAAGTTCTTTATCTTCTAATCTATATCTTCAGACAATATGACGCGCTTTTGCATACGTAACCTATCTTCGTAAACTCTCTTCGAATTGCTTTGGTTTAAGATTTTAAAATTAAACGTAAATGTAGTCAGGCGTACAGACGTATGAAAATGTAATGCATAACAGCAGTTTAAACTATGATCAATGTAGATATGGGACACTCCTCATCCCAACATGTTTCTATAGATTTACACCGGTCTTTTGTGAGCAACATTTAGAATCCTTAGCCGGAAGAATATTCGGTGTGTGTAGAAACATACACCCAAGTGCTTTATTCCATGATGTATTTATTCCGTATTGATTCAGAGAAGGACTGCATTATTTAATACCTAATCTCCACTGTATAAAGGTTTCAGCAGCTTGCATATGGAATGCAGTCTACTCACTGGAAAAAAACTGAACAAAAAATAAACCCTGCTTAAATTGAAGAGCATTAAAAAAATTCAAAATAAGGATCAAAACTGAAATATTTTAAAAGTCTTTTTTACATAATGTTTACATTTGCATTAATTTAAATGTTTATGCCCATACTGTAAATGAATTGACAGCCACACTACTGAGATGGGTTTGGATGTTTCTGCTTCCCACTCTCTGTGCTTCCTTTGGTAAGTTTCTTTATTACTTCAAAAGCATCAGCATATGTGGGACCTTATATTCTACTGACTGTACTGTCTCTGACTGTTTCTGACTGTACTGACTGTGCTAAATGTCTCTGACTGTACTGACTGTGCTAAATGTCTCTGACTGTGCTAAATGTCTCTGACTGTACTGACTGTGCTAAATGTCTCTGACTGTACTCACTGTACTGTCTGCTCTCCAGAGTCGTTCTCAGTGGTTGTTCCACAAGATCCAGTCACAGGGCTCCTCGGGGCCTCTGTGTCTCTACCCTGCACTCTCTCGAAGAACATAGATACAACACCCCTTGAAGTGCGCTGGTATCACCCAGAAATGTTCGATACCCCAGTTCTGCTCTACAAGAACAGACAGATCTTGGAGAGTGATGCAGACCAACAGTACTGGGGAAGAGTGTCTCTGTTAGGGGGGCTGGAGAAAGGAAACGTCACTCTGAAGCTGGAGAACCTCACACTAGCAGACAGAGGAGACTATATTTGTCATGTTAGCAGCGATAGCTGGTATGACAAGAACAAGGTGTCTCTACAAATAAAAGGTAAAGGCTGGTGATTTTTTCTTGAAGACTTCTTTTGAAGCAAAGTATTTATTTAAATAGGTTGCAAAATCTTCACAAGTCTTAGCATTTGTCATATAATGTTCCTGTCAGGGTATAGTAAACAACACTAGAAGTTACTGGTGGATTTAACTGGGTAACATTACTCTTTTTTGCAGCTGTAGGTTCCATTCCTGTCCTCACTGTAGCTAAAGCTGAAGGAGACCAGTTGAATATTACCTGTCACACACATGGATGGTTTCCTGAGCCATCTGTCTTCTGGACAGACAGTGACAAGAAGGACCTGAAACACCTCAGCAAAGTCAGATTCACTACAGGTAACTCAGTTACACCTCTTATACCTTCTTGTGTATGTCAGCTCCCCCTGTCTGTGATCGTTATTGTTTTCACTCACTCATAAATTCCTAGATCTTTTGGCTCCATGGCAAAAACTGGTTTGCTTTTTCATATGCTAGATATGCCAAATGGTCTCCATAAGTCAGTAGTTGACAAGCTTTTTTGATAAGCATTTCATAGATGGTAACTGTGTCTATAGATCTATACACAACATTCTCAGCCTGTTGTTCCTCTTTGTTTTTCCTGCTCTCCTTCTCTCTCACTCCATCTTCCCATACTCCTCTTAATCATCCTTCTATCCCTCAGACTCTCAAGGCCTGGTGAACGTGTGGTCTTGGCTGATTATCCCTCCCTCTGAGTCAGAGTGGCTCTCCTGCTCTGTGGGTTTATCTGCCTCCAATCAGGAGAGGAGAGAAAGCAGAGTGCTCCCAAATATTTCTGCAGGTGACTACATTTGCACAAAAGGTCCCCATTATATGAGGACAAATACAACTGATGTAATGTTCTCTGAAGATGGGTGGGGTAGGGGGCTACTGGTGGGTCTTAGAAACGAGAGGTTCCTGGAGGATAGCAGAGCATGGAGAGATATTTAGCCATATGGTTATAAGGTATTCTAAACTTATAATCATTCAAACAGTCCAGTGTAGTTTTTGAGGGCAGTCCAAATCAGAAACAAAACCAACACTAAGGCACACGATAAACTGAAAGCAAACATGAGAAACACAACAGAAACTAGAACAAACAGGCTAATTGACAAAACAAGGCTACTTACAACATGTTAGGAATACTGAGAAATACATGTACAAATGGGGCTACAAAGACAGCACAAACTGAACTGAAAACACAGATACACAAGAAAATGAATGAAGTAAACTAGACACAGGTGTTAACACTAACGAGGGGCAGAGTTACAAATGAACAGGCATGACAACTAAAATCACAACACATGAGACATGGAAGAAGAAAACAAAGACATGACTAACAGCTGGGGGCTGGGCCAGCCAGGACAGTTGGGGGCAAATTCATAAAGGAAACTGAAAGGTATATTACTGATTGTAATGATACAGTAAAATACAGACATGCCAATACAGTAAGTATATACAGTTTTATGTTCATTCTTTAAATTATACAGTCATCTCATCCTGCCTCACGCCTTGCGGTTACAACAAATAGTGGCAATGTCTCAGAAAGAGGAAGTAACCAACACAGACATAAATACCTTGGGAGTAAATGAGCAACAGGTCATAGGAGTTAATACTCCAGAGATGAACACGGCCTCTGAGACCTAAGATTAGAGGAAGTCCTGAGCCTCCTCTCCACCTGACTGGCAACAGCATCCTAGGTACTGCAGTTCCCTTGGGTAGTAGTGGAAGAAGCCATGACACCTATTAGCTGAAAATGATCACTAAATAACAACCAGATTAATACAAACAACACTACCTAGTGATGATTGGATCTCCCTAAACATATAGAACCACATGTCTAAGAGCAGAAAACATTCATCAGTTTCAGGCTCATCAGTCTCTTGGTTTTTGTGTGTAGATGCAGAGTCAGTGAATGGACCCATCATTGTGTCATTCATCGCCCTCTTGCTGCTGTGTGTCACTGGATTTACAGTGTACTGTGTGCTACATCAAAAAGGTACTCTACAAAAACATGGTTTTACTGATATTCATATCTTTACAGACATGTAATTTAACTGATTACCCCTAAAATATGTTAATTTGAAATAAATGATGTTGTGTTGGCTGAGATGTTAGACTATCTAAAAATTGATGGCGCTCTCTGAGTTGTAGGTCTGATTGGCACCAAACAAAAGAGGACACAAGGAACAGAAGGTAAGAAGAGCAAATCCATTTTGCTGGCAACAGTCAATCACTTTTGGTAATTTCTTTTTTTTTTATTACAATTTTGACATTGATTTTGGTCAAAATGCTAAGCAAGGGGAGAAACCACAACAGATGCCACAGGTGAGATTAACAAGATTGTAATAACCTGCATTTTGATATGTCTGAATATTCTGGAGACCTGATTGAGGAAATCGTAAAACCATACAACCTTATGTGGTGTTTGGAATTACTGGTTGAAAATGTAATGTAAGTGGACAGGATTGATGGTGAGAAGGTAGCATGATGGTATAACATTTGTTAACATCTTGATGAATGTATCAGGTTTGTTATAATCAAATACTGAAATACGAAATGACAAAAAAGTAGTATGTGTGTCAGAAACTAAACATCTGAACTGGGAGCACAGGAAATGCATCTTCTTGGTGCAATTAGATCATGATTACAATCTTGACCCTTCAAGAAGTTAAAGAGTTCTAACAATTTCATATTTTGTATTCTCAGAAACCGAACAACTGAACACCTCTCCTGTTGACACTGAGCTGCAGACACAGAACGATCCTCATACTACAGTTTCATCTGCTCAGACTGAAAAATTAGGTTGGTCAGAATCCCTATGAGTAGATGTGTGTGCATGTGTGAGTTCACATACTTTGGTGGAACCTACATTTACATTTTCTGATGGCTTACAACTTAACTACTGCCTAACAAAGAGTTTAAGAGTTTCTTGCATTAGGGCAGATTATTGGAATGAGGACTCAGAAATCTGCAAATGTTTAGCTCATTTCCATAGTTTTGATAACATAGTATTTTTTTCTGTTTTGGTGATGTGCTGTGGGGTTTTTTGGTAAACAGAATGGAACCAGCTAAAAAAATGTAAAGGTAAGAAATGCATTCAAATTAGTTCAGCTCTGCTATATTACTCTAAATGTGTAGAATTATTAAATAAAATATTCTCTTTCTTAAGTGAACATCACCTTGGACATAAACGGAAATCCAGCGTTTTTCAGAACTGCACGTAATGGAACAAGACTGCACTGCAGTAAACCAAAACAGTCTGATGATATCAGAGATGATGATAAATTCTTCAGCCTGTGTAAAGAGAAGTTTAGTTCTGGAAAACAGTACTGGGAGGTGAGGATGTCACACAAACCAAAAGAAAAACTCTCTTGGTATGTTGGAGTGGCAAGTGACACAGCTGAGAGAAACTATAAAACCCCATTAATACCAGAGAATGGATTTTGGGTTCTTTGTTATGAAAAAGAAGAAAATGTCTACTTCAAAGATCCTTTTCTAGTTCTGTTAACAGACGTTAGTGAGACACTGACAACAGTCGGAGTGTTTTTAGACTGTGATGAGCACACTCTGTCCTTTTACAATGTTGACGCACAGTCACATCTCTATACAATAACCAACGTGAAAGCTAAAACCCTGTGTCCTCTAATCAGCCCTGGACTAAGAGACTCAAAACCCATACATATTATAAATTGTGACAAATGATGTTAACAATGACTGTGGATGAGTTTTAAAATGCATCTGATCTTAACTGCTTAATTTCAGTGCAGACGAAAATGAATATATGTATATATGTTTTAATTGCTGGGGATTTTAATATTCACATGGATATATCCACAAATCCAATCACTTCAGAGTTCATGAGGATGCTTAACTCTTTTGATCTCATACAGCATGTATCAGGCCCAACTCATAAGCATGGCCACATTTTAGATTTGATCATTTTTAAATGCATAGAGGTTAATAATACTGAAATTATTGATGTTGCAATCTCTGACCATTTTGGTGTATTTTTCAATATGTCATTATCTACTAGAACACTCAGTGAAAAGCGCACAATAACCAAGCGTTATCTCAGTGCTGGCAGTGCCGTGGCCTTCACAGACATGATACAGTCCCTCCCTCCTCTCTCAGAAAATGGGAATGAGCTAGATGAAACATTCACACACAGAGTTAGGAACTGTATTGATGCTGTGGCACCAAAGGTACTAAAAATATCTCTGGTAAAATTAAGATGCCCTGGAGAAACACTCCATCTATTGTAAAATTTAGGCAAGATTGTAGGCAGGCTGAGAGACGTTGGCGAAGGTCAAAATTACAAGTACATTTTGATATTTATAAAACAACATTGCACAATTACAACAGTGAAGTGAAATCAGCAAGAAAAAACTATTTCTCTACCTTAATCAATTCATCAAATAATAACTCGGCTGTCTTGTTCAGAAGTATAGATCAGCTAGTAAACCCCACCTCCTGTGTCTTCCCTGAGACTGTTTCAGTTGAAAAATGTAATGAGTTTGCAATATTTTTTAGGGACAAGATTACTAGTATAAGGCAGAACATAGCAACAAGCACTAATAGACTATCAATCCTTGTATCAGTTACTCAGCCTAACTTTAATATGTCTTATTTCCAAGAAGTTGACACGGTGACATTTCATCACTAAAATCCTCTACTTGTGAACTGGACCCTTTACTTACATGCTTTTTCAAGCAGGTTCTGAGCTCATTAGCAAATTAAGTTCTAACGATTGTTAATCAGTCTCTGCAATTGGGTGAATTCCCTAACATTTTTAAAACAGCAATGGTTAAACCACTATTAAAGTACAGAAATCTCTCAATAATTATTGACCTATCTAATCTTTCCTTTCTTAGCAAAATCATTGAAAAAGTTGTGTCAATCCAGTTGAATGATTATGTCAAAGTAAATCAAATAAATGACACTTTTCAATCTGGTTTCAGAGCTGAAACAGCCCTAGTTAAGGTAGTGTAAAGGTATGTTTCTTTCTCAGTAGAAAGCACCTTCTTGCGTTCAGCAATGAGCGGAGGGTCACGGAGGATCACCTGGTACTAATCTTCAATTGAGTGTAACACTCTGCAGAGAAGTGTGTGGCAGGGAGCTCCCGGAACAATTGAGGAACCAACCACTCTCTTGTAAATAGGAGGAGTTTATTCGCACAGGCAGGCTGTATCTCAAATGTTCGAAGATGAGAGGGCGCTCCTCTCATTTATACATACACAGACCATCCCTTTGCACACAAGCAGCAGGGTGGGCTCAATATTGCTATTCTAACATAGGTAATAAATCCTACCCTATATGGAAATAACACCTTCTCACGAGCAAGCATATTCTGCAAGCTGCAAGCTGAGTATAAAAAGACATAATATTCCTTCAGGTAGTAAATGACTTGAGATTGAATAAGGATGCAGGCAAACTCTCTCCTTTTTCTGCTAGATTTAAGCGCCGCTTTTGACACTGTTGATCATGAAATTCTTCTTGATCGACTACAGAGTTGGGTAGGCCTTAGTGGCTTAGTCTTAGACTGGTTTAGATCGTACCTAACTGGGCGTGATTACTATGTAGCATTAGGTACCTTTTCCTCCACACGTCAAAAAATAACTTGTGGTGTCCCCCAAGGATCAATTCTTTGGCCGTTACTATTCAACCTATATATGCTTCCATTACCACATATCATTAATAAACATGGTATTAGTTATCATCAATATGCAGATGACACTCAACTTTACATTTCTCTAGAACCTAAGGCCCTAAAATCAATTTGCTCACTGTTTGACTGCATAGATGATATACAGACATGGATGTCTGACAATTTTCTGCAATTAAATAAACAGAAGACCGAGGTTCTTGTTCTTGGCAGTGATTCACAAAGGAATGATGTCCAGACCTATTTAAATCAAATGAATCTTAATGCCAGACAATGTGTTAAGAACCTGGGCGTTACCTTTGATAATGAGCTCAGCTTCAAATCACACATCATGACTACATGCAAGACAGCTTATTTTCACTTTCAAAACATTGCTAAGGTTCGAGATATGCTCTCTCCTGCTTACAGTGAAAAACTTGTCCATGCATTTATCACATCAAGGCTAGATTATTGTAACACTGTTCTATCTGCTCTTCCAAAGAGCTCTACTTCGCACCTACAGAGAGTTCAGAATGCGGCTGCAAGGGTTCTGACCTGCAGGAGAAAGAGACTAACTACTAACACACATATTACACCTGCACTCCACTCACTGCACTGGTTACCTGTCAACTTTAGAATAGATTTTAAGGTTCTAGTCATGGTTTTTAAATGTCTTCATGGTCTTGCCCCTCTTTACCTCAGTGAAATGATGGTTAGATATGTTCCAGTCAGGTCTCTCAGGTCTTCAAACAGTAATCTACTGATGATTCCTAAAAGCTGATTAAAGATTGGCAAGGGTGCTTTTAGCCACTATGGCCCAAAGCTCTGGAATTCTCTTCCTGAAGAGCTCAGAGGCATTTCATCCCTGAATAGTTTCAAGAACAGTCTCAAAACATTCCTGTTTAGATCTGCTTTTAGTTAAGAAACTCTCAATCTTATCTACTTTATTCTATTATTTTATAATTTGTCACTTTATTTAATTATTTTATTGTTTGTTTTCTTTTTATCTTTATTTTAATATTTTATTTACTTTACTTTTTTATTATATTGTTTACTTTACTTTTTTACATTTTATGTTATTTTAATATTCTATCTTTAATTTCTTTTAACATTTTTCTTTTTGTCTTATCTCCTTTTTATGTTTCATTTTTCTTTTTGTCTTATCTCCTTTTTATGTTTCTTTTTATTTATACTGTAAAGCACTTTGAGTTGCATGTATGTATGAAAGGTGCTATACAAATAAAGATTATTATTATGTGATGTTCGGGCGCAGCCAAGGACGAGACACGGAATCCTCGCTTCAGAGCACACGTCACTTTTAATACGTAACATATATTGCGCAATAGCGCACGAGAACACAGTCCGCATACACACACAACGTGCAGACTCAGACAACGACGAGCACAGGACACTGCGCGAACGCACATTAAATAGACAAACCACATAAGCCCCGCGTGATTACGAGACGAGCCACAGGTGAGATGGATTATCACAAGACACAACCGCATCCACGAAGATCCACAGACTGAGTCGTTGTCTGACTGCACGTTTTGTGTGTATGTGCAGTGATGGCTAAGTTACCTTGAGAAAGTAATCCGATTACTGATTACTCCTTTTAAAAGTAACTTAGTTACGTTACATATTACTTGATTTTAAAAGTAACTACGTTAGATTACAAGTTACTTTAGTAGTTACATTCAGCAGCAAAATTAATTTTTTCCAATACTCACTTTATTGGAAGTGCATTTTTAACAGTAACAATGTATTAAAGCAGGTTCGGTAACCGAGGCAGAAACTGCTTAATCCAAAAATCCCGAGGAGGGAAACTTTATTGATAATGCAACCCTGGCGCGCGCAGTCGCCCCCCCCCGTGTCACTTAAAGGGCGAGACTCGCCGTGAGGAGTAGTAGTCGCTACAGTATCTCCTGACATTACGTTTGTGTAGCTGCTCGGTATTATTTGTAAATTTATTTGTAAAAGTAATACAAGCGAACTAGGGTGGGTTTCCCGAAACGTTCGTAGCGCCAAGTACTTCGTAACCTCGTATGAAACGTACGAGGTTAAGAAGTACTTAGCGCTACGAACGTTTCGGGAAACCCACCCCTGTTCAGTCAGACAGCTTGTGAAACGAAATACCATTACAATTTCAAGCATTTTAAAGTAGGCGACGTTAGTCAAAATTCCAGCACTTTTCAAACGTGGAACACAGTGCAACATTAAAATTCTTCAGGTAAATGTTCCTTCCCCTGTTTTTGAGGGGTGTTTCTTTACACTACCACACATCCTTACGGGAGGACACTGCACAGAATGACGTGTAAAACGCGCTCGCGCTCTCACAGGGTCGGGCGCAGCGTGCGGAGTCGAGCGCTACGGTCAGACGCAAAAGTAGAACTGAGCCAAGAAGAAAGCAAAAATATATATTTTTACTAGGGAAAATAAAAATAGTAACGCACAGTTATTTGGATAAGTAACTTTAATCTGATTACTGGACTGGAAATAGTAGCGCGTTATATTACTCGTTACCGAAAAAAGTGGTAAGATTAGAGTAACGCGTTACTGACATCACTGTGTATGTGGACTGTGTTCTCGTGTGCTATTGCGCAATATATGTTACGTATTAAAAGTGACGTGTGCTCTGAAGCGAGGATTACATGTCTCGTCCTTGGCTGCGCCCGAACGTCACAGAACGACGAGACGTTGTGGAGACACCAACTATGCCAGGCTATACAACCCGGCCAAAAAAGAGCCAGCGCCTCAGGAAGCGGCACCACCGTACGTCTTCCTCCCCCCAGCGCCGCGAAGCCACTCCGACGCTGGAGGAGCTGGAATCCGACCCGGTGTGTGCTTACATGCTGTGCGCCGCTCTGGAAACCTCCACCCCAAAGAAGGCAGCTTACTACCGCGAGGAGGCGGTGCAGGCGTGGCAGGAGATGCATCCCTCTTCTTCCCGGGAACTCTCGCCCCTGCGGGTGGGCGTCCACGAGCTGGAGGAGGAGCCTCCCTATCGTGAGGAGGGAGGAGAGGAAGAGGACTCCCCCCCGCCCCACGAAGCCACACCGACGGTCAAGGAGCTGGAGAAGGACCCCGGGGTGTGCTTACCAGCTGGCTACAGCTCGGGAGTGTGAGGGCTACAACCCCGAGCTGGCGGAGATGCTCCGCGAGGGGGTGGTGAGAATATGGCGAGAGCTACACCCTTCTCCTTCCCGCGCCCTCTCGCCTCTGAGGGTGGGCGCCTGTGTCATCGGCGCCACCGCATCAACCCCAGAGAGCGAGTTCGGGGAGGCAGATTCTGAGGAGAAGAGGAGAGTCTTCCCCCCTCTGAACACTCCGGGGGTACTGTGAGGGGAGGAAGGAGTCCTATGGCGGGCTTAGCCTCCGACCGCTCCAGGGGTAGTGACATGGACTACTCAGTCAGGGCAGTGAGGCGATGGAAATGGGGACAGACGTCCACACTGCCGGCTCCAGAGGGCGGTTGCGAGGCGATTGGGACATGCCATACGGCCCGCTGAGGGGAGATGCCAGCCGCGCAGCACCCGTCGCGTCCGCCAGCCGCGCAGCACCCGACGCGTCAGCCAGCCACGCTGCACCTGCCGCGTCCGCTAGCCGCACTGCACCTGGTGGAGGGTTTGCGGCAAGGGCAGGAGGAGGACCGCCCACCGCAGCACCAGCAGCTCCCGGTCTCTCTCCTCTGATAGCTCTTCTCCTGGCGTGAAGCCTGGCACCCGTTACATGTTTGTCTGTTCCAATGTTCGTAAGTCTTCCCGTATGTTTGCCAAACCCCCTTTTTCCGTTTGTGCCTATTTGTGTAAGTGTACCTGTTTGTGTGTTTGTACACGTTCCGTTGTGTGTGTCTAACGTGTTTTCCCCGGTCTTCCCAGGGAGGGTGTTCTAGGCGGTTCGTGGCGGACTCTTCGCCGAGGGCGGTCATCGTTGTGAGTTCGGGGCACTGGGTCCTGTTGGCACCCTAGGACGGGTAGTGCCCTTGGTGGGGGAGTCTGTCATGTTACGGTCCCCGACCCCTCCGTTTGGGTGTGTGTTTACGTCGTCTGCGTCTGCTCATCTGCGTATCTCTGTGGGTGCGGTTACGTCTTGTGATTATTCGTCTCACCTGTGGCTCATCTCGTCATCACGTGGGGTGTATGTGGTTTGTCTATTTAATGTGCGTTCGCGCAGTGTCTTGTGCTCGTCGTTGTCTGAGTCTACATGTTGCGTCAGTCCACGTTGTATGTTTATTGGTTGTTTGTGCGTTGTCGCGCTATCAACTCAATAAAGTTGACGTTCCATGTTGAATCTGTGCCTCGTCCTTCGCAGTCCCGTGAGCGTCACAGTTTCACACTTAAGCAAAGCGAGAGACAGGCACAATTGCGGAGAACACAGGTTTATTCACATCATGAAGGACAGTAACATCGGGAGGAGAAAAAAGTGCAATGTGTCCTAAGGACAAGCTATATGCATGTTTGCATGAACGTCTAGGCATATCGCTGAAACGTAGACACAGCAAGCAGCAAATGTCTTCAATGACAATTCTGACCAAAAGTACTACTAATTAAACAAACAACGGTGGATTACAACTTGGACATAATACAAAGGAAAACGAAACTAACACTGAAGTTCATGATTCTGGTAGTGATATAGAACACCAAACAGCATACGTCATTAACAGTGGAAGTGCAGTCCAGGACAACACAGAACAATACACAGTAACAATAAATTATAACACAAAAACATTCACAAGAGAACAAAACTAATACAACATCTAAAAGCCGATTAAAGATTGGCGAGGGTGCTTTTAGCCACTATGGCCCAAAGCTCTGGAATTCTCTTCCTGAAGAGCTCAGAGGCATTTCATCCTTGCATAGTTTTAAGAACAGTCTCAAAACATTCCTGTTTAGATCCGCTTTTAGTTAAGAAATTCTCAATCTTATTTACTTTATTACATTATGTTGTCTATTATTTTTAAATCCAATTATCTAAATAGTTTTATCTTATTTACTTTACTTCTTATTATCTTATTTACTTTACCTTTTTACTTTTTATGTTATTTTTATATTTTTATCTTTAATTTCTTTTAACATTTTCCTTTTGTCTTTTTGTCTTATCTCCTTTTAATGTTTATTTTATTTATACTGTAAAGCACTTTGAGTTGCATGTATGTATGAAAGGTGCTATACAAATAAAGATTATTATTATTATTATTATTATTATTATCTGCAGCTCACTAACCAGACTTATAAGATACCTCTTAACAATTAAACCAAATAGCAAGGACAGACCAGCTAAAACATATCTACTTACAAAGGTCTCATACACAAATGCAACACAAGGTACATGCACACTAGGGAAGGTCTAAGAATAAACGAGGAACTAAAGAGAATAACCTGAAAAGGGGGAAGGAAAAGACGATTAGACTTAGAACAGGATCGACCGAAATTACATACTGTGGTGTGGGAGAAAGAAGCTGCAGACAAGTCCATTCATATCCAGAACAGAGGTTTTATTCTTCACTTGCAAAAAAACTGGCACTCACAGGAACAATCCATACGACTTGAGGCCTAAATTAGGTTGGCCTTGCTCATGAAACACATGGGGAGGTCATGAAGACGGCAACGTTACACATACATGGAGGGGGAACTACGATAATGCACATGTACATTAAAAAATGGACCGGGGTGACTTAACTATTAACACACAATTAATAATCATTAATAACACTATACAGACATAAACATCACATAACATGCATAATCGGGCCGGAGCTGCAAGGACTCATGGGCAATGACATCACCCTCTGGCACCCCCCATTGGCCCGACGCTACAATATAAACAACGGAGTCGCGGCTACAAAGTAACAGGGAATGCAGAGGCCAGCAAACGCAAAGACTACAATAAAGCAATGAGTTTAAATAACCATTTCACTACATAAGGGAATAAGACTCAGGTGTAGCTAATAACTAGGAGGGAGGGGACTGCTGCTGGGAAAACACGGAATGGAAAACACTAAAAGGAGAAAACTGACGGGGGGGCGGAGTGATACGTTACAATATGCTTCTGTGACGGGCAGGGTGAGCAAATTAAATGGAAGCGATCACGCCAAGTTTCAGGGAAAAAGGATGGTTTAATATAGAAAGTGCGCAAACCAAAAACCCGTGACATGATCCGAAATAAGTATATAATGACTAGCGGTCAACTGGTACAAAGACAAGACATATATAGACAAACAAACGACCCTCAGGTGAGACGGATCACGGGCTCCGCCCCCCTGAGGTACGCACACAACGCAACAAATACAAACAACGACAACAACAACCGCTGTGGACGGAGGGGGCCGCTGTACCGTGACAGCTTCTACACATAACAGCGAATATTCTTTAGGCTAAGAACTCTCAATGTTGCTTATACAAAATCCACAGAAACATGTGGGCCAGAGGAGCGTCCCATATCCACATTGACCCTAGTTTTAACTGCATTAAATATTCACATGCCTGACTAACTTTGTTTTATTTCTTAAATTTTAAACCAAAGCATTTCAAACATAGTTCATGAAAATAGGTTACGTATGCAAAAGCATGTGTAATATTGTCTGAAGATATAGATTAGAAAACTATGGACAGAGTAATTAATCTTACCTGAAATCATGACATTAGAGAATACTGTGTATTCAGACATATGTGCTCTTAAAATAAAATAAAAATAGAATAAAATAAAAATCCGGATAAAACTGAAAATACTTCATAAATCCATTTATCCGCTATCAAAGTCATTCAGTTATTAGCTCATCATTTGGGTTCTGTACAAGACACCAAGACAAACAGAATAAACCGACCAAGATGTGATCACAGAGCCTGTCAGTGCGTCAGCAACAGCAGCAACCGTTACGGACCTTTGTGTTGTGCACACAGGTGCGTTACTGACGTACCAAGTTGTGACTGATATGCCAAGTTGAGGACAACTTATACCTGACCAGAGCAGAAAACTGTTGGCTGCTATAGCCTACCAGTTTTCAGGTTTTCTAGATGGGTGACGTGGCGAAATCAAAATATCAATACAATGTATCCTATTTGTTTATTTCAGTTTGTTTCTTGCATGTAGCAACTGACCCTTGATCGCTGTTAACACAGCACTGGTCATTTTTGAGCCGATTGTTCAGTTGCAAATGTTGGACAGTAGCTTAGTCTACAGTAGCCTATAGGCCTATATCATCTTGGAAAAGTGTTCGTAACCTGTGTGACATTTGACAACGATCCGCGTAATGCTTCAAAATACTTTTAATTCATCACATAAATGAAAGTGACCAAAATGAACAGCAAAAACATACAATAATTAAGTATATATATATAGGCCTATATATAGGTATAATCAACATATTTTGGATTTGCGTGGTGTCGTGGATATTTCCTGAAAATATATGAGGACAAAAGAGAGTTTTATTACAAAAGTAAAAAAGCATGAGAGTCTCGTCTAGAACAAGAACTCTGAGGAGAGACAGCAGTTCAATCTCCTTTATTCCTTTATCACATGTTTACAGTCCAGTCTCCTTTATTCCATGGTTATCACATGTTTACAGTACATTTGGGCACACTGAGAACCTGAGGGGGGAGAATGCACAGTAGACAGCTTTCGTCTCACATATGCATTCCTCCTAATATGTATCTTTACTGTTTTTAGCTGAACACAGAAAGACCTGATGGTTAGCAAAGGGATGACAGACATAACATAGCAGCCTACTTTCTGTCTACACATTCTCCTGACGACGGTTACAAACAAGAAAATGATTACAAATGAATTACTGAACTGAATCACTGATTAACCTTATTCACAGTTTTTCTGCTAATGCACTAAATCATAATGTTATGTGATCTTACATGACATTAGCAAATTTCCCCCACAGTGGTAATAACAGACTGGTGTATATATAAGTATAAAACACTATACTGAACAATGTAGCAGAGGGGCAGTCATGGTCCTGTGGTAGGGAACTGGGCTTGTGACTAGAGGGTCGTTTGTTCGATTCCCAGGATGAGGCCATGACTGAGGTGACCTTGAGCAAGGCACCTAACCCCAACTGCTCCCCAGGCGCTGGGCTAGGGCTGCCCACTGCTCTGGGCACGTGTGATCCACAGCCCCCTAGTAATCACTAGTGTGTGTGTGTGTGTGTTCTAACTGCACAGATGGGTAAATGCAGAGGACAAATCTTGATTGCGGTGAAAAAAATCACAATTGACAAATATGGCACATTTACATTTCACATTTGTACATGCAAATACTTAACATAATGCAATTGCTATATAATGTAAATGCAGTATATTAAAATGCTTTTTAATACAGACAGAATTTTCAAACAGAATTTTCAGACAGAAAAATGAAATATGTAATATATATAATACATATTTCTTTAAAAAGTCTTGATTTTGCTCCTTGTGTCTGACCTGCTCCATTTAACCTTATTTGTGCACTCACATAAAACACAACCTCACTCCACATAAAAGTACTACTTTACTACTGGACTTCTACATAGAAAACTACTACTATTCTCTGATCTGAGCCTTAAGTTTTCTTTTTCTGTTTTAAAGTTCTAGATTAATCAAGACAATTTTTCCAACATAGTTGCCTCTACCTATAATGATCTGCTGCTGTTTCTAAGTGATATAAAAATAAACTGGAGTAGAGCAAAAACATGGTCTGGCCAAAGGTCAGATCACTAGATAACAGACTAGTGGACGAGTCAGGTGCAGTGCGCCTGGTTTCTCCAGAAGCCCCCGAGGGGCGCGTCGCAGGATGACTCCGCCCACGCTCTCTCTCTCCTCTTGGCAGAGCCCACTGGGAAGACTCCCTCCCTCCGGGTGTGAGCCTTCCTAACCTGGCAATGGGGGCGCTGTTGGTGACTTCCATCTCCTCCTCCTCACTGCCCAGGCTCCAGCTCATAGGGTCTGCCGGACTCTCACCCCGAGAGGGTGGGGATTAGGAAGAAACCTTGGGAGGACCAAGACTCAAAAGGGAATCCATCCTCCATTGGGCGGCCCGTTAACACAAGTCCGTGGTCGCAGGGTGGTTCCACAGTTCCACAGCAACAGTCAAGGCTCCTGTTCCCGGCCAAGCAGCCTCAGTCCCCTCGGTGCAGGCGGTGGGCCTCAGGCGGGCCAGCATCAGCACGACCCTTCGTGGCAATGGCTCATCCAACCCCGGCATCAGCACATTCACCGGCAAGCCAGACCATCCCCCAGGTGCCTGTATCCAATTGTCTTGGGTAGGGGCATGCAAGAAGATAGACAATACAGACTGAGTGGACATGAATTTAAACCACCATTGATTTAAATGTACATAGCTCATGTGCCAGTAATGAGCATGTGGCTCCGGTAGGCTAATCTATAGCAGCATAACTAAAGGGAGGGGTTCAGAGGTGACCACAGTCATGAGGGCTCACTGAGACATTGCTTTCCAGTCAAGTCATTGTCACAAATAGAGTGATGCCATGACACAGCTGGATGACAGCATCAACATCTCAGATCACCAGAAATCTCAACGTCTGGGGGCCCCCAAGCCCCTACACCTTACAAGGGGAATATTAGCTAAAGGCTTGATTAAATAGGTGAGTCTTAAGTCTAGATTTAAAGATTGGAACTGTGTCAGAATCTCGGATTGGAGCTGGAAGGCTATTCCATAATTGAGGGGCTTTAAAGGAGAAAGCTCTGCCTCCGGCTGTAGTCTTACAAATTTTTGGAACTAGGAGAAATCCAGCATTTTGGGAGCGCAAAGGGCGAGATGGGTTGTAGTAAGCAATGAGTTCACTCAGATATTGTGGGGCAAGACCATTTAACGCCTTATAGGTTAACAGAAGAACTTTAAATTCAATGCGATATTTAATTGGAAGCCAGTGTAATGCGGCGAGAGTGGGACTAATATGATCAAATTTCCTAGCCTTAGTTAGGACTCTAGCTGCAGCATTTTGTACAAGATGTAGCTTCTTTATGGACTGTTTAGAGCATCCAATTAGAAGACTATTACAGTAGTCCAATCTCGACAAGACAAAAGCATGAACCAGCTTCTCTGCATCAGCTAATGAAAGTAAGTGTCTCAGCTTGGCGATATTACGTAAATGGAAAAAGGCAGCCTTAGTGACATTGCATACATGTCCATCAAATGAAAGATCAGAATCAATAGTGACACCTAAACATTTTGCAGTAGAATTAGGTGTTACTGAAAAACCATCTAGGGTAAGGGGAATATCAATAATCAAGCCCAATTGCTTCTAGCAGCTTTAGGCCCAAGAATCAACACCTCAGTCTTGTCAGAATTTAGTTGAAGAAAATTCGATGCCATCCAGTTTTTAATGTCCTGGACGCAGTTCTCAATCTTGAGAGTTGTAGTGATATCATCTGGATTAGAAGATATATACAACTGAGTATCATCTGCGTAGCAATGGAAGCTAATACCATGCCTACGAATTATAGTGCCCAGTGGTAGCGTATATAATGAGAATAATATGGGGCCCAGTACAGATCCTTGCGGGACACCATACTTTAGTTTAGAATGCTCTGAGCATTCGTTATTTACTAGTACATATTGGTAATGATTTGTCAGGTAGGACCTGAGAGTGCTTGACCTCTTATGCCAATGAGTGTCTCCAGCCTATTAAGTAGAATATTATGATCAATGGTAAAGCAGCACTGAGGTCTAGCAGTATGAGAAAAGAAATGTGTCCTTTATCAGAGGATATTAAGAGATCATTCAGTACTTTAGTCAGTGCTGTGATGAGCTCTAAATCCAGACTGAAATAACTCTGTAAGGAATGCCACCTGATCTTCCCTAACCAGCCTCACCTGGCCCTCATTACCACGCCCCCTTTCAGTCACACTTATACACCTTCCCCAGCACGTCTCAGTCGCGAAGTATTGCCGACTCATGCCGCGTACCAAGCCGTTCTATTACCTGTCTGCTTTCCTGTGTTCTGACCCTCGCTTACGTCCCCGACCTTGTCTCCTGCCTAGTCCCTCTGTACCTCCTGACTTCTGCTCCCCCGGTATGACCCTGGACCGTCCTGACCACGCCAAGAACACGCTGTTACTTATCCTAGTACTCGTGATTCCCCTGCCTGTTTCTGTACCAGCTTCTCATTTCAATAAAAGCGGTGTTCTTCCGCATTTGGATCCCTCTCTGCCTGGTCAATTCGTAACAGAAATACTTCGCCACAACATGGATCCAGCAGAAGTAACAATCGCGACTCTCACCGAAACGGTCCGCCAGCTCACGGATATCATACGGAGTCAAGAAATCAACATCGCTGCCCTCCAGGAAGCTGTCCGCCTGGTCACAACCTCTGCTTCTACCTCCGTGAGTGTTCCAGCGGCAGAACCTGAGCGCTACGATGGATCTCCTGATCGCTGTCGAAATTTCCTCATGCAATGTTCCATATACTTCACGCATCATCCAGCCCGGTTCCAGGCCGAGTTACAGAGAGTCCACTTTATCCTTTCGTTCCTCACGGGAGTAGCAGGTGCCTGGGGTACAGCGTTGTGGGAAAGCCAAGACCCTGCCCTCCAGTCGGAGAGTCAGTTCACCGCAGTACTCAGGGCTGTTTTCGATCATCCCGCAGACGGACGTGATGTGGGAGACCGGCTCTACGAGATTAAACAGGAACAACGTAGTGCTGCCGAGTATGCGAGAGAGTTTCGTACGCTGGCTGCAGGAAGCGGTTGGAGTGACTCGGCCTTAAAAACAGTGTTCCGCCGCGGTCTGCGAAATGACATTCAGGTTGAACTCGCTTGCCGAAGTGAAGCCCTCACCTTGTCTGAGTTCATTCAAGCGTCCATTAACGTTGACAAATTGTTATTGACCTACCGCTCCAGTAATACCGACGTCCCTGTCATTACGTCCTGTGCGCCACCTTCCCATGTACGTGATCCGAGTCTTCAGACGACAGACGAGTTTGTGCAGCTTGGCAGGTCCCCACTAACATGTCAGCCATTCCTGCCTATTAAAAAATACAGTCAAGTTAGCTTACCCGTACTAATATCTTGGGGCGGCATAGATACAAACCTGTCTGCTTTAGTGGATTCGGGAGCAGCAGGCGATTTCATAGATCAGGACCTCGCCTACCACCTACACCTTCCCACTGTACCTGTAGATCCTCCCTTGAGAATAAATTCACTGAATGGGCAGCCTATAGGAGAGGGTGTGATTACACTCCGTACCTGCCCCGTGGAGCTACGTGTAGGTCTGTTCCACAGTGAAATGAGAGAGTTCTTCCTCATATCCACGCCCCGAGACCCCATCATACTCGGGTTTCCATGGCTGTCCATGCACGACCCTGAAATCTCCTGGAAAAAACGAGAACTCGTACGGTGGAAGGACAGTTGTCTTAGCAAGTGCATTCACCTACCACTCCGGTCATCCTCGGTGGAAAGCCCAGACACACCTCTCTCTGACGTCATCCCCACTCAGTATCGTGCATTTGCGGACGTCTTCAACAAGGACAGTGCCTGTCGTCTGCCTCCTCATCGTCCCTGTGATTGCGCAATCGACCTCCTGCCTGGAGCCCCCTTACCTCGTAAAACGAAACCTTACCCTCTATCACGCCCTGAAGATCTGGCAATGGAGTCCTACGTCACCGAGGCTCTGCAGAAGGGGTTCATTCGACCATCCACCTCCCCGGTTGCTGCTGGTTTCTTCTTCGTAGAGAAAAAGGATGGGGGATTACGCCCTTGTATAGACTATCGTGCCCTAAACGCAGTCACATCGAAATATGCCTACCCTCTCCCCTTTATCACTGCTTCGCAAGAGCGCTTGATGGGAGCGCACATCTTCACCAAGCTAGATTTACGCAGCGCTTACAACTTGGTCCGTATTCGGGAGGGCGATGAGTGGAAAACTGCCTTTGTTACCGCCAGAGAGCACTATGAGTATCTTGTCATGCCATATGGACTAACTAACAGCCCCGCCGTATTCCAAGCATTTATGGATGACATTTTCCGTGATCTGATAGATGATTTCGTATTCGTTTACATTGATGATATCCTGGTTTACTCCCCGTCCGTTTCAGAACACGTCAAACACGTCTCTGCTGTGTTACAGCGCCTTCGGGAGCATAGTCTTTATGTGAAGGCGGAAAAGTGTGAATTTCATCGCTCCTCTGTGACATTTCTGGGATGTACGCTGTCCCCTGGCCAGATCTCCATGGATACGCAGAAGGTGGAAGCAGTCACGAACTGGCCGACCCCTCGTTCCACAAAGGAGCTGCAGCGATTCCTGGGATTCGCCAACTTCTGTCGCCGTTTCATCCGAGGCTTCGGTGAGTTGGCTACCCCTCTCACTAATCTCCTAAAGGGAGGGAGGACTCGGAAATTCGCCTGGACCGCTGAAGAGGAACGAGCGTTCTCACTCCTTAAGAAAGCATTCACGTCGGCCCCCGTACTACACCTTCCTGACCCCCAACTCCAGTTCATCGTAGAGGTCGACGCTTCGGAGGTGGGAGTGGGCGCTGTTCTTTCTCAGAGGCAGGGAAACCCGCCGAAACTGTATCCCTGTGCCTACTTCTCCATAAAACTGACAACCGCTGAAATGAACTATGACGTCGGAGATCGGGAACTCCTGGCCATCAAACTCGCGCTCGAGCAGTGGCGTCATTGGTTGGAGGGAGCGGAGCACCCATTCATTGTATATACAGATCACAAGAACCTCGAATACCTGAAGTCAGCCAGACGCCTGAACCCGTGACAAGCCAGATGGGCACTGTTTTTCTCCCGGTTTCGTTTCACTGTCTCTTACAGACCCGGGTCAAAGAACATCAAAGCCGATGCCCTATCACGGATCCACGAAAAGGACGAAGCAACCCACGAACCTGGACATATTCTGCCGGAGTCCTGCTTCCTCGCGGCTATCCGATGGGACGTACAAAAAGAATTGGACGAGGCTTTGCGCAACGATCCCAGTCCGGTAGAATGCCCGGAGGGGAAACAATACGTACCCGTATCCCTTCGGGGGCGTATCCTACAGCTTGCACACGACACAGCGGGTACAGGCCACCCCGGTATCACACGCACACGACATCTCGTTTCGCAACGTTACTGGTGGCCATCCTGGGAGGACGATATTCGTGATTATGTTCTAGCATGTTCCGTTTGTGCCCAGTCACGTACTCCCCGGACGCTACCAGCAGGAGAACTCCTTCCCTTACCTGTTCCTCTTCGGCCATGGACGCACCTCGCGATCGACTTCATCACGGATTTGCCCACATCTGGAGGGAATACTGTTGTTACAGTAATTGTGGATCGGTTCTCGAAAATGTGCCGTCTCATTCCTCGCCCCAAGCTACCCACTGCCATGGAGACAGCTCTTGACCTCTTCCAGTACGTATTCCGGATTTATGGCTTGCCCGAAGAAATCGTCTCCGATAGGGGCACGCAGTTTACATCTCGGGTTTGGAAACAATTCTGCAAACTTCTTGGTATTACTGTCAGCCTGACGTCAGGCTACCACCCCCAGTCTAACGGAGAGGTTGAGCGTTACAATCAGGAGTTAGGGAGGTTTCTCCGACAATATTGCGTTTCTCAGCACGACTGGCATAAATACCTCCCGTGGGCAGAGTATGCTCGGAATTCTATTGTACACACCGCTACCAAACTCACGCCTTTTCAATGTGTATATGGTTACCAACCTGCGTTTTTCCCGTGGGACAAAACACCAGCTGATGTCCCAGCCCTAGACGAGTGGTTTAAACACAGTGCCCGCACCTGGGAACTAGCACATGTACATTTGCGACGCGCTCTACATACACGCAGACTCAACGCGAACCGTCGTCGTCTCCCAGCGTTGATTTACCACCCAGGACAGAGAGTATGGCTGTCGACACAGAATCTCAACCTAAAGCAACGGAGCAAAAAACTTAGTCCACGATATATTGGTCCATTTAAAGTCCTCAGCAGAGTTAATGCAGTTACCTATAAACTCATTTTACCATCACATTACCGTATTAACCCTGTCTTCCACGTCTCTCTCCTGAAGCCGGTTCACTACAGCCCGTTCACCGTACCCCCTGTGTCTGCTAAACCTCCTGACCCTCTGGAGATCGACGGTCGTCCGGCATACATCGTCCGAGAGCTCTTGGAGTCCCGACGCCGGCGAGGTGGTCTCCAATATCTGGTGGATTGGGAAGGATATGGGCCCAAGGAACGGGCCTGGATTCCAGCGAGGGATGTCCTCTGCCCCACTATGATCGCTGATTTCCACGCAACGCACCCCAACTTTCCTGCCCCCCGGCGTCGCGGTCGCCCCCCGGCACGTCGTAGAGCATCAGGTGCCGCTCCTTTGAGGGGGGGTACTGTAAGGAATGCCACCTGATCTTCCCTAACCAGCCTCACCTGGCCCTCATTACCACGCCCCCTTTCAGTCACACTTATACACCTTCCCCAGCACGTCTCAGTCGCGAAGTATTGCCGACTCATGCCACGTACCAAGCCGTTCTATTACCTGTCTGCTTTCCTGTGTTCTGACCCTCGCTTACGTCCCCGACCTTGTCTCCTGCCTAGTCCCTCTGTACCTCCTGACTTCTGCTCCCCCGGTATGACCCTGGACCGTCCTGACCACGCCAAGAACACGCTGTTACTTATCCTAGTACTCGTGATTCCCCTGCCTGTTTCTGTACCAGCTTCTCATTTCAATAAAAGCGGTGTTCTTCCGCATTTGGATCCCTCTCTGCCTGGTCAATTCGTAACAAACTCTAAGACATGTTCTGTCTGTAAAAAGGAAGAGTTGTGAAGAAACTACTTTCTCTAAAATTTTGGACATGAATGACAGATTAGAAATTGGCCTATAGTTGGACAGTTCCTGGGGGTTAAGACCAGGTTTTTTAATTAGCGGTTTGATGACTGCAAGTTTAAATTAACTGGGAACGTAGCCCAGGCTCAGAGAATAGTTTATTATAGTAAGCAACGGTTCTAAATTGCTATGCAGTAATTCTTTAAGTAGATGGGTTGGTACAGCATCTAGTATGCATGTGGAAGGTTTAGCAGATTTGACCAGTGAAATAACCTCCTCATGACCAATTGGGGAGAAGGACTCTAACAGGGCATCAGAGCTGACCAGACAGCTGTCAAGGTGCATTGGCATGTTGACAGGCTCTGAGATAGCACTACTAATTTTTTCCCTAATTTTATCAATCTTATCATTAAAGAATTTCATAAAATTGTTACTGCTACAGGCGGCATGGTGGTGTGGTGGTTAGCACTGTCGCCTCACAGCAAGGCGGTCTGGGTTCGATTCTCGGTCTGGGCTGCTCTGTGTGGAGTTTGCATGTTCTCCCTGTGCCTGCGTGGGTTTCCTCCGGGTACTCCGGTTTCCTCCCACAGTCCAAAGACATGCGTGTTAGGTTGATTGATCTCTCTAAATTGCCCGTAGGTGTGAGTGCGTACGTGTGTGTTGGCCATGCGGTGGACTGGGGACCTGCCCACCCATGGTGTACCCTGCCTTCGCCTGGAGCTGCTGGGATTGTTTCCAGCCCCACCATGACCCTGACTAGTGGGATTAAGCGGTTCAGATAATGAATGAATGTTACTGCTACACTCTAGTGGAATTAGAGAATTGATTTGTTCGTGACTCCTCGTAAGGCTGGAAACAGCGTCCTGAATTGTTTTTATGTTTTTCTATTAAGGCTGATAAGTATAAGGAAATATAAGGACTTTGCCGTATGGAGGGCACGCTTATACTCAATAAGGCTGCTTTTCCATGATAGTCTATACACTTCTAACTTCGAATTTCGCCATTTACACTCCAGGATCCGCCGCATTACCATTATCCGCGTGGCTCGTTTGACACTACGCGTGTGCTCATTGTACCATGGTGCTATTCTTTTCTCAGTGGCTCTCTTATATCGTAATGGCGCAACCTTGTCTAAAGCTGTACGAAGAGCAGTCTCGACGTGCTCAGTGAAACGCTCTAGTCCTTCCGGAGCTACAGGTGGATCAGTGTTTGTCAAACCCGGTAAAATATCAGTGAGTGCGGCTATGGTGCTGGGTGTTATAGTTTGTTTAGTTTGGTAGCGGGGTGGCCGATGAATACAGTCAGTTAAACACAACTCGTATGTTATGAGGCTGTGGTCAGAAACGGCCTCACTCTGAGGAAGAATTGCTAAACTGGATATGTTAATACCAAATGACAAGACCAAGTCTAAAGTATGACTACAGTTATGCGTAGGACCCACCACATTCTGAGTGATACCCATTGAATCAAGAATTGCTTGAAAATGTATGCTAAAAGAGTCACACAGATTTTCAAAATGGATATTAAAATCACCAACTATAATCACCTTATCGGCTGATAGCACTACATGAGACAGGAAGTCTGAAAACTCCTGCAAGAACTCAGAGTATGAACCAGGGGGGCGGTAAATAGTAATTAACATATGTATTGTTTATTTTACTTGCAATTGGGCTAAATCTGCTGATTATTTTAACAAAAAATGCAATGGGTCCACCACACCCAGCTGGACCCCAAGAATGAAGACCACGCCTGGATCTCATCAGGGTTAACATAAACGACTGCGATGCTTTGTTGGTTGTTAAATTTGAAACATTTGATACAGTGAGGATGAGATGTTCAAAAGAATTAAACTTGAAGCCAAATTTCTGAGAAATGCCTATATCAGAGTTATATATAGTGACGACCCCACCTCCTCGACCATTTGGACGGGGGTTATGGACATATCTATAGCCAGAGGGAGAAACTTCATTTAGGGCCATATAGTCGTCTGGTCGGGTCCAGGTTTCCGTCAAGCAAAGCATGCATAGATTATGATCGGTAATCATTTCATTAAACTAGAGCTCCTACAGCAGTGAAAAATTTCACAAGGCTTGGTAAGGTCCATGTAGCCCACTCCCCTGCTGTGAAGAGATTAACGCCCATTGTCTTGGTAATGCGGTGGAAGCGGCTCACCCCCAAGCTCATACGCCTGCCAAAGCACAAGTTTGTCCATGATGGCTTGTCCAAAGCACAAGTTTGTCCATGATGGTCCATGATGGCGATGCCACACTGAAGAACAATTCAAAGTACACCTTACATTTTGAATAAGATCTTTCAGAAGACAAAAAATATGTACCACCACATATACTTATCAACGTACCTTCATGTAGTTGTAGCTAACACTTGCTACACCGCCAGGGACCCTCTTTCTTACATTTGCGGCAGGTGTACTTACCGCATTCAACACACATGTTGATGCTGTGGTTGCGGTTGCAGTGTGACTGCACCTGACACGTGGTCGTCTTTCCAGGTGAAGGCGAAGGACGTGGCATTTTCTTCAACTCCTTTTCCTGTAGATGACGATGACGAAGTTCTCCAGCAAGAGCATATAGAAAAACTCTCCTGCTCTCTGTGGACCCCGTGCATACCGTGTACAAAACATGCGCGTTCATCGCTGCCAGGTCAAGTATGTTCTAGAACACTGCAACGGGCCACCGGCGTGTTCCTGCGCGCACTTTGTATGAACGCACCTTCTGATCCATGATGTCAACGGCGCACTGCAAAGAACAATTACAAAGAAGTACATGTTATATTTTGAACGAATTCATTCATGTATAAATTGATTCTGCAATACCAACACATATGCATACCTTCATCCGGTTGTAGTCCGTCACGGTGTTTGGCTTCTTTTTTCTGTCGTCTGGGAGGAACACACAGAGGGGGGAGAATCCTCTTCCACACAGCTTGACACAGCATGACACAGCTCGAGAGGAACGGAGGCGTTGCGGTGCTGTGCAGGGGAAGAGCCATGGTGGTGCCTGCTGGGTCTCTTCCCCTTCTTTGCATGTGTGGCGTTGCCTGGCATTCTTGGGTCGGCTCGTAGTTCTGTGACGCTCACGGGATTGTGAAGGACGAGGCACAGATTCAACGTGGAACGTCGACTTTAATGAGTTGATAGCGCACAAACAACGAATAAATATACAATGTGGACTGATGCAATATGTAGACTCAGACAACAACGAGCACAGGACACTGCGCGAACGCACATTAAATAGACAAACCACATACACCCCACGTGATGACGAGACGAGCCACAGGTGAAACGAATAATCACAAGACGTAACTGCACCCTCGGAGATACACAGACGCAAACGAGCAGACGCAGACGACGTAAACACACGCCCACACGGAGGGGTCGGGGACCGTAACGTGACAGAAACGCTACACATATACATTTTAAAGTTATCTATTCCAATATAAAAATATTAAGAGCACATAGAATTACATGAACAACATTATTGAATAAAAGTTTTGTATTTGATTGAACCAAAGTTAAGATTTGATTTCAACGGGTTACATTTAAATGTTTTATATACGTTTCCAAAATATGGAACCAATCCCTGCAGCGTTGCAACCAATCGGCTTTAAGCAATCTATAAAAGAAAGAGTTTCTCTAAGTCTTGTCTGTCTGTCTTTTGCTTGCTCCCCCTCTTCCCCCCTCCCTCTCTCTTTGGTGCACTTTATATTGTCAGCTAGTCAGGAGAAGTGTCTCTGTTTAGTTATATATGAGATATGAGACTGATTGCGTCGCGTATTGATTCAATAAAATCAATTTAATACATAATCTCTACTGTAAAAAAGCGTTTACCAGCTTACACGCAAATTGCAGTCTACTCACTGAAAAAACTGAACAAATAAACTGTAAAATGATTATTGAATAGCATTTTGAAAAATGGAAAATTCAAAACTAAAATTTCTAACTAAAAGAAAAAAGATTAAGACTTTCATATTTACATTGTGTCTATATTTGCATTTATTTAAATGTTTATTCATTTACTCTTACATTAACAGCCACACTACTGAGATGGGTTTGGCTGTTTCTGCTTCTCACTCTCTGTCATGCCTCCTTTAGTGAGTAAATTTCTTTATTACTTCAAAAGCTATGATCAGCATATGTGGGACCTTATATTCTACTGACTGTACTGTCTCTGACTGTACTGTGCTAAATGTCTCTGACTGTACTCACTGTACTCTCTGCTCTCCAGAGTCGTTCTCAGTGGTTGTTCCACAAGATCCAGTCACAGGGCTCCTCGGGGCCTCTGTGTCTCTACCCTGCACTCTCTCAAAGAACATAGATGCAACACCCCTTGAAGTGCGCTGGTATCACCCAGAAATGTTCGATACCCCAGTTCTGCTCTACAAGAACAGACAGATCTTGGAGAGTGATGCAGACCAACAGTACTGGGGAAGAGTGTCTCTGTTAGGGGGGCTGGAGAAAGGAAACGTCACTCTGAAGCTGGATAACCTCACACTAGCAGACAGAGGAGACTATATTTGTCATGTTAGCAGCAATAGTTGGTATGACAAGAACAAGGTGTCTCTACAAATAAAAGGTACATGCTTTGCCTCTGTAATGCGGAAGGTGTCACGGAACGATACAGCGAACACAAATGCAGAGAAGAGAGAAATTTATGCAAAATGGCTAAATAAACAAAACATATATGATTGATAGGTGGGTTGGGGCTAAGCGTGACAGCCTCACAAAATCTTCATAAGTCTCAGCATTTGATTAGGAATCATATAATGCTCCTGATAGGATGTAGTAAACAACAATGGGAGAAGTTACTGGTGTATTTAACTGGGTAACATTACTTTTTATTGCAGTTGTAGGTTCCATTCCTGTCCTCACTGTAGCTAAAGCTGAAGGAGACCAGTTGAATATTACCTGTCACACACATGGTTTCCTGAGCCATCTGTCTTCTGGACAGACAGTGGCAAGAAGGACCTGAAACACCTCAGCAAAGCCAAATTCACCACAGGTAACTTCCTATTGTAACGTATCAAGGTGCGGGTGTGACGCAAACGCAAGATTTAGATAATTTATTAAAAACACAAGCCAAGGACTGAACAAGGGAAGATAACAACATATAGAGGTAAGCAGACTACGAAGAACAAGCAGGTAACACAATGGAGAAACTACAAGGGTGATTCAACAGACTGAGTACAAACGCCACAACAGACACCTATGAATACAACTAGAACACAACTTAAACAGAACTGGTATACAGCTAGAGAACACAGATACATACACACACGGATCAGGAGCGGAAGAGACACACTACAATAAACCGAACTACCAGGGAGACAACTGACGAGGAGTAAACTAATGTGGGAGAAGCACACGGAAAGCCGGGAGGTGAACAATCTCTTTAAATGACGAACAGAAAGACTACACACTTTAACAAAGGGAAACAAGAACTGAAACAGGGAGGACCAATCAGAACAAACCCGAAAAGCGAGGAGTAGGCACAGGCTACTGACTGAGGAGAGGATAAAGCACAGGGGAGACAGGGAACACAGCAAACACAATGACCAACATGGGAGTGAAACACTAGGGGGCTTATATACATAGAAAACAAGACGGTGAAACAAGACTCAGGTGTGTGTGTACTAACGACGAAGGCGTGACAGACAGGGGTAGGAACGAATGGGAGCGGGGAGCTAGGCGGGACCAGGGAGGAGGGAGGGGCTGGATGTGACACCTATCTTAATTTCTCCTTAATTCTTCTATTCATCCCCTAATTTCATCCATCCATTCCAGAAATACAACAAGGAAGACATAAGGAAAAACTTGTCTCTCCAAAAGTGAACAGCACGTGACCTCTCAGATTATTCTATACACCTGCTGCTCGTTAACTCACCATTTCACGAATACTTAAGCTTTCCCCTCTCACTTCCGGGTTGCGAAGTATTGTTGGCATGCCACGTACCAAGCGTTATCTCTCCGTGATTGATCTCCTGTGTTTTGACCTCTGCTCTCGTTCCAGACCTCGATCCCAGCCTAGTCCCCGTAACCTTTCTGCCCTCTGTCTACCCGGCGTGACCCTGGACCGTCCTGACCTTGACCACCGCACCCATACACCCATAGAGTTATTCGTCTATTCGAGTACTCTGTATTCACTTCACAAATAAAAACAACCATATTCCGCAATTGGATCCTTGTCTGCCTGGTTGGTTCGTTATATATGTTTTTGCTCTGCTCCAGTTATTTCTATTCCAGTATTTTAATTTCACTTAGAAATAGCAGCAGACAATTATATTGGAAAACTAGTCTGATTAATCTGGAACTTTAAATCAGAAAAAGAAAAAAAGCTTCAGATCAGAGAATAGTAATACTTTTCTATTTAGAAGTATAGTAGTAAAGTAGTACTTTTATGTGGAGTGAGATTGTGTTTTATGTGAATGCAAAAATAAGGTTAAATTGAGCAGGTCAGACAAAAGGAGCAAAATCAAGACTTTTTAAAGAAATGTGTATTACATATTATATACCCCATTTCATTATGTCTGACAAATGGAAAATTCTGTCCAGAATATTAAATATTACATTATATTATATAGCAATTGCAATATGTTAAATATTTGCATGATCAGATACTGTATTGTTCAGTATAGTGTTTTATGCTTATATATACACCAGTCTTTTATTACCATGCAAATTCAAAATATGTTGGTTATACCTATATATACTTAATTCTTGTATGTTTTTTTACTGTTAGTCTTGGTAATTTTCAGTTAAGTGATGAATTTAAAGTATTTTGAAGCATCACGCGGATCGTTTTCAAATGTCACACAAGTTACGAACACTTTTGGGAGATGATATATACTGTAGACTAAGCTACTGTCCAACATTTGCAACTGAACAATCGGCCCGAGAATGACCAGTGCTGTGTTAACATCGATCAAAGGTCAGTTGCTATGCAAGAAACAAATAGATAAAAACAAATACATTGTTTTGATATTTTGATTTCGCCACGTCACCCATCTAGAAAACCTGAAAACTATAATAGCGGCCAACAATTTTCTGCTCTGGTCAGGTAGGCTATAAATTGTCCTCAACTTGGCATCAGTCAAATCTTGATATGCCAGTAACGCACCTGTGCGCACAATCCAAAGGTCCGTAACGGTTGCCGCTGTTGCTGCTCACGCACGCAATGACAGGCTGCGTGATCACGTCTTGGTGTCTTGTACAGAACCGAACGCAAGAGTTAATAACTGAATGACATATAGCGGATAAATGGATTTATGAAGTATTTTCAGTTTTATCCGTATTTTTTTATTCGAAGAGGACATATGTCTAAATACACAGTATTATCTAATGTCATGATTTCAGGTAGGATTAATTACTCCCGTAACCAAGTTCTTTATTTTCTAAATGAACGCGCTATTACATACGTAACCTATCTTCGTGAACTATCTTCAAATTGCTTTGGTTTAAGATGAAGGAATTAAAACATAAAGTTAGTCAGGCATGTGAAAGTTTAATGCATTCCAGCAGTTTAAAATATCGTCAATGTGGATTTGGGACACCCCTCTGCCCCACGTTTCTGTGGATTTGAGTGGTTTTGTATAAGCAATGTTGAGAATTCTTAGTCTAAAGAATATACGGTGTTGTGTGTAGAAACATATACAGTTTAAAGTGATCTATTCCAATATAAAATATTAAGAGCATAGAATTACATAATCAATTTTACTGAATAAAAGTTTTGTATTTGTTTGAACCAAACAGGTTAAGATTTGACTTAAAAAGGTTACATTTAAATAACTTTCCATAAATACCATAAATACGTTTCCAAATATGGAACCAACCACTGCAGCATTGCAACCAATCGGCTTTAAGAGTTTCTCTAGAATAGATAAGTCTTTCTGTCTGTATTTCGCTCGCTCGCTCGCTCTCTCTCTCTCTCTCTCTCTCTCTCTCTCTCTCTCTCTCTCTCTCTCTCTCTCTCTCTCTCTCTCTGGTGCACTTTATACTGTCAGCTTGTCAGATGTGTCTGTTTAGTTAATGTTTAGACCGGCCCCTCATAATTAGCGGAACCGACTTGTAATTTATACGACATGGAATTTTTTTTTTTTAATTACTGGTTAAAATCATTGGATTCAATCTTAGAATTATTCGATCACAATCACCTTTATGATTTCATTGAAATTTTCGGAATTTCTTCGATATAACAGCTCAATTCTAATTCTTCAGGTTAAAGGTGCTCCCTCCTTTAAACAGCTATAACATGTATATAACATCTGGCTACAAACAAAGCTGCTTTATGAATTCATGCAATGCAAACATGTCTTTAAAGCATTTGACAGTTTTACTCTTATTCAGTGTGGGCATATCTTTTGCTAATATTACTTTTATATTTTTTACACTTACTGTAGTCATGCTTAAATTGCAAAGTTTTTATTTATCATATATAAGTTTTAAAATCTGTAATTTCACTTGTTTGAGTGCTTTTTAAAACATGTTGACCATAAAGGCTACAAATTCAAACTACTATGCAGCCTTTCAACACACCTTTAACCTAAATATCTAAAATGCTATGATAGCCTATAATGGACACTTGCTGCTTATCTAAGACTTTTCAGTCTTGACCATTTGCTATTTTATTAGAATAAGGGCGCGTGGCTGCCAGATTTTGGGAAGTATGCAAATACCAATTAATATTGATACTAATCACTTACCATTGCTCATCATTCTCATGTAATAAAGTCCCTGTGTTATCCTAACGTTACTGTCTGCTTACATACTACACTTTCCCACTCAGTCTGTCCCTCGGTTTCTCTTTAACAAGCCTGCATCTCTGGCTGCTGCTCTCCCTGTTTGCTGCTGCTGTCTTCACCTACAGAGGACGCGGAGGCTACAGCAGCGAACATGTCTGTGATTTTTACACATTTTTTAGCATCTACATTAAGACTCTTCAATTTCTTCGCACATAACTTCTCCGCACCCGCTTTCTACTGCTTCTGTTGCTCCATGCTGTCTCTCCTTTAACAACGCCCTCAACACTGATCATATTTTGAACACTGGTCTCTTAGAAAAAAAGGGAAGGAAAAAATCCATCAGCCGCTGTGGACTGTCGGCCCACCAGGCAAATGCCCGGTACGCCACATTACCAGTCCAGCCCTGATGTATAATGACCAGTGTTGCCAATAACGCTGTTAAAAATAACGGCGTTAGGTAACGGTGTCATTTTGTCAGTAACGGGATAATATAATTAATTACTTTTCCTGTCGTTACAACGCCGTTGACTACTGGTCATTAAAAGCACTGCGTTACTATATATTGATATCAGGGCCGGCGTCACAGGGGGGCGAAAGGGGGCGTCGCTCACTCAGGCGAGGTGTCCCGCCCCCTCAACGTAAATAATAAGACCCATTTATTTTACATGGCGCCCCCTCGCCCGCTCAACAATCGTTACACGCCACCCCCTGCGCAACAACTTACGATCGCACTCCCCACTGCTCAATAACTCACGACAGTTCTCGGTGTAACACCTGTTTAACTTAACAAGTCAGTAAGCGATTGGCTAAGGCAGCGTTATGGTAGCCAATCAGAGCCAGTGTTTTTACACGCGCGCCTAAGCACACCAGTGACAAGACACAAACGGAGAAGAGACAGAAATGGCAAGTCAGGAGCAAGCCGAGGAAAAATTTGCATTTTCAAGGCGGTGATATAAACATTATTTAAGAAAATACTTGAAGTTCCTGAATGACTACCAGACTGGGTATTTGATTTATTTAATTAAGAATAGAGGTTTTATTGTTAAGGTTACTTCTGTTGTGAACAAACCAGTTGTCTCAGGTTCAGAAAATTTTAGTAAATATTTAATTTGATAGATGTAAAAACTTTATATAGTGTAACTTAACTTTTTTTTTTTTTTTTTTTTTTTTTTTACAAAGATTTGGGATTTTAAAGGATTTTATCCTGCACTGGTCTGTTGATGTGCAATAAATATCAAAAGTTAAACACCTTTCTGATCTACTCATTTCAACTGACTGTGAAAACTTTTTTTTTTACTGTAATGCAAATAGTTCCTTTCCCTGGTAACTCAGTTACTTTTTTGAACAAGTATTTAGTAACTATAACAAATTACTTTTTTAAAGTAATGTTCCCAACACTGATAAGACACAAAGTGTATGACAAAATGAGACTGATTGTGTCCCGTATTCAACAAAGGACTGCCTTATTTAATACATTTTTATACTAAAATACTAATACATTTAATACTAAAATTCTAACTTTTTTACATTTTTTATTATTTTTACATAGTGTCTATATTTGCATTTGTTTAAATGTTTATTCATATACTCTTACATTAACAGCCACAATACTAAGATGGGTTTGGCTATTTCTGCTTCTCACACTCTGTCATGCTTCCTTTGGTGAGTAAGGTTTTTAATTCAAAGCTACAAACAGCTACGATCTCTGACTGTACTCACTGTACTGACTGTGCTAAATGTCTCTCACTGTACTCACTGTTCTCTCTGCTCTCCAGAGTCGTTCTCAGTGGTTGTTCCACAAGATCCAGTCACAGGGCTCCTCGGGGCCTCTGTGTCTCTACCCTGTATTCTCTCAATGAACATAGATACAACATCCCTTGAAGTGCGCTGGTACCGCCCAGAAATGTACAATACACCAGTTCTGCTCTACAAGAACAGACAGATCTTGGAGAGTGATGCAGACCAACAGTACTGGGGCAGAGTGTCTCTGTTAGGGGGGCTGGAGAAAGGAAACGTCACTCTGAAGCTGGATAACCTCACACAAGCAGACAGAGGAAACTACATTTGTCATGTTAGGAGCAGTCGATGGTACGACGACAACAAGGTGTCTCTACAGATAAAAGGTAAAGGCTTTTAATGCCTCTGTAATGTGTCCTCAAATGCTGAGGATAGCGAGATTTATCAAAGGGCATTCTGAAATCAGGGTCGTACAGGCAGGCATCGGTCAAGTCCGAAAGGGAGTCTGGACAAGACGCATAACCAAAATGTAAAGACATACTGAAAATAATGAACAACTCGAAACTTAAACAAGACAAATAATATAACATGAACATGCTAGCAAAATAGGGGCTGTATGAGAAAACATACAGGGTTTAAATACAACATTTAATACAACAGACAAAACAAGAAATACCTTGTTCAAACCAATGATATGGGGGGCTGGGATTACAAAACACGAGGAGGGACTACAAATGACAGAATACGCACATGGCTAAATAAACAAAACATATATGATTGACGGAGAGGGTGGGGTTCATTGTGACAATACACTCCCCACCCAAAAAAGTGCACTACACCAACGTGCACAAACCAAAAGACACAAAACCAGAAAAACCAAAACCGGAACAAAAACCACAAAACCAACAAAAACAACCAGAACATTAGCCAAGACCATCAACCAACTAAACCAGACACAGACAACAGAGACAAACTGGATCTACTGGAGGCACAGTGACGACGTTCGGCTTCAGCAGGCCCGGGTTTACTGGGGGCCTGGCATCCGGTGCAGGTGACAACCCACTCAGAGAGCCGGGGGAGACCCATTCAAGGTCACTGGAGCCTGGGGAGACTTCTTCCTGGTCACAGGAATGGGAGGAACTGACCTCTTCGGAGCCACAGTCACAGGTGCAGTAGCCAGGGGCGCTGCTGTCATGGTGTTGCATCCATGGGCACTGCAGTGGAGGAGACGTGTTCAGGGGCTTGACCTGGGGAGTACATTAACAACCCCCCCAGGTGCAGCACGGGGCACAGGAGATATAGATGCGGCAGTGACCTCCCTCTCCACTATAGCCTTGGAGACCCTAGAGAAACCTACAGATAGGGGATCCCCTCGGCAGTTATTATTGCACCTGGTCGGCTTCATCTAAAGTACCTGGAACTCACACTGAGTGCTTAATAACAGATCATCTGTACATTCACCCCAGATGACCACGTCTAGCACTACAGGTTGGGCAGGCTCAAGACGGGCAGGCTCATGGCGCTTATTGGCAGCCTCGTCGCCCAACAAAGTAAAAACACACGTATTTTTTTGGTGTGTCCTGTATCGGCTGATCATTATGTAACGTGGCAGGTGTTAGGGAGCGATACGGCGGACAAAAACGCTGAGAAGAGTGCAAAAAGGGCACTCCGAAATCAAGGTCGTATGGCCAGTCATTGGTTAAGTCTGAAAGGCAGTATGAATGACAAAGTGGCTGGGATTACAAAACACAAGGAGGGACTATGAATGACAGAATATTGCTAAATGGCTAAATAAACAAAACAAACATGTTTGAGAGGTGGGTTGGGGCTAATCATGACAGCCTCACAAAATCTTCATAAGTTGTAGCATACAGTAAACAGTCATATAATGTTCCTGATAGGATTTAGTAAACAACACTGGGAAAATTATTGGTAACATTACTCTTTTTTGCAGTTGTAGGTTCCATTCCTGTCCTCGCTGTAGCTAAAGCTGAAGGAGACCAGTTGAATATTACCTGTCACACACATGGATGGTTTCCTGAGCCATCCATCATTTGGACAGACAGTGACGGGAGGGACCTGAAACACCTCGGCAAAGTCAAATCCAACACCGGTAACTCTTCCTAACTTCCTTAAACCAACTAGCTTAATTTCTCCATAATTCATCTATCCATCCGATCCAGAAATACAACAAGGAAGATGTAAGAAAAAAGTGTCTCCAAAATCGAAGAGAAATGATTCATCAGAGCTGGACTGAATACCTATAAATAAAAAACACACCATATATACATTTGAGAATACCACATTTTAACTGACTAAGCTTCTTCTCTTAAGGATGTGATATCTAGTGTGGCTGACCAATGTTGATGCTTTCAGTATGAAAATACCACCCATGTCTGTCTAGGATGGCTCTGATACCTTAATCTGTAAGCCAGCTCACTGTGTTTGTGTTGTTGATCACTCACTCATAAATTCCTTTAAATTGACTACATCCTGAATATAAGCTTCTCCTGTTAAGGATGTGACATCAACCGTGTCTGACCAATGTTGATGCTTTCAGTATGAAAAAAACACCCAGTACTATCTGTGATGGTTGTTGATCGCTCACTTATAAATTCCTTTACACCAGGGGTCACCAACCTTTTTGAAGTTGGGAGCTACTTCTTGGATATCAATTATTGCGGAGGGCTACCAAAAAAAAAGTTGTTGAGCGGGGGGGGGATTGGGTTCATGTGCGCGTGTCAGTTGCTAAGCGGGAAGACCGCTAGCAACCGCGGACAATCGCTAATAGCAACAAAAACATAAACGATGCAGCGCTTTGGTGCATGGCGATATAGTGAGCTGTTTTTAAAACAAGCTCGCGGGCGACTCATAACGTCCTCGCAGGCGACATGGTGCCCGCGGGCACCACGTTGGTGACCCCTGCTTTACACTGATTACGTTCTGGATCTATGGCGGACGTTATTGGTTTAGTTTTTCATATGCTAAATAAGCCAAAATCACCTCCTGAAGTCTGTGGAAATGCCGTTATTTTGATGATATAGACTGCAGTGTGGTAAGCCTTTGAGTCCATTTCTTACAGTGGGCTTTGGAGATGAGTGGAACTGGGATCTTTTGACAAGCTTTTTTGATAAGCATTTTGTGTCTATAGGTCTATACACAAAATTCCCACCCAGTTCTTCATCTTTGTTTTTTCCTGCTCTCCTTCTCTCTCACTCCATTGTCCCACATTCCTCCTAATCATCATTCCATCCCTCAGACTCTCAAGGCCTGGTGAACGTGTGGTCTTGGCTGATCATCCCTCCCTCTGAGTCAGAGTGGCTCTCCTGCTCTGTGGGTTTATCTGCCTCCAATCAGGAGAGGAGAGAAAGCAGAGTGCTCCCACAAATTCCTGCAGGTGACACTGGTCATTCACACCAAAATGTGTCCATTATATGAGAACAAATGCAAATAATGTAATGTTCTCTGAAGAAATGTGGGGTAGGGGTTTACTGGTTTGGTGGGTCTTAGAAATTGGAAGTTCCAGACAGAGAGCAGAGCATGGAGAGGTATTTAGCCATATTTCCACCTTACACAAAGGAAAATCTAAGTATGCTAGAATACATGTGTACAATATTAGCTTTTAAGTGCAGTCCAATAAAGAATGAACAAACTCAATATGGGCACCTATCGCATGAAATACAATCAATCTTATTGATGCACACATACTGAGGATGGAAGACTAATAATCAGGCAGAACTTACACTTGTACTAGGTATACTTTAAAACTAAAAGTCTAATTCGTCTGTGTTTTGTCATGTTCCACACGTTACAGAGTCAGTGAATGGACCCTTCATAGTGACACTCATCCTCTTGCTGCTATGTGTCACTGGATTTACAGTGTACTGTGTACTGCATCGAAAAGGTTCGCTACAAAAATATGGTCTTACTGATATTCATATCACTATTAATGAAATTCTCTACAGTAGTGTACATTTAACTGATAAACTCCTTAATTGATAAAATATGTGAAATTGAAATACATGATATTGTGTTGGCTGAGACATGAGGCTGTCTAACAATAGATGGCATTCTCTGAGTTGTATGTATGATTTGCTTTTTTTTTAAGATTTATTTTCTTGCATTATGTAACGATCTGCGCGACGCAGAACACGGAGGCGGACACAAACACTGAGAAGAGCGAGATTTATTACAGGGCATTCCATATTCGAAGTCATAGTCACGGGCAGGGGTCATAACAGACGAGCCATCCAGTTTTGACAGATACAGAGGCATTGTAAAGACAGAACGAAACAGAGCAGGGTACACAGAGTTGACCACTCTTGCCGTGAGTGTCCACTACTCCCCCCCAAAAAATTCCTTAGCGTCTCTAGGGGAGAGGCTGGCAGGATCAGAGGAGGGAGGTGCTCCTCAGGGAAGGAGACTTCTTCATGCGCTGTGGCGGCGGGGCTCTGAATCAGGGGCGTGGTCCTCCTCATTCCACGGTCTGGTCTGCGCCTGGAAGAACATACAGACACAACTGCTTCTCTGTGGCTTTCATGGTGACTCCGCCTTGTCGGAGGCATCGGGAGCTCACAATGACTCTTGAAAGCCAACCGAGATTCAAGCCAACGCTCGTCTGCACATTCATTCCACACGCCCGAATCTCGCACTACAGGTTGCTCCTCCCTGTAGTGTTTATCGAGTCGGGCAGACACATAGCACTTATCAGGGAGCTCGTCGCTAAAGCTAGAAACTGAAAGTGACTTCGCTTAGCTTTTACAGCGACGAGACTCCCTTGTACCCACAGAGCAAGGGGAATTCCTGTCTCTGGTTCGTTCGCGCTGTAATACCGGAGATTCGAACTGAATTGAACCAGCCAACATCTCATTACAGTGATTAAACATACCAGAGTATCGCTGTCTCGCTGTGTCCTTGTAAGGCCGGTTATTTTGTAACGATCTGCGCGACGCAGAACACGGAGGCGGACGCAAACGCTGAGAAGAGCGAGAATTATTACAGGGCATTCCATATTCTAAGTCGTAGTCACTGGCAGGGGTCATAACAGGCGAGCCATCCAGGTTTGACAGATACAGGGGCATTGTAAATACAGAACGAAACAGATTTTTTAATAATTTTTTTTATTTTACCTTTATTTAACCAGGAGGTCCCTTGAGATTAAAATCTCTTTTTCAAGGGAGACCTGGCCAAGACAGCCCAATGTTTTAAGTTACAAAATTTAGAACAACAAGACATTCAAATAATAACAGTAGATTCAAACATAATACAACACAGGGTCATGCTTAAATGTAACAGTTGCATTTTTCTGTTATACTGTTCTTTATTAGGAGTTTAAAGTCCTTTAAAGAAACAGCATTGTCCATCTGTAAGGCTTTCTGCAGATTATTCCAAGACCAGGGAGCATAATATGAAAAGGCTGTTTTCCCCAATTCTGAGTTAACTCACTCAAGGAGCCATCTCTTAGACCAGGGGTGGCCAACCCGTCATAGACCAAGAGCCACTTTTCTTACTGTGTTACGGCAAAGAGCCACATCGTACATGGGCGAGTGTAATCTGTTGAGCGGGGGGGGGGGGGGGGGGGGGGGGGGGTGGCGAGTGTAAATTATTAGCTGTGAAGACAGTCAAATGCGTGTTTTCCACTACGCCGGTTTTTAAAGTATTGGCGGCTCGCTAGGCTTGTAAACTAACCGCGCACCACGAAAATGTAGCAGTGTGTTGCCCCGTTTGTGCAGGTGAGCCCGCGGACCGGCTGGGGAGCCGCATGAAACCAGGCAAAGAGCCGCATGCGGCTCGCGAGCCGCGGGTTGGCCACCCCTGTCTTAGACGAACGAGTGTCATAGGTGCTCCTAACTCGTGACAAAAATGTACACAGATAAAAAGGGAGTATACCCAGTAAGGCTTTATAAATAAAATTATACCAGTGCCATTTTCTTATTAGAGTTAGGGAAGGCCAAGAAACAAGTTCATAAAGTACACAATGATGTGTTCGACTAAATGAATTAGATATAAAACGTAGGTGTGACGGTGGGGTCGCGGCGAAGAACGAGACACACAATCCTTCACAGATACGTCACTTTTACTTATACACGGGAATTGCGCAATAGCGCACGAAGAACAGAGATACACTCACACACACACAGCGTGTAGACTTTAGACATTGACGAGCACAGGACACTGCGCGAGCGCACATTAAGTAGACAAACCACAGTAGCCCCACGTGATCACGAGACGATTCACAGGTGAGACTTATTAATCACACAACAAAACCCTACCCACGTATATACACTGACGCAGACAAAGCACGTGGACTACGTTGACACACGCCCAAAAGGGAGGGGCCGGGGTCCTCAACGTGACAGACACCCCCTCCAAGGGCACTACCCGTCCCGGGGTGCCAACAGGACCGAGTGCCCCGAACCCACGACGATGGGCGGATCCGACGCGCTCAGTCCTGCGTCTGGGAGGTGACCGCCCTTGGGGAAGCGTCCGCCACGGACCGCCTAGAACACCCTCCCTGGGAAGACGGGGGAAAAGACGGAAGACACATTAAACGGAACAGACACGAATACACACACAGGCACACTGACATACATCGGAATAAACGGGAAAAGGGGGTTTGGTACACAAACGGGCAGACATACGAACACTGGCACACTCACACATGAGACGGGCGCCAGGCTGCGCGCCAGGAGGAGAGCGACTAGGGGAGAGAGATCGGGTGCTGCAGGCGCTGCGGGTACTTGTCCTGCTCCAGCCTTTGCTGCCTGGTCTCCGCCTGGTACAGCGCGGCTGGCTTGCGCGCCTGGTACAGCGCGGTTGGCGTTCGCGCCAGGTGCTCCGCGGCGGGCTTGTGCGCCTGATGCAGCGCGGCGGGCTTGTGCGCCTGATGCAGCGCGGCTGGCTTGTGCGCCTGATGCAGCGCGGCTGGCTTGTGCGCCTGATGCAGCGCGGCTGGCTTGCGCGCCTGGTACAGCGCGGCTGGCAGACGCCCCGTGCGGGCCGTTTGGTGTTTCCCCGTCGATGTCCATGTCCTCCGTCCCCCGGCTCCACTCCATGGACTGCTCCGGGCTGCCACCCCGGGAGCAGTCCATCGCGCTCTCGCCGGAGCAATCGGAGTGTGGACGACGCTCCGCACTCCCTTTCACGGTCCTAACCGACCTCACCGAGGCAGGCGGATTGTCCTCCTCTTCCTCCGTATAGGAGTCCCCCTCCGTCTCACCGTAGTCGGCGGTAGGCGTGGAGCACCCCAATGGAGGGTAGTCCTCTTGCTCCTCCTCCTCGGTAGGAGCGGAACCCACGGGCGGAGGGAGGTAGTCGTCGTCCTCCGACTCCTCCTCCTCCTCTTCACCGTAGTCCTCGCTCTCTGAAGGAGGGTAGTCCTCTCCCTCCCCGCCGTAGTCTACGGTGGATGCGTCACCTAAAGACGGAGGGTAGGCTTCCTCCTCCTCTCCACCGTAGTCCTCGGTAGCGGACTCGCTCTCTGAAGGAGGGTAGTCCTCTCCCTCCCCACCGTAGTCTACGGTGGATGCGTCACATAAAGACGGAGGGTAGGCCTCCTCCTCTTCTCCACCGTAGTCTACGGTGGAGGCGTCGCACAACGAGGGAGCGGGTTCTTCGCCCTCATCTTCCTCTTCGTCCTGCTCCTCCTCCGTGGAGTCCCCTGCCCCGAACTCGTTCTCCGGGGAGGTCTCGACCGCTCCGAAAACCCCGGAGTCCACCCTCGGCGACGAGGGAGCGCGGGACGGAGGGGAGTGTCGCTCCCTCCACAGCCTCACCGCGCCCTGGCGGAAGAACTCCGCCAGCTCGGGGTCCCTCTCCACTAGTCCCTGGGCTGTGGACAGCTGGAGGGCGCACACTGGGTCGGTCTCCAACTCCTCGACCGTCGGCATAGCCTCGTGTCGCGGAGAGGGGTTCTCCTCAGGTGTCCTCCCCTCTTCATAGAGTTCGGCGAAGCCCACCCGTATGGGCGAGGGCTCCCGGGAAGACGAGGGGTGTCGCTCCTGCCACACCTTTACCGCCGTCTGGCGGTACTCCTCCGCCAGCCAGGGAATGGCGGTCTCCCGAGCTGCGCACAGCATGTAGGAGCACTCCGGGTCCTGTTGGAGCTGCTCCATAGTCGGCGTGGCCGGACTGCGTGGAGGGGAGGAAGAGGTACGGTGACGCCGCTTGCTGGGGCGCTGTGCCTTCTTTGGCCGGGTTGCGTATCCTGGCATTTTTTGTGTCTCTTGTGGCTCGTCAATCTGTGACGGTGGGGTCGCGGCGAAGAACGAGACACACAATCCTTCACAGATACGTCACTTTTACTTATACACGGGAATTGCGCAATAGCGCACGAAGAACAGAGATACACTCACACACACACAGCGTGTAGACTTTAGACATTGACGAGCACAGGACACTGCGCGAGCGCACATTAAGTAGACAAACCACAGTAGCCCCACGTGATCACGAGACGATTCACAGGTGAGACTTATTAATCACACAACAAAACCCTACCCACGTATATACACTGACGCAGACAAAGCACGTGGACTACGTTGACACACGCCCAAAAGGGAGGGGCCGGGGTCCTCAACGTGACAGTAGGGCACTATGATAAACCGAATCCAAACAGCGAAGTATAGTGGAGTCAGCATGCATATATAAAATGTCCCCATAATCTAACACACTTAAAATGTAGCTTCTACCAGTATTTTTCGAGCTGATAAATTCAGACAAGTCCTGTTCCGATAGTAAAAACCCAGTATAATCTTTAACTTTTTCACTAGGTTTTCAATATGTACTCTAAAAGAAAGCTTTTCATCCAACCAGATACCCAGGTACTTATAGGATGACACTCTTTCTATTTCAGTATTCTCTAAGCTAAGAATACCAATGCAGGGTTCGTACGGTCATGAAAAACCTGGAAAAGTTATGGAATTTGAAAATAGCAATTTCCAGGCCTGGATAAGTTTTGGAAAAAATTAAAATACTCAAATGTTTTGGAAAAGTCATGGAAATTTGTTTGACACAATAAATGTAAGTCGTTCCAATAACCGGAAGAAAAAATTAATATAGCCATTTTTTTTCATTGTGCAGACCACTAACGTAACTTCACACGTTAGTTCACTGCGTTAGTGTCGGACTCCAAGCTCTTATTTTTTATGTCTACACATATGTTTAGAGAATGTATAGTCATTAAAATTTGTCTGAAAGTCATGGAAAAGTCATGGAAATTAATTGTCAAAAAAATGTATAAACCCTGCCAATGGATGATAAGTCCAAAGAACGAGATCTAGAAATGATCATATATTTAGTTTTCTTAGCATTAAGTGTCAACTTTAATCCAAATAATGTAGCCTGTAGTTGTTGAAAGGCTGCCTGCAGATTATTAGTAGCTTGATTTAAAGAAGATGCAACTGTATAAATAATTGTATCATCTGCATAGAGATGTACTTTAGCTGTGGGCATTCCCTTTCCAATAGTATTTATAAATATAGAAAATAACAAAGGGGCTAAAATTGATCCTTGTGGGACTCCTGAGTCAATCAACACAAATTTTGATTTGTGGCCGTCTGAGTACACACACTGAGTTCTATCTGTGAGATTTATCCCCTATACCAATATCTCTCAGTCTGCCTAATAGCAGCTTATGGTCAACCGAATCAAATGCCTTAGATAGATCAACAAATAAAGCTGCACAATGTTGCTTTTCATTCACTGCCCTCACAATATCATTTGTTACCAACATAGCTGCTGTGATGGTGCTATGACCAGCTCTAAAGCCAGATTGAGTTTCACTTAAAATGTTTCAATTGAGAATTTACTTGGGATTCCAATATCTTAGCACACAGAGCTTTGAAATAGGACGATAATTGTTTAAGTCAGATGGGTCCCCACCCTTTAGTAATGGGAGAACAAATGCTGCTTTCCAAATTTTGGGAATAGTATTTGTTTGAAGGCTCAGATTAAAAATACGAGTGATAGGTTTAGCAATAACATCAGCTGCTAGTTTTAAAAAATAAGGATCCAGATTATCTGGTCCACAAGACTTTTTATGGTCAATGGCCTTCAAAGCTTTACAGGTCTCTATATATGAAATAGGATTAAAAACAAAAGCGTCTCTGATTTGATTGGCTTGCTGTGTCACATTTATAAAATTTGACCTTTCTTCTGTAAATGTATTTGAGATGGGTCTAGTTGTTATGAAGTGCTCATTTAAATGCTTCACTATACCAACTTTAGATGTTATTTCTTTAGAGTTAACTAAAAATACGCTCAGGAAGGCGAGAATTTGAATCGGAGCTTGATAATGATTTTATCTGCTTCCAAAACTTTGTGGGATTATTTAGATTTTCCGAAATAGATTTTAAATAGTAATCTGATTTAGATTTCCTAATTTGCAATGTACATTTATTTCTTAAAACTCGGAAGGCAGTCCAATCAGCACTAGAGTTAGTAGATCTTGCCCTGGCCCATGCAATATTTCTTTCCTTCATCAAGGCAGAAAGTGATTCTGTGACCCAGGGATTACTCTTCCCAGAAATCCTATATTTCTTTATAGGGGCATGTTTATTACAAATAGCCAAGAAAGAATTGCAAAAAAACTTCCAAGCACATTCAACATCAGGAATTAGACTGACTCTGTCTATATCACTGTTGTAAAGATCTTGCATGAATGCTTGTTCATCAAATCTTTTAAAATATCTCTTAAAAATTTAGCGCGGTTTATGTTTAGTTAATTTCAGGTTTCATCATTACAAAATACTGCAGTTGATGAGTACTTATGAGGGGCATTTGTAAGAATAATATCTAGTAATGTGGACTTATTTTGATATTTTGAATTGAGTCTAGTTGGAACATCAATACATTGCGTAAGATTCAAAGTATCACATAATTCATTGATGCAATCAGAAGCAGATGAAAGCCAATCCCAATTCAAATCACCCATAAGTATGAATTCTGATCCATTAAAAGAATGTAAAACATCAGAAAGTGAAGAGATGGTTTCTAATGTGGCTGACGGTGGTCTATAACAGCCAACTACAATTAGCTGATTATTCTTAGATATATTCACTTTAACAGCGAGTAGTTCAAACTGTTACGCAATACCAGAAAGTAGCGAGCACGGATTCACAAGAGCTGAACGCGACACAACGAATAACCGACAAGGGGCTAGGAAAACACAGGGACTATAAGTACACGGAACTTAACGAGACACACCTGGGGACGATTACGACACGGGCGTTGCAGACAGACAGAAACCGGGGCAACAGACAAGCAAGGCGGGGCTAACGGGCAAGGAACAACACAGACACCGGGAAAGAGACACCGGAGTGACAGCGAAGGGAGGGGGGCATAGCCCTACGTGACCCATTAGAGCACATTTTCGGAACAACGGCCCTGAAATCTGCAAATATTTTACTTTAAAAAGAAATAACGGTCAATAATAAAGGAAGTAAGTGCTGTTTTATCACATTCTGCTGAAAGACGTGCTTATGTAGATCTGGATAAACAGATCAGGAAGACATAAAAATACGATTAAACATGCAAAACATATAAACTAAAAGCACCAGTAAACAAAAAAATTTGTAAACTAATACCAGAATTGAAATTTTGTGCTATACCTGGTGTATTTTTTTCAAACAGCTGTTTACAAGACAATTACATAAAATGAAAAACAAAATTACAAAATTTGGATCATGTGGAGACTGTTAAGTTAAGAGTAAGTTATCACTTTTTAGTTGTCACAGTTTAATAATTTTGCTAATATTGAAATGCAACACAGCCTTGTGTTCTAACTTCCAATTCAAAAATAAGCTATAAAAGGAACAGGTGAAAGCAATAACAAAGTGAGGAGAAACAAATGATGGGGTGTAATAACTGAAACCAAAAGAAAGAAAAACATGGAGAATGAAAACAAGGAAGTGAATGACAGGGAAGTAGGGAGGGGGCAGTCTTCACAGTTGAAAAGTACTAACAATTTTGTATTTTGTAGCACTAGGACACAAACAACGGAGCGCTGTTTCAAGTGAGGAAGGTAAGATACCATACACTTCTTTGGCGTCTTGATGAATGTATGTTAATATCTGCTAAAATTGAAATAAGATGTTGAAGAGCACTAACAATTTTGCATGTTGTAGCACCAGAAACCGAACAACTGATCGTCTCTCCTGTGGACATTGAGCTGCCGCCACAGGACAAACCTCAGTCTGCAGTTTCATCTGATCAGACTACAATTAAAGGTTGGTCAGAACATGTATGGGTGGTGGTGTGTGTGCATGTGTGACTTCACATACTTTGGTTGAACCTACAATTAAATTTTGTGATGGCTCACAACATAACTACTGCCTAACGGTGTTTAAAGGATTTTTTTTCTTGCATTAGGGCAGAATTTTAGTTCGACAGCTCTGAAATCTGCAAATATGTTACATTTAAAAGAAATAACAGTCAGTAATAATAAAAGAAATAAGTGCTGTTTTATCACAATCTACTGAAAACATGCTTATGTAGATCTCCACCACAATCTCTCGTTCCATCCTTCCCTCACTCATGAACAAGAACCTGAGATACTTGAACTCCACTTGAGCTCTGAAATCTGCAAATGTTTTACATTAAAAAGAAATAACAGTGAGTAATAATAAAAGAAATAAGTGCTGTTTTATCACACTCTACTGAAAACATGCTTATGTAGATCTGGATAAACAGATCAGGAAGACAAAAAACACCCTTAAACATACAAAACACGGCACAAAAAAGCACCAGTAAACAAAACAAAAAAACCATCCATTTCCATCTATTTTCCTCCGCTTATCTGGGTCCGGGTCACGGGGCAGTGGCCTAAGCAAAGAAGCCCAGGTTTCCCTCTCCCCAGCCACGTCTTCTAGCTCTTCTGGGGGGATACCGAGGTGTTCCCAGGACAGCCGAGAGATATAATCTCTCCAGCATGACCTGGGTCTTCACCGGGGTCTCCTCCCTGTTGGACATGCCCGGAGCGCCTCCCTAGGCAGGCGCCCAGGTGGCATCTGGACCAGATGCCTGAACCACCTCAGCTTGCTTCTCTCTACATGGAGGAGCAGCGACTCTACTCCGTGCCTCTCCCGGATGACTGTGTTCCGTACCTTATCTTTAAGCGAGAGCCCGGACACCCTGCGGAGAAAAGCCGCTTGTATTCATGATCTCATTCTTTCGGTTACTACCCAGAGCTTGTGACCATAGGTAAGAGTCAGAACATAGATTGACCAGTAAATCAAGTGCTTTGCCTTTTGGTTCAGCTCTCTCTTCACCACACCGGTCCTGTACAGCATCCACAATACTGTCAATCTCTCGTTCCATCCTTCCCTCACTCATGAACAAGAACCTGAGATACTTGAACTCCTCCACTTGAGCCAAGGACTCACTCCCGACACAGAGAGGGCACTCCACTCTTGTCAGACTGAGTACCATATATGAGTAATTTTGAAATGTTACACTGTAACTGGTGTATTTTTGTACAGCAGGTGTTATAAGACAAAAACATAAAATGAAAAAAAAAAACAAAGTTTGGATCATGTGGAGTCTTTTCAATAAGTTGTCACTTAGTTTAATAATTTTGCTAATATTGAAATGCAACACAGCCTTGTGTTCTAACTTCCAATTCAAAAATAAGCTATAAAAGGAACAGGTGAAAGCAATAACAAAGTGAGGAGAAACAAATGATGGGGTGTAATAACTGAAACCAAAAGAAAGAAAAACATGGAGAATGAAAACAAGGAAGTGAATGACAGGGAAGTAGGGAGGGGGCAGTCTTCACAGTTGAAAAGTACTAACAATTTTGTATTTTGTAGCACTAGGACACAAACAACGGAGCGCTGTTTCAAGTGAGGAAGGTAAGATACCATACACTTCTTTGGCGTCTTGATGAATGTATGTTAATATCTGCTAAAATTGAAATAAGATGTTGAAGAGCACTAACAATTTTGCATGTTGTAGCACCAGAAACCGAACAACTGATCGTCTCTCCTGTGGACATTGAGCTGCCGCCACAGGACAAACCTCAGTCTGCAGTTTCATCTGATCAGACTACAATTAAAGGTTGGTCAGAACATGTATGGGTGGTGGTGTGTGTGCATGTGTGACTTCACATACTTTGGTTGAACCTACAATTAAATTTTGTGATGGCTCACAACATAACTACTGCCTAACGGTGTTTAAAGGATTTTTTTTCTTGCATTAGGGCAGAATTTTAGTTCGACAGCTCTGAAATCTGCAAATATGTTACATTTAAAAGAAATAACAGTCAGTAATAATAAAAGAAATAAGTGCTGTTTTATCACAATCTACTGAAAACATGCTTATGTAGATCTCCACCACAATCTCTCGTTCCATCCTTCCCTCACTCATGAACAAGAACCTGAGATACTTGAACTCCACTTGAGCTCTGAAATCTGCAAATGTTTTACATTAAAAAGAAATAACAGTGAGTAATAATAAAAGAAATAAGTGCTGTTTTATCACACTCTACTGAAAACATGCTTATGTAGATCTGGATAAACAGATCAGGAAGACAAAAAACACCCTTAAACATACAAAACACGGCACAAAAAAGCACCAGTAAACAAAACAAAAAAACCATCCATTTCCATTTATTTTCCTCCGCTTATCTGGGTCCGGGTCACGGGGCAGTGGCCTATGCAAAGAAGCCCAGGTTTCCCTCTCCCCAGCCACGTCTTCTAGCTCTTCTGGGGGGATACCGAGGTGTTCCCAGGACAGCCGAGAGATATATTCTCTCCAGCATGACCTGGGTCTTCACCGGGGTCTCCTCCCTGTTGGACATGCCCGGAGCGCCTCCCTAGGCAGGCGCCCAGGTGGCATCTGGACCAGATGCCTGAACCACCTCAGCTTGCTTCTCTCTACATGGAGGAGCAGCGACTCTACTCCGTGCCTCTCCCGGATGACTGTGTTCCGTACCTTATCTTTATGCGAGAGCCCGGACACCCTGCGGAGAAAAGCCGCTTGTATTCATGATCTCATTCTTTCGGTTACTACCCAGAGCTTGTGACCATAGGTAAGAGTCAGAACATAGATTGACCAGTAAATCGAGTGCTTTGCCTTTTGGTTCAGCTCTCTCTTCACCACACCGGTCCTGTACAGCATCCACAATACTGTCAATCTCTCGTTCCATCCTTCCCTCACTCATGAACAAGAACCTGAGATACTTGAACTCCTCCACTTGAGCCAAGGACTCACTCCCGACACAGAGAGGGCACTCCACTCTTGTCAGACTGAGTACCATATATGAGTAATTTTGAAATGTTACACTGTAACTGGTGTATTTTTGTACAGCAGGTGTTATAAGACAAAAACATAAAATGAAAAAAAAAACAAAGTTTGGATCATGTGGAGTCTTTTCAATAAGTTGTCACTTAGTTTAATAATTTTGCTAATATTGAAATGCAACACAGCCTTGTGTTCTAACTTCCAATTCAAAAATAAGCTATAAAAGGAACAGGTGAAAGCAATAACAAAGTGAGGAGAAACAAATGATGGGGTGTAATAACTGAAACCAAAAGAAAGAAAAACATGGAGAATGAAAACAAGGAAGTGAATGACAGGGAAGTAGGGAGGGGCCAACCTTCACAGTTGAAAAGTACTAACAATTTTGTATTTTGCAGCACCAGGACACAAACAACGGAGCGCTGTTTCAAGTGAGGAAGGTAAGATACCATACACTTCTTTGGCGTCTTGATGAATGTATGTTAATATCTGCTAAAATTGAAATAAGATGTTGAAGAGCACTAACAATTTTGCATGTTGTAGCACCAGAAACCGAACAACTGATCGTCTCTCCTGTGGACATTGAGCTGCCGCCACAGGACAAACCTCAGTCTGCAGTTTCATCTGATCAGACTACAATTAAAGGTTGGTCAGAACATGTATGGGTGGTGGTGTGTGTGCATGTGTGACTTCACCTTGAACCTACAATTAAATTTTGTGATGGCTCACAACATAACTACTGCCAAACGGTGTTTAAAGGATTTTTTTTCTTGCATTAGGGCAGAATTTTAGTTCGACAGCTCTGAAATCTGCAAATATGTTACATTTAAAAGAAATAACAGTCAGTAATAATAAAAGAAATAAGTGCTGTTTTATCACAATCTACTGAAAACATGCTTATGTAGATCTCCACCACAATCTCTCGTTCCATCCTTCCCTCACTCATGAACAAGAACCTGAGATACTTGAACTCCTCCACTTGAGCTCTGAAATCTGCAAATGTTTTACATTAAAAAGAAATAACAGTGAGTAATAATAAAAGAAATAAGTGCTGTTTTATCACACTCTACTGAAAACATGCTTATGTAGATCTGGATAAACAGATCAGGAAGACAAAAAACACCCTTAAACATACAAAACACAGCACAAAAAAGCACCAGTAAACAAAACAAAAAAACCATCCATTTCCATCTATTTTCCTCCGCTTATCTGGGTCCGGGTCGCGGGGCAGTGGCCTAAGCAAAGAAGCCCAGGTTTCCCTCTGCCCAGCCACGTCTTCTAGCTCTTCTGGGGGGATACCGAGGTGTTCCCAGGACAGCCGAGAGATATAATCTCTCCAGCATGACCTGGGTCTTCTCCCGGTTGGACATGCCTGGAGTGCCTCCCTAGGCAGGCGCCCAGGTGGCATCTGGACCAGATGCCTGAACCACCTCAGCTTGCTTCTCTCTACATGGAGGAGCAGCGACTCTACTCCGTGCCTCTCCCGGATGACTGTGTTCCGTACCTTATCTTTAAGCGAGAGCCCGGACACCCTGCGGAGAAAAGCCACTTGTATTCATGATCTCATTCTTTCGGTTACTACCCAGAGCTCGTGACCATAGGTAAGAGTCAGAACATAGATTAACCAGTAAATCAAGTGCTTTGCCTTTTGGTTCAGCTCTCTCTTCACCACACCGGTCCTGTACAGCATCCACAATACTGTCAATCTCTCGTTCCATCCTTCCCTCACTCATGAACAAGAACCTGAGATACTTGAACTCCTCCACTTGAGCCAAGGACTCACTCCCGACACAGAGAGGGCACTCCACTCTTGTCAGACTGAGTACCATATATGAGTAATTTTGAAATGTTACACTGTAACTGGTGTATTTTTGTACAGCAGGTGTTATAAGACAAAAACATAAAATGAAAAAAAAAAACAAAGTTTGGATCATGTGGAGTCTTTTCAATAATTTGTCACTTAGTTTAATAATTTTGCTAATATTGAAATGCAACACAGCCTTGTGTTCTAACTTCCAATTCAAAAATAAGCTATAAAAGGAACAGGTGAAAGCAATAACAAAGTGAGGAGAAACAAATGATGGGGTGTAATAACTGAAACCAAAAGAAAGAAAAACATGGAGAATGAAAACAAGGAAGTGAATGACAGGGAAGTAGGGAGGGGCCAACCTTCACAGTTGAAAAGTACTAACAATTTTGTATTTTGTAGCACCAGGACACAAACAACGGAGCGCTGTTTCAAGTGAGGAAGGTAAGATACCATACACTTCTTTGGCGTCTTGATGAATGTATGTTAATATCTGCTAAAATTGAAATAAGATGTTGAAGAGCACTAACAATTTTGCATGTTGTAGCACCAGAAA